>NC_134314.1:101957126-102265231 GCF_964195595.1 Calonectris borealis | reverse complement strand
GTATAGATAGCAAGAGGTAGTGTAAGTTAATACAGTTAGCCGGTCTTACAGGGTCCTGTGCCGGACAGCTCATCAGGATACTGTCCCACTGACCCAAATTCTGTAACCAGCTCTGCCCGTGTGAACATCACCAAGTGCATTTGTGGTCAAGCTGTGAGATCACCACTCCTCCAACCCAGTTCAGAAACGTACCACAGAAACATACAGTGGCAGATTAAAAACTTACTACCCATGTGCACGGATGCAAGTGTACGGGATTCATAACCCACCCACATGAAAAAGACACTGTTAGTCTTCCGACACAGAGTGGGACCTACTTTGGTCGCGTGATCCAATTTTCAGTTACCAACTTTTTGCAAGGGATAAGCAGAACAGCTGATACCACAGGTTACTTTCTTACACAGAGAAGAACATGAAGGACAAAAAAAAAAAAAAAAGTAAACACAACAAAATGCCGGTAGCAAAACCTAAATTTAGTAAGTACAATCATAGATATTTAGCAGTCTTTTGTCTTCACCCCATTTGTTTCATCTCTCCTTACTGCAATGTATTTTTTTAAATCTGGATCTGTTCACTATATACGTGACGTCTGAATTCTCTGCAGGATCTTGCAAACTCCCGTGTGCTTAATTTTAGAAACAAGGACAACAAAAAAAAATTCAAAAACCCAACAACAATGTCTGTCATTTCCATATGTGCTCTATGTTTTACTATTTTTTTTACCAGAAATGAAAAAAAGAAAAAACAAAAAACCAAAAACTCAACACCCCACCCCCCCCCCCAAAGAATGTTAGGGGTATTATGTCTTCCCTGACACTTTGAAATATAAGATACTTCTGAATTGTCGGTCTCCTAGAAATCTGTTACACCTGGCTATAAGTTCCCCAACTGATACACAGAAGGAATGGCAATTCAGAGAGCTATTTGTGGGGATGTGAAGATGATGTGACAGCATTATCAGGGATACTGGGGGATTCTGGCCATGCAATGCCCCGAAATGATTTTCAGTGGACACAGTTGCATCGCTCCAAGTCCAGAGCGACTACAAGTCTCCCCACATCTTCCACTCGGCAGTTGTTCTTCAGATGACAGAAGGAGACGCAAGATCAACAATTACTATCACAGTAGTAACCAACGGGGACCTAACACACATGCATGCAATGCAACGGCAACCAGTAATACAACCAGAACAGCTCAGGATGCTCGAGAAACATACAGGGAAAGGTGGGGTCAAAGAGTGGGAGACTACCAAACTAGAGATTTCCAGTCACATCTCCCACCAGCCCATACCACCTAAGTCACCAAGCAGGGCTGCAACACATGTCCAATATAGTTCCTGTGGGCTGGTGTGCACATCAGAAGGGACGGTGCTTTTTCCTTGATTCAGCTAAACCTGATATAGAGACCCAAAACCAGACCTCCTGACTCCTTCTTGAGGGTCACACCTCTGCAGGTGAACTGTGGAGCTGAAGGACCAGCACTGCTATCAACCATGCTGTTGCTCTGTGAGGAACATGACCTTCAGAGGCCAATGGTTTCAACCTGGCCTTTTTGCTAAACTCACACGATCCTTTATCCCCATTAAGCGTCTGATTTTTAAATACCACTCCATCTCGGTTCGCAGGCACCTGCTACTGACAGTTATCAGAGAACATACGTAAGAAAAAAGAATAGCATATGGCTATACAAATAACTACAGCGATTGAAGTGTTCCTTGCAAGCTCTAAAAGGGGGAAGTTATTTCACACACAGCGTGTGTGAGCACCTACCGCTCAAACACACGCACATGGGGCAACACCAACGCGTGCCCTCCCAGGCCATCCCTCAGCACTTCCCCCTCCATTCCCTTCTCCGCGACTGCTACAGAAGCACAGCTAAGCCAGAAGAGACATTAAAAAAAAAAAAAACGACCAAAGCGTGTGAATGGATATCCATAGCTTTCACATGCCAAGAGCCTGATCCAAAGCTGTTCCTGCAAGCCTTCCCGCTGAAGGCGCCCGGAGGCCTCCTCACCTTCCTCCCCGGGCGGAGCGCGGCTGACAAGAGGCGGGAGGAGAAGGGAAATCTCTCCACATCCATTGCGGCGATGGGTGGGTTTGTGTCGCTGTATTTTTTTTTTTTTAAGTCATTGGGATCAGTCCCTTCCCCACTGCCTCAGACCTCCCAAAATAGTAAAGATAAATAAAAACATTCTGCATATAGGACATTATGGCTGGAAATTTAGCAAGTGGAGAGTCAGGACGATCGTTATCCTTTTGCTTTGTCTCTGCGCACATTTGGTACCATCACCATCACAATACCAAGTCTGCTACATTCAAATGCATAAATTCAACATCACATCTCCCCCTTTTCTGTTCTTAATGTATTTATTTTTCCTCTGGGAAGTGACTTACTTTAAAAATTGCTTTATGATTAAAAAAGGCAGCAATCAACTTTTCAAAATGTCAACTGTAATTTGATTTCTGTTTCCCTCCTCCCAGCTCCTCAGGCTCTCACAGAAAACCCCCAGGCCTCCATTTCACACTTTGCCACAGCTGCAGCCCTAGCGTCAACCCCAGCAGGGCAGCCGCAAAACCTTGGCGTTTCTGGTAGAGATAAGGCACTCTCTAAGGCCTTGCCACGGAGCTCGGCTTTGCGTATGGGACACCCAGGCATAACCTAAGAGCTTTAGTTCACAAACCTACTCAATCTCACAAGAGTGGGAGGTTTTAACCTGCAGGGCCAAGGGGACATACCCGTGCGACGATGCGCCGCAGCAAACTCCTGACACGCTGGTCACCAGATCTGCAAAAAGGCAACGCTGGTCACCAGATCTGCAAAAAGGCAACGCGCCATCCCTCGCTTGCTTACGCTGCATCAGCGATCCCGGGAATGGCACGGCGTTGGGGGGTCACCCGGTCTGGTTGCACGCAGAGCAATGAAGGAAGTTACGTTCCCACCGATTTCAAAAGGCTTTAGACAGGTCTTTATTTCCCTTCAACATACAAAATTCAGAGCATTTATGATGGAGTTGTCAGTGTGTCACAGACAGCGAGGGAAGACTCACATACTCAGTTAATAACCCAACGGGGAGGAGAAAAACCTCTGAATTTAGCACGGCTGACATAAGCTGTGATGTCATTTCCACACAAAGGCTAGTGGAAAAAAAATTTTTAAAAGTATCTTTTTTTCAGATCCAAGATACAGAGATATGTAAATTGCTTGGCCTCCATTTCAAATAAACAGTGTGAGATAACCCAAAAACTTAATAACGCTTTCAGCCTTCATTCCTGCTCTTCAGAGGACTCGAAGCCTACGACAGGATCAGATCGCTGGGAGAGCAGCGAGCCAAACCACTTGTACAGGCACGCAGCCTCAGCGCCGTCCCACCCAGCAGTGCCAGGAGAGTCTGGTTCTCACTCTTCAACAAGATGTTTGGGGGTTTTTTTTTATTTTGGAGGAAGTAATTTTAAACAAACTATCAAAAAAGAAATCTTGCTGTAACAACTCTAAAGGATTTTTGGTACGATTATGGCTGAAATTACAATTCTCTGAGGACAGATTAAACAAGCCAAGCAAAACAGGTGAAGATCAGAGAGAAAGGGCATCTAAGAATTATAAAAGATGCCCAGCTAAATTAACAAAAAAATAAACTTCAGCCAAACAGAGAAGAAACCGCTGAAAGAGAAGTCTGAAAGTACAAAAAAAATAAACTTACTGAATATGGGTAATTCAGAAATGGCTGCAGAATAATTTTACAATTTTAAAAAAATATTACTTTTTTTTTTAAATAAAAACCCACCACTTTTCCCCCCCAAAAGTAAATCCTTCATACAAACTTTGCTTTAAGTGCTATGCACACCTATTATGCCAGTAAATAATTTTAGAACTTGAGAACATTTATGAGAAAATTCAACCTGGAGGGTAATTTTCCTGAAGTTTCTGCCTGGCAAACGAAAATAGTGTTTTCAACAGATGAATATCCTTCCCTGTAATTGTTATTCTGTTACCATCATGTAAATTGGTGTTTTACACAAATGCAGCTTGAAATCTACCTAATGAAAAAAAAAACCCCAAAAATCAAACCAACCTGCACAGGACAGGGCAGAACAGCACTAGTAACATGTAAGCACAGGTTTCTAAATAACAAAAAAAAGTTGTTGCATAATTTATTCACTTTCCTACTAGTTTCACAGATTAAGATAGCAGCACCACGAGATAACTAAAAGATTTCTTTTGCCTTTAGCTCGGTAATTTACAAGTCTTCAGGTTTCATTGGGTTTTGTTGTTGTTGTTTAATGGGAAAATACTGTGGAAATAACATTTACCTGCATTGCCAGTCTACAAAGCTTGCTAGCTGCAGCTTGATAGAGGCACATGCCCACCAAGCACCATAAAGAAAGATTTACAGTAAGTGGTGACTAATCTTTACAGCGTATACTGTACGTGTATCACTGAGTCAGCTTGAAAGTTCGTTCATTCACTCGAACACCGCTTCTTCCATTCTCCTCTCTCTCTGATCTGCAGGCAGATCTGATATCTGCCTTTCCTTCATTCAAGGAGAGCTTCTTATTGCCTTAATAGGCAATAGGTGCAGGTACAAAAACCTACTGCTATTGTACAGGACTGACCTAAAAAACACGGACTTGCCTACACAGCAGCATAAAAACAAACAAACGGACCAAAAAAAACAGCCCTACGTTTTCTTTCAGCAAGAAACTTCTGTGTATGGAAGGAAGGAGCCCTGCAGGAAGGGACTCTCTAAGGGGCATAAGCTGTCCCTGCTACTGGAGAAACTTCCCAGCTCCAACATTTGGCAATCCGATCGTACAAAGCTTGCGAGAAATGCCCGGTTTAAGTGATCTGGTTTACTGGTAACAAAAGCAGTAGCAGAACAACACAGGCACGTACTATAGATAGCTGGAATGGCCACAAATGACTTTGCATTTGCTGAAGCCCAAAATAAGATGCCCCGCTCTTTTGTTCTCTTTTTTTCATTTCTTGCAATTTACACAATTAGCACTACGGATTTTCCAGAAATAACCTGAAAGTAAAAGTTCTACCTGAAAAAAAGTACTAAGGATAACGTGGGGCTTAAATGCAAGGATTTTCTTTACATAATTGAAGCCTATCATCCACTTTGTAATTACGATTCTTCAACTAGAAGAATACAATTATTACAGAGTAAAATAATTACAGCAAAGAGCTGCATTCATATACAGACCCAACCTTGCACCTTCTTTCAGTCAGTCACACAGGTAGTTCAACTGACTATAATATGAGCAGGCATTGCTACAGATGACTAAAAATTGAAAAATTTGGCCCTGAGCACAATTAATCCAACGGAAGCCTTTCCATCAACCAGCTTTATGTAGTAATCTATGTGCCACTGCCACAATGTCTGCGCTGCAACCTTATTAGTTTTGGACGATCGCCTACTGGCTGAGAGCTAGTCTTTAAAACCAGATGAGCCCATGTTATTTTAATGAACCCCTACTTTAACTAACGATCAAGTAGTTAGCCTAGGGATCATATGCTGACAGACTTGCAGCATGAAAGTATCACTCCTTTCATAAATTACCGTAATTCTGTGGTATTAGTCTATCGTTTATATGTGTGCATTCAACATCCAGATTAAAATTTCTTCTGAAAGTTGGAAATCATTGAAATAAAAGTCTGCTAGGACCTTATTTTATCATCCTTGCTCATGTTAAGCAGTATCTTACTATGCAGGCAGCCACATTTGGCTTAACTTATGTTCTTTTCATTAACAAAGCAGCACTTAACTCAATGTCTTTTTTCTGTGCACCTCCCTTTTCAGGCGAATTATTTCTTTAAATCTAAAGCTGTTTTTAACTTCAAAGACTAATTTTTTACTACAAGCAAAATGAAGGGTAAAATTCATCCTCTGCAATGCATCTTTGGTTTTCAAGCATATAAATGGCAAAGCCTTTTTTCGTTTTACCTGCAAGGCATATTCTCTTATTCATGTTTTTTCATTGTAATAGCAGCAACTTTAGAAAAGTATTATGAACCAGCTCTTCCAAAATTTCATAGTCCTAAAAAAAACACTTTTCCTCAGTTCAGAAAAATTTTGCTTCTCATTTTCTACTTTTATCAAACGCATGCAGGCAGCAGCAATACTTTTTCATCATGATCCATGCAGCTCAGATACCAATTTACTGAACTCTGACAGCATAAAACAAGCTTATCTGACGAAAAAATATAGAGAATTACTGTTCATCACCACCACTGAGAAGCCTCTTCCAGTCTTGGAAACATACAGCATCAATGGAAAAAAGAGGGAGAAGCTGCCTGCACGCGCTTCTGCAAATATTTTGGCTTTGAGGAATTATTGCCACCTTAAATGGAGATATGTCCCTACCATACTCAGAAATACGGGTTTAACATAGTTATGAATATGAACCTCACTTTTCCAGACATAAATTGTCTGCTAATTTAGAAACCTCCCTCCACTCCCCCCACTCTGTATCTGATGCTTCGCCATGCAGGCTTATTGAAACCCATGGGATGGTTCACAGGACTGAAAGGTAATTAGCGTTTCACCGCTTGTGTTCAGAGACACCCTCTAACGAAGCAGATACCTGGTTCCTCAATCTGTCTTATCTTGGCACGATCAGGAGGGTGAAAGTCCTTCTGGACAGAGGCAAGAATGCCATTTCTGACACTCAAAAGCCTACAGAAAAGACTGCATCCTGCTCTGCTTGGCATGCTACTGCTCGCAGCAATTGTGTTGCCAAAGTAAGTTAGAACTTCAAACAGCTTTACTCAAGCCTTTTATATAAAGTATCCTGGTTCAGCATCTCGCCACTAAAGCACGTCAATCTCCGAGATGGTTTTCTGCCCTATTTTTGCCAGGAACTCATTAGAATATCACTGCAAGTACTTGTTTATAATCGTTGCTGTGATGCTGAATTCACGTTTTTACACTGATCAATAAAAACTAAATCAACACACTACACACCCAGCCCACACATGAAGAAAATTCATTTAACAAGAAGATCAAAGTTGTCTACCTTCTACTGCTGTAAAATCACAACCAGCCTGTTGGTTTTTGCCAGTTATCTTTGAAGAATGATTGGAAATGAACAAAAATAATTCTGGAAGCACATACTGAAATTGCAGATACAAAACAGAGATAGGAGAACACATGCAAATAACCACGTGGGAGACCTTCGCTTGAATTCGAATTGCGTGGCAGGCCAAAGAGACAGCTGGAGCATCAACACTCCTGCAAAGCTGCATCATTCAATGTAGCTTAACATTAAGCATTTCTTTTGTTTTATCAAAATACATAGGGGTTTCTTTGCAATGTCGAATATAAGCTTTTGAAAAGTAACCAAAAAAAACCTAAAAAGCAAGCCAGCAAGTTAGCTTCTGAACTGCTTCTGCCTGGTTCCCCCCAATATATTAGGGGCACAAGCAGCAACAAAACTGCTGTGCTCAACGCTGAGCTACACGTGACATAAACTTGCAATTCAGGTGACTACAGCCTCCTGCGCTCAGCAGACACAGCTTTGGTAATGGCCACAGAGCTCATGGTTGTTTAAAGTCCCACTGCGACCTAGGAGCCATTGCAAAGGTGATGCTTTCAGCCTCCACAGAGAGAGCAACATGCAGCCCTCTCCCTGCTGAAAGTAGCGTGTGGCCAACTCGAAGACCACCACCTCTCTGCAAGGTAAGCCCAACTCTGATACTCAGGACGAAACAAAACATAGAAGAGGCAGGCCAAAAAGAAGCAACTGGGAAGATATTTACAGAACTCTAAGTCGATATCCTAAATATTTCAGGGCTTTGGCAGCCTACATTTTGGGGAAAAGAAAGCATAGTTTAGCTATGTAGGGTCTTCTAAGTATTCATACTTGCGGCAGATGTGAACCATTTAAAGACTGGTCAGCATCCATTTTTTATTTAATACACTGCTATTGTTTCTAACAATGCAAATCTTAACATCATAAAAAGAGCAAATAACTAGCAAATTTGCTCATGAAATAACGACACGATTTACTAATGAGGGTTTTTTTTTTCTGGTACAATCAGGATCTTCCACCAGGACACCTTCTCCACCAGCAGAAAGGGAGACAGCAGAGTAGCGGCAGAGACGAAGCACTGGCGGTACAAGCCCAGGAGACAGCACTGCCAGCAGCAGTCCCGCTCGAATAGCCAGCACCTACAGACTCTTGCCCCATTTACCTGCTCCTTCTTCATGCACCACTACACTGTCCAAAAGAGTAAATGATATTTGGTCTCTGATCAAAATGAGTAGCATAGCATCTTATCTTATGTCTCCAAACTTTTACACATTTATAATGCAGTATTTCCTAATCTGCAGGACTTTAAAAGTATTCAAAATTAAAGCACATGGGATCTCTTTGAGGAAAAAATAATTATGACATATGAATAACATACTTCATAACATATTTCCTGCTCACCAATAAATTGTATTCAATTCTGCATGCAGAGCAAAGGGCTATTTCAACTTATGCAAAGCTCTAAGAGCATTCATTTCAGTAGGACCCACTTAAGATCATACTCTCGCAAGACTGCCCATATGCATTTGTGCCATAGGACAGCAGGGTTTACCCTACTGACCGGTCCAAAACTACATGCCAGGATTGTAGTGTGTGTTCTGTTAAGAAAATGAAAGAAGCTACTATTTAGGTCAAGTGTAAAATTAAAAAAAAAAAGAAAAAAGCCTTGCTAATATAGCTGTAATTGGCATAACCCTCCAAGTGTAAATAGAGATCCTTCCAGGAAAAGGCATTTCTAGTTCTGATTTGGCATGTGAAAAATGACAATACTGGGAAAAACACTTTTCTGCTAGTACAACTGGAAGTCAGACGGGACTCTTACCCACACAAAAGTGTTGCAAAACCCTCAATCCCCTAATATGCACTATTTTACCAGCAGAATTTTTGGTTTAAAGGGGAGAATGTATTTAAGGTCATTTCTAAACACACCACCATTAGCTATTTTTTTTTCTTTTAAATATAAAAACTAGAACAAAGACTTCCCTCTTATCCTCCCCCACACCCCCCCAAACACACATACACTAAAAATATATAAATAAAGGAAATGAAACTTCCCCATCAATGAAAATAGAGGGGGGGGGAGTGGAGAACAAAGACAAAAATGGGTCTGTACAGCATCTTTTATGGCCAACTAAGAATCAAATGACTTACTTTTTTTTTTTTTAAAAAAAAGACAGAGAACTTCAGCCATTACCAAATTTTAAACTTAATAGCCACTTGCTTCACAGGGTTGGGTACTTTTTTCCTCAGTCCCATGCTGAAGTTATTTAGGATTAATTTAGGATATTCACTTAAAGAGAAAGTACCTGATATAAGTTCTGCACCTCAAATGGACTCTGTCCTTTAAGAGCCCTGGTAAGCCTTGTTCTAGCCAGACAGTGTGAACAAAAACCTCTCACCATCAGGGACCTTTGAAAAAGAGCTGCTGATAATTTAACATTTAACTTATACCTGTTTTGCTGGGGCAATCCTTCTCCAATCCGTATTTTTGCAGTCTTTACACTCCAGGGTTAGCTGAGTGGTACCTGACTCTGAGCTTTTCTCCATTACTGAACATGAGATTTTTGACAAATGAAAAAAAAAAAACGCCAAATGTCAAAAAAGACCATCTACAACAATCTTGCTTTACTATAGATGCAATGAAGTCTAAACATGAAGAGAAAAAAAAGACAAAGCAAAACAAAACCTTGCAGCACTGCACTTCAAGGACATATCACAATGCAGGCTCTATCAAAAATCTTACCATGAGCAGTTGATGAGGGGAGGGAGGGGAAAGACAGCAACCATTTTCTTGCTGAACTAAAAAGAGAGGAGAAAATTTGTGATAAAGCCCAGGATGGCTGCTTTAGAAAGGTCAAATTGGTGGGGTCGGGAAACTCAGCACTTGTGGCCATGGGCCTGGAAAGTGACCTACACCAGCACAGGGGACCTGCAGATGGGAAGCTGAAGATCAGCGATTCGCATGAAATTTTAACAAAATTTGAACTGTAAATTAGAGAAAGACAAACCAAAAAATGAAATTTCTAAAACATCAACTACCTTTTGAGTCTGCATCATATCAGCACCTTGGGTCTTTCCAGAGCAATTCATCAGTCAACTATGAAAACTTAGGTGGGCTGTTTGTGTGAGACACGTTACTCTTTGTTACAGAGTAAGCTGAAACCACAAGACTCATTTCACTCAGAACCTCAAAATATCCCCAACACTACACAACTCCTCCAAAACCCTGCAATGTCCCCACTGTAAAATGGAGAGTTTAAACTTTTTTAAAAAATCTCTATTATAGGATAACAGGGCATATATTAAAAGCATGCCCTGGGTTCCCCAAACCATTATCCTCCCCAGAAGAAAGTAACGTAAATGATGTTATTTGCCTTCTAGTTTCTGCGGCAGCAGGTTGTAACCTGAGCACATTTTCCAGTTTTTCCCCACACAAATCAATGTCTTTTTTCTTTCTGCTGCTGTTTCGAGCAGGGCCAGGTGAGCCTGCACTCCCACCACCACGGAGCGACACAGCCAAGCCAGAAAGAGAGAAAATAAACCGCTGTCAAAAATACTCTTCCTTCTGCCCACAGAAACCAATATCCAACAAGAACCAGCGTCGATACAACTCGCCAACCCGCCGCGTTACCTGCTTCGTCCTCCCAGCCGGGCTGGACCACACGCTACCTAAAGACACACGTGCAGAAGCAGCAGCAAGGAGATGATGGTGCAAGAGTCGTTCTCGGCATCTCTAGATCTAAGGGGAAATAATCCCCCAAGCTCTACAGAATAACTTGGCACATAAATGCATGCTGCTCAAAAGCAAATTCAATGGATATCTTAAATCTGTTTGGTTTCAAGCAGAGTTAAAGAGCAAACCAAAAGTGGTAAAATTGTTGCTACCTTTCCTTGAACCACGCTCTGACCTACTCTTTGAAGGAAGAGACGCCTTTCTTAAATTATATTTGAATGCGCTATTTTTGTCTTTATCTTAGAAGGCCTGATTTCCCCTCACAGCCCCGCAATTGATTACAATAATAGGTTTCTCAGAGCCGGACAAGTTAAGAGGTTTTATAACTTCATACACAGCAAAACAAAACGTATGGAATTTGCTGCCTTCGTTTTTGTAGTTTTGAGTGCAGCCCCCTGCACCCCCCGCCCTACAAATACTCACAGGCACAGTAACTCTACTCTTCCAAGCAGTGCCATGGAAGTCAGTGTGACCACTCGTGCTGCTCACCTTATGTAAATAACCAAGTGCCTGGCAGCCACGACAGGCAGAATTCCACGTGCATTTAGATATGCTTCTACCTACATCTTAGAGGTGGAGGAGAGGCAAAAGATCTGTTAATTTTAGGGACAGAAAAAATTGTAATTCTGATGATAATTTTCATTGGAAGCTATGCAGCCTCAAAAAAATGCAAGGGGAGGAAACAAGTTGTTTCCATATCAACAATTATTTTGTATCTATCAAACACTGCTTGCTTTTTTTTTTTTTTAAAAAAAGCATATTTCTAAGGAAACTAAAATGAAACTGCCTTATCTCACAAGTTATTCTGACACATCATAAGGAGACACAACCTTCCAGCACCAGAATCTCACGATGACGTTAGAGATCCCAGGGCCCTTCTTTAATTTACTACTGTCCCATTACAGAATTGGGAAAGGGAGAGAAAAGCCTCCTTGAACACTTTGCCAAGTAAGTTTTTAAGCGGCATATTCCCCACTTGATTAGGGGGAAAAAAAAAAAAGATGAAAATATCCACAGCAAAATATTACCTTACTGCTTTAGGAAACCTATAGTACATTAACAAGACCACTCTTCCTACGCTTTTCTCATACTCCCTGCCACATGCCAAGTTACAAGTTAATTTATAATGGCAAGCCTCACTATATCACTGGAAATATTAAAATGGCCAGAAGTAATGGAGTTTTGAGTTTAAAATCTAGGAATTCCTTTCTTCTACCTAGGCTACTTGAACGCTACCCAAAAGCGAAACAAACCTGAAACAAGGACTCGCTTTATGGTCTTAAATGCATACCGGCGTATTCTCAGAGACACGTGATAAGCAACCCAAAGGCTGAGAAAATTAAATGGATAAGACATGGAGACTTTTTTGGTCTATCCAAATACAACATGAGTCAATGTTAGAGCAGTTAGTCACGCTGCGGTTTATTTACGCTAACGTTGGCCCATGCGGGAGTGATGTAAACACCGGAGGCAGGATGCCTACCTAGCTATCCTCTGGCCTCATCCCTGTCCCCTGGGAGGGATGGGATGCCAATGGCAGGACATACGTCGATAGCAGCATGATTAAGCTCTGGCCTTATCATTTCACTGAGAGGCCGATTCTCCACTCTTCACTCAGGCCAGCTTCCACAGTGAAGCGCATCACTTCTGTTTGAGCTTTTTTGGCTTTTCAAGATACACTGGTTTGACTGCCATGCTGACAATGCTGCTCAGTTCCTCGTTAGGGTCTCCCAACTTCAGAAACACAAGCTGCTTCTCAGTGGTAGCAGGACAGATCATAAGTGCATTTATTTGTACCAAAACTTTTCAGCAGGGTATATTTAAGCCTTAAATTTTTCCAACGTATATCAGACTATTGGTTATAGAAGAAAAATGCATACAACACATTTTCTTCATATGAAAAATCACTTATCTAAATTATAAACAAATATATTTATTTTAAGCAAAGCCGCACAGCTTAACTTCCATGCTGCATATGCACGCATGGAGCATTGATGAAGCAGCACTTCTGTTGTTAAATATGTGCCTTGGACAAGCCTTAGGAAAAAAAGGTAACATACCAACCAGGGCACACCACGCCCCGTCACTTCAGTGGGTAACAAAATGAAATGGGTTATTTCTAGATAGATGCGTCTTATTAAGGAAATGGCTCAGTTCTGATCCAATTTAACATCCAAACGAGACCACCAAGCAGAGAAGCCATCACGGCAAACAGCTGCATATACCACATGCAGGAACGGTTCACGCATACACTGACACTATAGGGACGGCTCACTTCATCCTGACGCTGCACCTTGGGCAAGGGCAGGGAGCAGCTCCCCAGGGGAGCTCCGCAGGCCGGTGCCCCAGGCAGGAGGGGTACCCCTCGGCAGCAGGGTGGCCCCGCCAAGCAGCCCGCCAGGCCAGGCCCAAGCTTGCCGGGTGAACTCTCCCCTCTTCCCATTAGACACTTACAGTAAAATTATAGCTGTCAAAGATGTAAAGCTTCACCCCCAGTGATTACCTGCTTAAATCATTAATCATGCAGTTAAGCACTTTGCAACGTTTTCCATAAATAGTTTAGTTACGGGTCATCATATTTATTTTGCTGCTATCGTATTACTCTGTAAAAATCTAAGAACCTCACCAGTAACCACCCGAATCATGACCAGTGTTGATGCACTGGGACAGCAAGTACAGGTCAGGTTTTACTGGGCGAAGGTATTAACCCCGCTGAGTTCACATCGCGAATAGTCAAACCTGGTTAGTTGACTGGCAGATGTGAAAACCGCTCTGTAAAGCCAGAAGAAGGATGAGTAGGCATTATCCATTTATTAACTGGTTAACTGCCAATTAATTTTACTTGCAAATCACCTCTCTGGTATTTAAACATCTGGCTAAGAGTTTTTGTTCGTTACCCCCCCATATTTTGACGGGCCAGAAAAATGAAGTGCTTCTGCGCCCCGGCAGCACCCAACCCGCCATACATTCCTCTCCCGCGGGAACGGAGGAGAAATTCACGTTTCTCCAAAATAAGTTCGCACCCGGCGGTGCCACCCGGCCGCAGGCAAGGGCTCCAGCGCCGAGCCCCGGACCACCTCGCTGCTAACACCCACCGAGACCGAGACCGCGCCGAACGCGCTGCCGGCACCCGCGCCGCGCGCGGGGGGGGTCGCGCGTGGGCCGGCCACTCGTGTCAGGGGCCGTGACGGGTGCCGCGGGACCGCCGCTCGGACAACTTCCGCGGCAAGCCCCGCCGAGCCGGCCTTCCCCGCCTCCCCTCCCCGCGCCGGCACGGCACGGCGCGGCGCCCGGGACCTGGCAGCGGCGCCGCGGAGGGGCGCCCCGGGACCGGCCCTCCGCCCCCCGCGCCCCCCCTCCCTCCCGCCCGGGCCGGGCAGGTACGGGGCAGCGCCCCGCCGCCGCGCCCGCCCCCGGCCCGCTCCCGCCGCCCCGGGCGCCCCCCGCCCGCGGCCGGCCGGCGGGGAGCGGCGGTGGGTGAGGAGGAGGAGGAGGAGGCGGCAGCAGGCAGGGCCTCGCCTACTCGGCGCTGCACACCGAAAGCGAACTGAAAACTTTTTTTTTTTCTTTTTCTCTTTTCCCCCCCCCCTTGCAGCGCAGCCCCGGCTCCTGCAAAAATGAAACTTGCGGAGCATTCGCCTACCTGGCGTGAAGTCTGCAACAAGTGCAGGCGCGGGGGCCGGGCGCGAGGAGCGGCGGGGCCGGGCGCGGGGCTTATGTCGGTGTCGGCGAGGAGGGAGCAATTGCGATATTAATTTATTACAGAGCTGCCCGGGCTCGGTCCTACTTCACTTACAGTACGGCGCTCATCCTGTAAACAAATATCGCTCCGCCAGGAAACATACTCCCCCCGGCCCGGCCCCGGCCCCGGCCCCGCTGCCAGGCTCCCACCCCGCCGGCGGCACATGGAGCTGAGCGGGGGCCCGCCGCACCCCCCCGCCCCGCGCCGGGGGAGGCTCCGGGCACCGGCACTTACCTCCGGCACGGCCTCCCCCTCCCGCCGCGCTGCCTTTGCCGAGTCCGTGATGCAAAAAAAAAAAAAAAAGAATAAAAACCCCGGTGTCAGCAAATCGCTGTCAAATAATTTTCTTGCAGGCGAGAGAAGGGAGAGGGAACGGGGGGGAAAAAGCAGAAGCAGAAGGGGGAGGAGGCTGCGGGAGGCGGCGGGATCCCTCCGCCGCGATGGGTCTGGCCCCGGGTAGCGAAGCAGGAAGTAAGGTGTCGGCGGCGCCGCGGCCGCGGCCGCCCGGCCCCGCGGCGGGGCGAGGGCGAGGGGCGCCCGCCGCTCCCGGGGGCCCGCCGCCAGCCGTGCGCTGCCGCCGCCTCCCGCTCCGCCGCGCCGCCGTCTCGCCGGCAGCCCCTCCTCTCAGGGCGGCGAGCGCAGCGCAGGTGCCGGGGCCACCGGCGGCGACCTGTCAGCGGCTCCCGCCGCCGCCGGCGCGGCGCGGCCGGGGCCGCGGGTCGGCGGGAGGCGGGCGAGGGGGTGCCGCGGGATCCCGGCGCCGCCGCCGCCGCCGCCGCATGCCGCAGGGCGGTGGAGCCGGGGCCGGCTCCCGCTCCCGCTCCCGCCCGGGCGGCGGCGCCGGGGGGTGACAGCGGCGCCGCGGCCCGACACCGCGCCAGCCCTGGGGCTGGGGGGGGGGTCCCGCCGCCGAGGGGCTGGGGGGGGGTCTCCCCCCCCGCGGTGGAGCTGGGGGGGGGGGTGTCCCCTGGCGCCGTGGGGGTGTCACGCAGGGTCGGGGGAGCGGGAGGCGGCGGGGCGGGATCGGGGCCGGGGGCGGCGGGGGCTGCGGCCGGGCCTCCCCGAGCCGCGGGGCGTCGGAGGAGGAAAGTCGCTGCGGGTAAAGGCGCGCTCTCACCGGGGAGGTCTCCTGCCCTGTGCGGGGAAGGGCTGCCGCGGCTGCCGGGGCTGCCTCCGGCTCCAGGGAGGCTCCTGCGCTTTGGGTTAATGTGGAAGTTAATTCTCTAATACAGCGAGCCTTGTAGGAACTGGCTCCTGTGGTCACTGATCTTTGGCACTGGTAGTCTTAAATTATAATTTTTTTTTTCTTTTTTTTTAATTCTACAGAAATGTGTTGGTGAAATACCTCCTTGGTCCTGCCTCCCTTGAGCTCAGAATTTGCATTAGATTGCACCAAAATGTTCCCTTGCAGGGAAGGATTTTGCATTTTGGGGACAGATACGTGATGCATACAGCTTATGCAGTGCTCCGTTGGAGCTCACGGACAATGACAGACAAGTTACTGTAAGAAACCGTAGCTGGGAAGAGAGAGGCTGAAACGGGGCTGGTTATAGGGCCTACTTTTGCCTTCAGAGAGTGAAAAAAAAACAACAGACAAAACTCTCAAGGGTTATAACTGGAACAGAAAAAGGTCTTTGGTGTTAGCGTTTGTGATTCAGCCTTACATTATAATGGTTACCAGCAGCCTCATTTTCTTTTTATGGTCATCCTGGTTTCCTGGTTGCATGACACTTCCATTGGGCCACTGTTCTTAATAATTTAACCTTTTATAAGATTGTTTTGATTTACAGTGTAGATTAGAGCAACAGTGAAAAAGTATATCACCCACTGGCTATTAAACTACTTTGTACTATACGCAAAGGTCTCAGTTGTTTAAAATGTTGAGAGAAAGGTTCTTTTTTTTTTCCTAGCCAGCTAGTCATTTTCTAATTTTATTTTTACTTAAGTGAAAAATACCATTCAGATATTGTAATTTCTCTATGCTGAGCTATGCAAAATCTATGCTGAGTTTTGGATTCAATGGTTGGCTTGTTTTCTTGCTGGAGTCCTAAGTCATATAAACTATGTTGAAAATAGAATTAAAACCACAGCTCAACATGTGCCTTGCCTCTGTTTGTTTTTTGTGTCTAGTCTGAAACCCAGAATAGCCCGTATTACTTGTGATTTCCAAAATGACCTTTGAAAATAAGCAATGGAACTTTAACATGGTCTTTCTAGGTTTGTCTCAGTGTCTCAACTTGTTCAGCTAATCAATACAAACAAATCTATATTGAATTGGCTACGTGTTACTTGATTTACCCGAAAAACGCAGGTTTGTGCTGTAACTCTCAAAATAGAAGCAAATGTATAATTTAAATTTGAACAAAGAATCATTATCGAGCAGCCTTCTGACATACCTTCATAAGCTTGACCCACGTTACTCTGCTATAGCTATGCAAAACTCCTCTGAATGAAGTAAACTAGCTTATTAGCTTTGGACAACATTTCCAGAAAACTGTGGAGGCTGGCTATAGCCAGACTGCCTTCTTTGTACTTATCCTGCAATTTATGAATTGGTCTCCATCAAAAGCACAAAGCCTTAATTTATGTTCTCAGTTTTCCTGATGCTGCTTCTAATCTTCAAGTATTTGAGTATCACGCTTCCCAGTTTTGAATAACAAATGATATTACTATTTACAGTATTGAACCTCAGAATAATTCTACAGGCTTGTGATGTTGTTCAACAACATTTTGGCAGTGATAACTGGCAAGTCGGTGTGCTGGGAGCCCTGAAGCTGGGGTGAGGTCCTGGCCGGCCGAGCCGCCCGCTTGCTGCTGTCAGGAGAGGGAGACCTTGCTCTCTCTTCCCTGCCCACTGGCTTGCCCTGCCGAGCTGGTTCAGCTCACCAAGCCAGAAGCCTATTGCCTCTCCGTCTAGGTTAATTTCCAGCCATTTTGGTGAGCTCCCTGGGAGGTCAGCTGGGTGCCAGGGGCAGCACAAGGGGAGCTGCGGGGATGCAGGACGGGAGCGGGATGGGGAGGGCCTGGGGAGCCGCCGCTTGCAGCAGCAGCAGCAGCAGCAACAAGCTGGCAGGGTGGCTCAGCTGCCTCCTGAAACCTCCCACCACTTACAAACAACAGAAAAGCAGCAAATGTCTTATGGTAACTGCCATCGCTCGGTCAGATTTTTGTTGGAGATAATGGATTTTAATTTTTTCTAAGCGGGGCTCAGAAATGGTTTTAGAAATGAAGGAATGACAGAAGTTTGGAAGTGACAGAGGTCTCTGATCATTCCTCCTGGTTCACTCCTTTCCGACACAGGATTGCTGTGTCATTATCTTCCCAAACGCCTTAGTTTTTATTAGGAGGCTTTGCCTTGAATTTGTGGGCTTTCCAAGAAAGACAATGCTAAAGAAAACATAGTATGACTGTGGTAGAAGGCAACATACCTTTGTTCAACAGCCAGAGTCGTTAAAATAAAACCCCTTAAGACTCCTTAATAAATCGCATTTATGCAAGTATCTTACTGGTCAAAGTCATAGCAGACAAAATATGGATGTCCATCCAGTTTCTCAGTTTTGGATGCCTGTTTCCAGACTGAATTTTGAATTGTAGACGTTATCTTAAAAAAAAAATAATCAGACCTTAGTTATCCAAGTTGGTTGGGCAAAACTAATGACAGGCTTAGTTTTGTTTTAATACGGAGCTTTTGTGCCATAGCGTACTGATACAGGATTTAGGATTAGAAGCAAGTTTGGTCTCAGAATCTGACATCCTACATAATGTGGACTGTAGTATTTGTAATTGAGATTATAACCTGCTTAGTTAAAGTTTATTTTCCAGAAAAAAAGAAAAGTCATTATGGAGATTTCAAGAAATGGCAAATATGCCCTCTGCTACCAGTTGTTCTGGTGTAATTACTGATCACCTTGTGGTTAAATGTTTGAACTTGATTTTTCATTTCAATTTGTGAGTTTTCCAGCATGACATTGCTGGTTCTTTTCCTTCTAAATTACTTTGGTATCATCTGAATCCCTTGGATTTAGTCAGTCATTTACCTTTGTTTCTTTCCTGGGGCCTTACAGGAGTGACACTGGTAGAGTCAGAATAGTTTAAAAAGCCAAATGTGTGTTTTCTGTGTTCACATTCCCTGTGCATCATAAGGGAAGTAGCCACAGCATCCTACATACCTGAACATAACAAAATAAATGACAGTTGGCAATGGGCTTGCTCAGAGATCAGCAAGTACATCGTTCCAGGTATCCCTGTGCTCAAGAAACTCTCTGCTTTGTTTGAAGGTAACGTTACCAACCCCGCTCTCGCCTTGGTGCTCCTTGCCTTCATGTACGTTCAAGTACTGTGCTTCTCCTTAGGTCCTCTCCCCAGGAACCTCAGGACATTGCGAGCTTCCAGGATAAACAGCTTGCACTCTTTGGTGTCACTTCTTACTGCACCCATTGCAAGTTAGGAAAAACGGCTAAGGTTGAAATGGAGCTGAATAACTTTTAGCAGAAATGCATCAGGACCCCAGCTACTGCGAACTGCTGTGTACTTCCCTTTGGCCGCTTCCGCCGCCTGGGTGGGGAGCAGGCCTGTGTCAGACAAGCAGCATCCCAGCCTTGCTGGTCCGAGTTGCCTCTCGTCCAGAGAAGCGGCTGCTCTGATCCCAGACGCGAGGTGAAGTCACGGATTTCCCCGGCAGCCTAATCAGATCTCAGACCGTGCCACTGCCGTTTGAAAACTAATATTGGAAGTAAGACTTTTTTTTTTTTATTCTCCACTTTCAGCCAGATCAGTTTGCTGATTGCATAGCATAAGGAATAGTGCAGAAAATGTGCCGAGGAGAAAAGAGTATGAAAGCATGCTGCTGGTGAAAGCCCTGCCTGCTGGGTCTCTTTCCATGAAGGCTAAAACCAAAGTAAATTGTGATGGCTAAAGTCCTGCTGTCCCCTCTGCAAGTTACTGCCTCCAGCTGTGTGGTTTTGCCTCCTGTTTGCACCCAACGCTGACACCTCTTCCCCGGTGAGCCAGATCACCTCCCAGTGCTGGCAGAACCCCCGTGTAATTTTTCCCCTGAATTGCTTCACCGAGTCAGCCAAACGAGTAGAAGAAAAGGAGCCAGGGTTGTGTGCCCAAAAGCGGGTTTTGGAGCCGCACCAGTTTAAATTGCCTTTAATTGTCATGAAGCCATGGCTGCTATCGCATCTAGCAGACAAGATGCTCTTTAAGAAGGTCGGTCCAGGCAGTGGACCAAAAAAAAAGGAAAAGTGAATCTGCACGGCTGTTTGCACCATGGTCAGCTCTGGAAGCCCACAAGCCCTAGTTTTCTCTCAACTTGAACCTCAGGAACTTTTTAACAAAGCTTAGAGCTGCCTGTCTGTGAGTCGGTCACTGAGCTGCTCCTCTGGCGCAGCCGGCGGGAGCTGCGGAGCCCCTGGGGCTCCGGCATGGCGCTGATGGAGCCAGGTGCTGCTGGATGGGGGCTCCTCCTGGCAGCTCTCGGCGGGACCTGGCCTTGACCTTCCTGCGTCTCCCTACACGGCACACAGGAGATACGATGCCACTTTGCAGGGATACTCTGAAACCAATGAAAGCCTGTAAAGCACTTAGGAATGTTTTGGTATAGAAGTTACAGATAGGCAAGTTAGAAATAGTGACGACTCGGAGATTTTTTTTCAATGACACTATTACTGTTTTGCAACCATGTGCGAGCCCTAGAGAGGAAAATGAGCTAGAGACATTGCGAGTTCTAAAGGGGACAATCTTGCTTCATTTGGTTTGTGTCAGTTCCCATTCCACTTGGAAGAGTCGCTTACACTATCATGCCGTCAGGAGTGATCTGTGGGCATGTACATGTGTGCGCAAGAGATACAGTGACATGGACCATCTTGCAGGATCACGTCCTGGTGAGCAACGTTCCAGTTTGTGTGGCTTTTTCACATGCTGGAGAAGAGGAAATGTTTTATTTTATAAAATACACTGACATATGCATTTATAAATTTACAAATGTGTATAATAATATACATACTATATCAATTATATTACATACACTTGTAAATTATGAATGCATAAACGTATAAAACTCATGTATCTTTGTAAAACTAGCATAAGTGAAAATCTCATCTTTTTATTTTTCGAATAATTTCCAGTTTTTAAGTTGATGGTGTGGTTTGAGCTATTCTAAACTTTAAAACCACTCACTCTGTTACAGCTTTTTGTATAAGTAGATCTGAGAGGGTCTTACAAGCAGGGACCAGTAATGCTGTCCCCATTTTACAAATGGGTAAACTAGGGAACAGAGGTGGTCCAACGTCATCCAGGAAAGTAGCTGCAGAGGTAAAGTATGAAACAAAGTCTCCTAAGTCTTTGCACTTTGTTATGTCTTAAAGACAGGCCAGTATTTTTCAAGTAAGTCTTATGCCCAACTCGAAATGTTTGTAACTTTGACTGACATGCAAGAAGTTTTATCCTCCTGGCTTTGTATGCGCTCCTGTGGTAACAGCTGAAAACTGCTGTCTGAAGAAACACACCTTATTCTGTATGTCCTGCTGTTGTACTACCAGAAAGACATACACAGTCCTGTTTGCAGACAAAGATTCAATTCAATTACAGTATTCAGTGGAAACTGCCTTTACAGAGACACCGTCAACTTGAAATCCAGTGACATAGAGTGACAGATTTAAGGTAGTGTCTCCTACAACTTCTGTTGAATGCCCCCACCAATCTTTGTGAATTGTTTTTTCTTGGCTTTAAAAATCTGTTATGTGGTAAAATTGACATATACAAAAAGAGGCTTTAGGACGGCTTATTACACAGATCTGTACTAATTTCTAAGGTGTTCGCTGAACAAGAGAAATCATACTTTTGAGTACGGGAAGGAAAAATGTAGCTGATTGTATGCAAAAATTTTCTAAAGATAAAAGGTAAACAGTTATGGAAAAGATGTGTGATGAGAGTAGAAGGAAGCCTGGCATCTTAACTTTGAGTTGCAGTTAATCTAAATCATTTTCTGTAACAGAAGAATAATATCTAAATACAGATATGATTAAGTCAGTGTGGTTCCCTACCACAGCGTGCAACATGTTCAAGTCCACATTGACAACTGAGATCAAGATTAAAGTTTTCCAGTGTATGTAGCGAATTTCAGTACAATGGCAGCAGTGTTATTTTTTCAGGATTTTGTCCATCGGAAGTGGATACGATATCGGCAATAGCACACCACATATTGCGTGGAAAGAGCTCAGGTGGCCATCTCTGATCAGAACTATCCCAGTCATCGTATCACCTTTCTTTCAGCAGTTTCTGTTTTCTATTTCATATTCCTCAGCACAGAAGCAAATTATTTTGCTCATTTTATGCAGAGTTGAATGTATTCCGAGTAGGGTTTGTTGAAGGAGTTTAAAAGAAAACAACCATCCACATCTTCTGCTCTGAACTTTCCCATTCAGAACTGTAACCTGAATTTTTATACAAATCTTTTATAGTCATATATACTGGTCACTTCTAGGTCTCACTGTGTCTTACTTATTTGTTTCTTACATATGTGACAGTGGGCAGATATGCATTTAAACTGTAAGGATACAGCTGTCATGATTTTAAAAATATTATTAACTAACATGGCGAGACTCGTATATGCAATATATATACAGTATATTCTGTTTATAGTGATGTAAGGCACTTTACATCATCAAATTGAAATCAGCTGTATTGTTTCACATTTTTATAGTGATGGAAATGCACTTACAGTAGAAGACAAGCACATTTATATTTCTGTGTCAGTGTTTTTGTTTGGTGGCCCCATAACAACTGAGGTGAGAGCTGCACTGAAAAACAGAAAGCAGAAAATGCAGTGGAATTAATGTATAGCTGCAGTGAGACAGGGAACTGCAAGGAACCCCTATAAAGCAGGTTAACAAAATTAATAGTAGAGGAAAAACAATTTGCTCTATAGCTGTGGTGGTTTTGCCAGCAGCAGCTGAAGGGCAGCAGATGACAAATAAATCCAGGATACGTAAATATGTGAAGTCTTATAATATGCTTTCTGATGGACAAATTTTGCTTCTAGAGATGAAGAAACTACCTCCATCCTATTCAAATGGCCTCTGACTCTTCAAACAAATATGGAAGTTGGGAAATTAAACAGAGGGTCCCCAAAACAATCTCCATGTGGTGCACCAGACACAAGCTTCGGTCTGTGAAACTAAAGGCCTCAGACTTTTATGTCTGTTCTGTCGAGACGAGAGCTAATGGTGCAAATTGGGAAGGAAATTGTTTTCAAAGGCAAAAAAGACTCTCTTCTGGGTCACTAAATTGTGGAATTTTCCTATAAAAGTCTCCAAAGTTTTCTTCTAGCCATGTGTAGAACCAACTTGGCCTCCTGTACCTGAGAGCTTCCTGGGAACCCACCAGTGATGACCGGATAACTGAGGGACTGGAAGGCTCCTCTCTTAGTCTGTGGTGCCCACAGCATTGCCAGCTTGCCAGAAAAGCTTGAAGAAATACAGGCAGTCACATCTAAGGAGGGAAAGAGGTTTCTCAAATTGACATTTTCTTTAGTTGATGTGTTGGTCTGCAGAATCCGTTTCACTTTATTCAGAAATTCTAACAATGACAAGGCATACATTTGTGTTTTTCTGGGTATATATTTTACAGAGTATATGTCCTCTTACTGTGCAAACATCTCTAAACCCCCTCGGGAGGTCAGGTTCAGCTCCGTGGCTTTTTGAGTCCCATGTCAGCTGACTAGTCTAGCAGCTAGTGATAGCTGAAGATTGAGACACTGATAATTCCTCTGCACCCCAGAGAGAGGCAAAGGAGCTAATTATACATTGATTGTGTATCAGTTGAGGAAATCCCCACACGGGGACTTGTGGGTGTATTCCACTTTCTTTGCACCACTTGAGCGATGTGCTGGAATCAAAGGCGGACAAAAAAATAAATTCAGCCCTAATTATTCATACTGAACCTGTGGCCTTCTTAAAATATGCTCAACCCAGGGAGCAAACCCAGGGTTGAGCGAGGCTTCTTCCAGACTTGTTTACCGTTAGAGGCCGTTCTCACTGAAGTGTCTGCCGAAAACCTCTCGAGTCTGTGTTTAAGGATCAGTCCTGCGTGGAGGTCCTTCCGTAGCGGTATGCCAGTGTTTTTCCCTTCCTGTTACAAGGCTATCTGAAGATCTTGGACCTGTTCCACACTTAAACTCCAAGCATCTTTGTTGTCTATCTGACCTTGCAATAGGATAGGCTGGAAACTTACTGACTGGCTTTTTGTAAGGCTTGTTTCACAATCTGGGTAATGTAGATTTCTCTGCTTCCCATTTCCACTTCTGTAATGTTTATTATATTCAATTGTATGTCTGGTTTAGTGTTCATTTCTACAGCTCCTGCCTACGTTTCATGGAGTTCTTCATCTTATCTGCAATTGCCATCTGCACTCTCAATCAGCTCATCTCTTTTTATTAGTAATAGATCCAGTCGGTTCATATGCTTGTATATGCTCTAGGATGGTAATGTCTTGCCTTGCCAGCAGACAGAGATTTTAAGGTTGTGATAACCTATATGCTTGTCTAAGGGATGTGAAAATAATGTTATGAATGTTGTTTATGAAAACTGGGTTTTGCACAGCTTCAGTAGTTTTCATGTACTGTAGTTGACTGTCCTCAAAGAAGTGACAAGTAGAACTGCCAGTGTTGCAAGCCCATATTTTATGTCTGATCATAACTAATTGAACACAAAAATCCTCAGCATTTTTGCTTGGTTACCTCTGTGTAGATGCCACTGTAAGGACAATTTTCTTTAAATTATCCTACACTTTCTTTGCTCCTTTTTAACCTCTGATTATACCTTGTTTCCTCTTCCTAATTTTTTCTTCTACTGACCTTGCACTATGCATAAACATTCTTTGTAAGGAAATCAGTGAGATATTTGTAGATAATTTTTTATGTCTTAGATTTTGTGCCCGGCTTTCCACTTCTTCTCTCTACTGCCAACAAAGCAAGTTTATTTTCTAGTAACTTAAAGTACCTCTTTCTATCCTTAACTCTCTACAGATGCTTCCCTCCTTCTTTCTTGTTAATTCAAGTCTCTCTGCTTCCAAGGATCCTCTGCCTAGGATTGTGCCTGTCTCCTTCTGTGCCATTTTCTGCTCCGAGATGGAAGGCAACAGGTAGCCGCTTCTGTCCCCCTCCCATTCCCGAGCATCGCAGTCGAAAGACGCCAGCTTGCCTAAAAGGGGCTCTCAGCTGTGCTTGTAACCCGTTTTCGAGTGAGTGTTTTGAAAACTAGTTAGGCAGTTTTCCCAGTGTAGACAGGCTCATAGAAGGACCATTAATTACTCAGCGCAGGCTCAACCGTGGGCAGAAAAAGGGGGCTTTTGTGCGATTGTCAAACCCTCACCATTATTTGTACATGTTGGTTTTGTATTTAATAGGATTACATGACTTCTTTGCTCTATATGCCAAAATGGGTGGTTTCTTTCAGTAATAAAACAAAGCCAATAACCTGAAAGGAACCACGGCTCAAAAGCACAAACTTGACCTCTGATTGACCTTGACATTTACAGACTAAAAAGAACTTTTCTTTGAACAGACAGAAGAAGTCAAGGAGCCAGCAAGAACCAGGAGAAAATGGTTTTGTTGCTTTCTGATTACATTGTTTAAACCAACATACTACATGGTTTACAATACTTCATTACAATGTATTAGGGCCTGGAGGTGATTTAATGTCTGTTTATAACTGAGACTAATCTTGAAATAAACAAATGAATGTTTGGAAAATGGGTGAAGCTGTTCTTCTGGAGACAGCATTAAATGCATCTCTGAAGAGGAAATCATGGCTGTACAGCACTTAAATGCTTTTTATTTCTACCTTCAGTTATATTTCAGTAGTTTTATCTAACAAAATTAATCATGGTCCAGTAAAAAAATTTCTAATTGGTTAGGAATGTCTAGCAGCCATATATTCTATAACAAATTCACAATTTAAAAACTGTTTAGCCCTTTAAAATCAGGGAAAATGATAAACTAAAAAATGCTGTAGCATTACACTAGGCACCATGGTGATCTAAATTAAATCTGTTACAACCTGTTCTAATTTAAAATTGCTCCGTTGTGCGAATGAAGGGGAAAAGAAGAAGAGTTAGCTCACTTGTTCAAAGCATTTTCATATTCCCAGATAAATCTTTCATCCACCCTGCCTTTGCTTGTGGGCTGTACGTTCCCATTTCCCCTGTGCATCCCCTGCGTAACTACACATAAGCGTGGTTTCAGACGGAGCCAAGAACTCTTCCTCCAGCGGTTTAGTATGAGTTCTCGTCTCTATCGGCCGAGAACAAGCAATGTCACTGAGTGTCTCCATTGCAGTGGCCAGCTGTTCGTGACACCCAGAAGGTCCTCTGCAGTGCTGTAGGCAGGGGCCTTGCTAGAGGAGGTTGCTCCGGTTTCTTCTGCCAAAGGATGACTGCGGCTGCGCTCGTCCTGCCGTCCACCTCTGCGGGTGACCCCTCAGCCACTCCTGCTTCTCTCCCTCTTCTGCCTCTCTTACAACCCAAGGCCCTATCCATCGCCCCCAGGAATTTCACAGCACATTTCTCATCTTGTAACACCTAACTCATTCAAAAAATGTCTTGAATTTTCGTAAGTACCAGTCACTAAGCAGTTAAAGACTGATTTGAGAGAAAAAAAATCTAAAGTCGGGTGGCTCCTCCAGTCCCACCGCCCACACCCTTCCTGTTGCAGACTGGAGCGAGTGGGAGCTCACAAGGGCTTGGACTGGAAGCAGCAGGAGAGGACTTCTGCACTGCCATGCCTGTGCAGCGTATTGCCACCTAGTGCTGCGAATATGGAAAAGCAAGATTTTTCCTTCTGCTCAAGGCTGAGACTCCTGCAAGGCTGGAGTAAAAAACTGGCTAGGTCCAAAGAGTTGTGGTGAATGGAGTTAAATCCAGTTGGCGGCCGGTCACAAGCGGTGTTCCCCAGGGCTCGGTATTGGGGCCAGTTGTGTTCAATATCTTTATCAATGATCTGGATGAGGGGGTCGAGTGCTCCCTCAGTCAGTTTGCAGACGACACCAAGCTGGGCGGGAGTGTTGGTCTGCTGGAGGGTAGGAAGGCTCTGCAGGGGGACCTGGACAGGCTGGATCGATGGGCCGAGGCCAACTGTATGAGGTTCAACAAGGCCAAGTGCCGGGTCCTGCACTTGGGCCACAACAACCCCAGGCAACGCTACAGGCTTGGGGGACAGTGGCTGGAAAGCTGCCCGGAGGAAAAGGACCTGGGGGTGCTGGTCGACAGCCAGCTAAAAATGAGCCGGCAGTGTGCCCAGGTGGCCAAGAAGGTGCCCAGGTAGCCAAGAAGCATCCTGGCCTGTATCAGAAATAGTGTGGCCAGCAGGAGCAAGGATGTGATCGTGCCCTTGTGCTGGGCACTGGTGAGGCCGCACCTCGAATCCTGTGTTCAGTTTTGGGCCCCTCACTACAAGAAGGACATGGAGGTGCTGGAGCGTGTCCAGAGGAGGGCAACGAAGCTGGTGAAGGGCCTGGAGCACAAGTCTTATGAGGAGCGGCTGAGGGAACTGGGACTGTTTAGTCTGGAGAAGAGGAGGGTCAGGGGAGACCTTATCACGCTCTACAGCTACCTGAAAGGAGGTTGTAGCGAGGTGGGTGTTGGTCTCTTCTCCCAAGTAACTAGCGATAGGACGAGAGAAAATGGCCTCAAGTTGCACCAAGGGAGGTTTAGACTGGACATTAGGAGAAATTCCTTCACTGAAAGGGTTGTCAAGCATTGGAACAGGCTGCCCAGGGAAGTGGTGGAGTCACCATCCCTGGAGGTATTCAAAAGACGTGTAGATGTGGTGCTTAGGGACATGGTTTAATGATGGACTTGGTAGTGTTAGGTTAACGGTTGGACTTGATCTTAAAGGTCTTTTCCAACCTAAACGATTCTATGATTCTAAGGCAGCCACCAAAGTGGTCATGACTCAGAAGGTCCTCTTCTGTTGTAGCAGCACTGCTTAACCTACCTACTTCACCATATCCTACACCCATTATAACAGATTTAGGTCTCTGAACTTTGACAATGCACTCTCTTGCGCTGCAGTTGACGCTAAATACCATGACTGCTCTTTCTTAGTGCAGGGGTTTTAAATGTCTGGTCCTATGGCAACATAGCATACACAATTACACTTCATATGGGTGGCTACCTGTCTGCATACCCCTCTTCCTATCACTTTTATTGCCACACAAACAGGAGTGGCAGAAGTCTCAAGGATAATTAAGTTTGTTCAAGCTTGAAAAATAGTCAACCACACGAAAGAAAGGCCCACTAAGGGGAAGGTTGCCACAAAAGCCTTGTATGTTCATTGGCATCAGTGAATAAGCGGGGGGAAGGGTGTTAGCTAGAGCAAAAATTTCAAGTGGTGCTTGCACCTTCCTAGGTGTCAAAGCTGACCACCCATGCACCACAAACATAGGCTTTCTTGGTACCAGCTCACAGACCTCTTTGTATTAACTGCTACGTCTAAATATACACTAGCAGTGTTCTGAATTTACAGTGAAAACAAATGAGATCAGGCACATTTTTGTGTGTATTTTTTTTCCTTTGCTCCTGTGTTAATTTTTTTCCCCTGTACAACTCATTACTGACTATTATCTTAGCTCCCATTAAATCTCTTTTAGAGGTTGGCATTTTAACTTACCAGCTTGAGCTCTAGACTGTTGACACGTCACACTGCAGAAAGCAGCAAAATTATCATGGACTGAGTTTGCACTGTATTTTTTCTAAGACACTGCATGATGAGAATAAATCATGTTGTCACCCTGATATGATCCACTAATGAAGATGCACACCCTCTTGCCCTGCCTTCTTACTGGATGTTAAGTGAGAACCCTTCCTCCGTCTTTTCTCTTCATTTCCACTGTGGAAGAAGCTTTCTAATTCTGCACATCGGTTTGCTTGGCAATATTGCTGTTGCCTAATGCAATAAAAATCAGTTATGTAACTGCCTTTGCTAGACTTGCAGAGAGCCTTCACCAGACGGGAAGATGGCCACAGTATCTTTATGCTTTCCATTATGTCTCTTATGTTCACGGTTATTATGCAATATGCTCTGCTTTTAGTATCTTTTTTTAATAATTTTTCTTGACATCATGTTTAGAATATTATACACCTATAATCTAAGATAATGCAAAGGCAAAGCAGGGAAAAGAAATAAACTTATTCTGATTTATTGCTAAAAGGGCTGGTATTATAGCACTAGTGCCTCCAAGGAACAAAGAATCGCCTACAGTTTGTCAGATAGTATTTTTAATACTCTAATTCTGAACCAAATTCCTAAAATAACCTGTGTTTGCAGATTACCGTGTGCTCTTTTGTTCTGAATAATGTCTTGCTTAGTGAACTATGTCTTATCAATCCACCAAGTACTGGGTGTCATTGTTCACCTCATTCACAATTCATCTTTTAATTAACATTATCACAGGCAAAATTCTATTTTGGTCAGCCTAATTTGTCATTGGAATTGGCAGTACAGAAATAAAAGGATTACCCTCTGAATTTATCTGAAGACGATGTAGGAGATGGTGACTACAAACCTACCTCATCCGGCACCGAAGAGGAAGGGAGGGAAACCATGTAAATGATAATGACTTTAAAAATTGTATTTGTAATGTAAAAATCACTACTTTGGTCATTCAGTATCTGCTAAGCAAACTGTTTTATCAAAATTACTGTTATTGAAAATATAAACCCGAATCCTACATTTAGACACATGCTTTATTTGGTGGAAAGGGTTGCTGACTTAGGAAAGATTAGAGAGATACAAATGCCTTTGCAAGGTAATGATCTTAGATATAGGTATGTAATATCAACTTAATGCAGCAAAATGCTGATCATTTGCTTTAATAGTTAAACTTTGAAATTGAGTTGCTGCAGCATTGTTTTAGGGAGCAGACAAGGAAATAAATGCTTTTAATGTTTTTAACTGTACCAGGAGATGAACCTTTCACAGAGAATAGAAACATTTCTGAATCCTTCTCACAAGACTTGCCTTTCATAATGATTGCCAAGAAACTCCATCGATGTGGGGAAAATTAAATAGCATTTTATTTTTCTATAAAGAAAGTCTATAAAGTCTATAAAGAAGACATCTATCTCTGCAGTCCAGATATGCAATATTTTTCTATTTACATTCAAATTAATACAGTGATATTAAATTGACTGCATTGAAGGTACAGTGAACACGCCAGCAAACCAGCCACTTAAAAATTCCCTCCAACATCCCTTTACCTTATGATTTCATCCATTCCCAGTCGCAAATGCAACAGGCACTGAAGATGATCACATTCAACCAGTACTCAGCCAAGATGACAATAATTTCTGTAAGCAGAGCGCCTCTTTGGATCATGCTCTACTGGAGGCCCTTTCTCTTGCAAAATAGCTAGGCTTCAGCTTGGCTGCCGCTGGTGACTTCCATTGGACTTGGATCGAGAGGCAGTCTTCTAGTGTGGAAGATCCTGTTTCACTGGTAGCTTCTAAAACAGTTTTTAGAAAGGAACCATCAGTCTCCACTGTCATAATTAATATTTGCTCAATTGTGCCTATTTACATTGTTTTTAATGGATGCAATATTTATTAAAAATACTGGAACCTAATCAAGTTAATTGATCCCCAGACAAAGTACCATTTAGTTTTTGGTTTGGTTTGGTTTGGTTTGGTTTGTGTTTTTTTTAATGGCAGAGGCAAGCAGTGCTTAAACAGGCAGGTCAGGAGGTGAAAGAGATACAGATGATATCTGCATCTTTCATAACCATAGTCTGTAGCATTCTGTGGGCTATCTTGTGTCTTGACAGCAAGGTGAGACCCAGAAACATATCAGCTAGAGTGCAGAAATGCTGTGAAGGTTTACTTAAAACATGAAATTCTCTAGATTTCTTTTCTTCAATTTCTATTTGATAATAGACCTGGGCTTTTTGGCAGAAGATAAAGGCAGTCTTCTCAACCTTAGTTATTGTTCCTGAATTTGAATAATATCTTTGCTTATGAAGTTAATGGCACAGGCTAAAAGTTATGGAAAATTCTACCCAAAGTTATAAAAAATGATACCCAGGAAGTTGTTCTGCTTATACTGAAATAATGGCATTGCAGTCTAATTTCTGTTTGGGTCACCCATCTTTCTAGGTAAAATAAGATGCCTTTCACATTACTAAACCCCAGGATTTTTCTGACATTTTCTTCATGCAGCCCAGAAGGAGAGACAATTAAATCATACAGCTTTCTTTCACCCTCTGCCTTCTTCCAAAGAAGCGTCATGTTCTGTATTCCTTAGGCATCAACAGCGCATGAATGAGAAACAGCGTGGGCTTTACTGATCTTCTGAGGAATATATAATTATTTTCTGTGTTCTAAGAACAATTATTCAAAAAGTAGCACAGACATAAAAATAAATACAGCAAAAAGATGTACCCTGCATATAGTAAGGGTACTATCAGACAAAGGGAAATTAAGCTTATTCTTAGAATATTAGGAGGTGAAATTAATATTCTAAAGGCCGTCCTTTTACGATTCCCTCATAGCACTGACTAAACCCATCTTTTTCAGTTCTTGCAATCAGTCTTTCCAGACGTGTATGTTCCCTTCATCCCCAAATTCCCCAGAACTCCCAAACACAGTATGTAAGTAAATGCGATGATTTATAAACCCTTGAGGTTCCAGAAACAAGTGCTTATATAGTATGACTAATATGCGAGCGTGCGCTGCTGCCCCCTGATGCAGGGAACGCTAAATCTCTTCGAAAGTAGCCAGGCAATGGCATGCAGCCCACCTTCTTTCTTATATTAATATATGGCTGTAGATGTATTTGTTACTGCTTGGACAGATATAAGATAATGTCTCTCCCTTGGGTAACTCAATATTTAAATTATTAGTTGAGGGGAGAATGAGCAGAAGGAAGAAGAAAGAAATGAGACAAAAAAGGGAAAAAACAACTATGCATACCCACTATGAAAATTGTTAAGGAATATAAACCGTGAACTGGAACTCACTTTTAATGCACAGTTTTGTTGTAAGTTAGTAGTGTTTGGCAAAGGTAACATTTATGGCCACCTTCAGCTAGTACTTCAGGCAATTATAACTCTGCTTGTCTTTCCTGCCTGTTTATTCCTCTCCCGTGCATTGTCTAAATTTGGGAGTGTAAATTGTCCGGAGCAGAGACTTCCCCAGCAGGATTTGCTGATGTAGGTTCCTGCGGGGTGGGTCCTTATCTCCGTGAAGGCTGACAGAGGCTGCGAGGTGGAAATAATGTTTAGTTTATACATGACACTTAGGTCCACGCAGAAATTCGCAGCCAGCAAGGGAAGGTGTGGTGTGAAGCCCTCAGCACGGCTCACGCAGTCGCTCAGGTGCCGTGTGGCCGTACGCACACAGTTAGACACGTCTGCTCGGTTTTCGGCCTGGCTGTAATTACAGTGGTGCAGCACTGACACGCAGGCAAGCCCCTGGGTACAACAGTGGTACAACAGGTTTTCGGAAGGAGCTCGTAAGCAGCAGAGCCTGTATTAACTAAAATGAAAGAGCGTTACAGGGGATGATTGTTTGCTGGGTTTGTTGGTGGTGAATTTTTTTTAAGTTGCAAACCTGGAGCTCTACCTGAATGAGCAAGGCTGAGCTACCACCCCACCGCTCGGGGGCGGGGAGCGGGCCCTGAGGCAGCCAGGGAAGGAGGGCAGCCGAGCAACAGGACTTATAGCTTCTGCAATTTAGTAACATTTGTCCTAAAGCCGTAGTTGCCAGATTCACGTAATTTACTCTTTTTTTTTTTTTCTTTTCACCCACGCTGGGTGCCGGGGGGCCTCCCGGGGAGCCCTCGCCGCCCCCTCACCCGCAGGCCGCGCTGACAGGAGGGGCGGGCTTCAGCCGTGGGGGCCCCCGGCTATGCCAGCGAGAGCGAAGATGCCCCCCGTCGCGGGCATCGCTTCGCGTTGGAGGAGACGAGGAGGGCAAACGACTACGTTTAGAAGGCCGTGGCGCGGGGGTGCCGAGCCGCCGGCCCTCCCCGGCGCCGGGCTGGGCCCCCGCAGAGTCCCGCACCAGGGTTCCGCGCAATGGGCGCCGCCTCCTGAGAGGCCGGGGGGCAGGGGGGGGGAAGGTGGCGGGGAAAGACTACCACTCCCAGAATGCCCTGCGGCCGGAGCGGCGCCACGGGCGGTGACGTGCCGGGCGGAGGCGGGGCGGAAGTGGGTTCCCCGGGCAGAGCGGCCGGCCGGGCCCGGTTCCGGGTGTCCCTGCCTTGGCGGCGGCGGCGGCGGCGCGGAGGGGGGGGGAGAAGATGGCGGCGGACTTGGAGGCGGAGGTGCAGGCCATTGACAAGAGCCTGCTGGAGTGCTCCGCCGAGGAGATCGCCGTGGTGAGGCGGCGGGCCCGGGGCGGAAGGGCGAGAAGTGCTTGGGGCGGGGAGGGAGCAGGGGCTGGCGAGGCCGGCGGGCGGCACCGGCCTGCCCGGCCGGCGGTGGGGCCGTGAGGGCCGGGGGCCGTTCCTGGGGCCGGGGCGAGGCTGTGCCCGGAGGCGGGGGGCGAGCAGGCTTTCCGTGAGGGGGAGTCGCTGCCCCGGCCGCTTCTGAGGGCACTCCTGGCTGGCAGCGGCGTCCCTGGCTGGCCCTAGCCTGCCGTTGTCGCCAGCGTCGCTATTGCAGTAGCCGAAATCAATCGCAGCGAGCAGCCAGCTTTTCCTGTTGTTCTGGCTGGCGCAGGTGGCTCCCCAGCGAGCCGCCCAGACTTGGTCAGCCCCAGCCCAGGGCGGCCGCGGTTCCCCGCCGCTCGTGGGGCGCCCGGTGGGAGGAGCGGAGCCGCTTCTCGGTATCTCGCTCCTTCACCCGCTGCTTCCTCGCCTTCTCCAAGCAGCTAAGAAGTTTAGTTCTCCTCCTTAGTTTGCTGCTTTTTCACATCTCCCTACCGGCAATCATGCCTCGACGGGAGAAGATCCCCCTCCCCCCGTTAATTTAGGTGGATGTCTGACCCCGTATATGCTTTGTACTGTTGAAGTTTCATTACAGGATTCTTCTTCGCTCCTCCTCCCCCCACCCCCCCCCACCCGGTATTTAAGATGCGGTTCTGGCATAAGGTTGCACTGGTTAAGCTTAGGACTATTAGAGTGGGACACTTGTAGGGGAAATATTATTAAAATCAATGTAATATTTGAAGTAATCTACTCTTGTTTATATACTTTTCCTGCTTTTATGAAGAGTAGTTGAAAGGGAAGAGGAGTGAAATCTTGAGGGTAAAGTTTTCAGAGAAACTTGTTTCTGGTGTAGGCACCAGATCTTATGGACACTCTTGCATTTGAGGATATGTTAAATATATGTTAAATTTATCATTTAACATTAAATGATAGATGTTAAAATATTGGGACTGCTCATGTGCATGTCTGTAGGATAAGACCTTGGAGAGCTGTCTGTGTATTTCAACGAGAATTACATTGGCTGTTTTCCAAAAGAAAATAAGAGACAATGTTATAATTCAGGTTATCCTCAGATTATGGTGGTGTATCTACAGTGCAGACAAAGGTATGATTAGATGGGCAAATGTGCATAGTTAGCTATATCCTAGCTAGTTTAGCTCCAGGATTAGTCTTCCTTCCCCTCAACAGAAAACCCATCAAACACTTCATATAGTAGTCCATACCGAGCCCAAATTACCTTGTTTGTGTGAGTAGCATATGCTGTTTTTGTAGTTAAACCAAAGGCAATTGTGCACCAAGTGGAACACATTTAGGATTTTGCTATAGGTACAAGTATGAGCTTAAACTTAGTCAATTCTTTTTCATTTTTATTCTCTGTGATCACCAGCACAAGCTACAATTCTGAGATCTATTGCTGTCAAATCTACAGTGTGCTGGCAGCTAAATGCTGCTGGCACTGCCTGATTGTATGGGTTTTAGCATTGTTTTTCTCCTTCCTTTGCTGCTAACATTACTTTGCTGATAGCCCAATATTAACAAAACAAATGCCAGCCTAAAGCAATAGTTGCAGCACTTTACACTTCAATTTTTCATTGCAATAACTTAATGATAAACTTCCAAAGAACAGCAATCAAAAGAATAAATTATCTGTAACAGAACATGAGCCTATATTGCAAATATTTATTTGTGTAGCTAAGAAAAACATAAATTTTACCCTTTAGCTTTTGAAACAGTAAACTGAGTTGTTTTATGGCTATTTTTGTATTACAAGTTTTGCTTGTCTAGTATCCCTTATTTAGATGTGGATTTAATAGAAACCCTGATGGACTGTTAGGTATTCACTTACATAAAATGTTATTTGATCAATGCTTTGGGTTTTTTTTTTTCCAGGGCAGTCAAAAATTGTTGCAGGAAACTAAGACTGAGGGGGGAGGAAGTGAAGAGGAATACACTTCTCTTTTTAATAAAAATGTCTCTTGAGAGAGTAGAACATTAGGTTTTCTTACATGTGACTTCAGGATAGAAGACAGACGAATACTGACTGAAAACTCGTCTAAATACAAAATGTTTTTGTTAAAGAACAAATTCCAAAGTTTTGAGTAGTTTTACTGGAGATCAGCGCCTCCCAGGTAGCGATTTAGAAAGGCAGTGCAACATACGTATGCATATGTATATATTTGTAGTAACAGTTTTACATGCGCAACAGTATTTTGAGTTGCCTTCCGAGTAGCTCTTGGAGTGGTATCTGTTTCCTTGTCCTAGAAGCCTGTACTTCCTTCTGATGTTCTTTTAGCCAGGATCTGATTTTCAAAACTGTATGCACAGTTATACGTATAGAACTGGCTCCACAAAGAGACTTAGATGTGATGACATTCAGTGTTGCCACACCTAAATTTCAGGCAACTGCTCCCAGAGTTTTTGGGATGGGAAAGCCGTTTACTTGAGGAACAAGAATTTTCTCTGGCTAGGTATTTGTCTGAGCTTGTAGTGTAGCTAATATGCACTGTGTATTTTCTAGATAGAAATTAGTAATGTACTGCTGAATTAAAAGGCTAAAATTAAAGGTATTTTGCTGGGAAAAATGCAAGCATAATAACTAATATATGCCCTAGAAAATAATCTAAAAATGATCTTATTAAATAGAAGTCATGGAAGAGCCTAAGTCAGTTTCACTGTGATTTGGGTCAGTTCCTGGTGGCAGTAAATATTTGGCACAAATGATGAAAGGAGAGAAAAAGATTAATGAGCTAGGGAAAAAAAAAACCAAATCAAATTCTTAGTGATGAAAACTTTATTTTTTTTGGTTTTGTGTGGTATTCTCTGAATCCTGGTGGGAATGGTGAGATTATCTGTAAACTTCTAGATTGTTACATGTGGCTTTTTGGCAACCTTTTCCTGTGGACTTCCTTGGGAAAAATCTGGGCTTTGACCATCAAAGCTAGATCAATACAGAAAGATTTAGTAGATTGATTATGATTTTAAGAAGTCAAACTTAAGAAAAGAGAAATGAGGAAAGCATATTATTCTACTAAGAGCTGTACTGACAACTAAGGGTTTTTTTAATATGAAGTTCTGCTTTAGAAAACATAGTCTAGTAAATGAAAATACTACACTATATTAAAAAAAAAGGAGGGCAAAAATGCAGCCATTCTTAAATGGCACAAATGGTCTGCTGCCTCTGTATGTCTGTGTCCTGAAGAACTTACTACAACCGTGTTGTCTCAAACGTAAGTTCTTGAGAGTAAGTCATAAATAATTCAGAGTAAATCAAGGTGTAACATTTGATTACCAAACCAATTTATTTTGGTATAATTAATTCTTGGTTTTCATGTACAGTTTTAGGTTGATTCTGAATTCTTTTTCTGAAGTTGCCAGGGGGTATCTCGTTGTCATATTTGCAATGAGAAATGGCATACTAAGGCTGTTTATGTAACACGGGATTTAATCAGTGCACACCTGCAGCATGTGCTTGCTCCCATTTGTTTATTATAAAAACCTTGCAGCCTTAATTTACAGTTTAAGCCTTTATAGAATTGTAATCCACAAGGCAGAAATAAAACTCTGTGTGTGTATACAAGGGAAAAAAAACCTAGAAAGAGCTGTGAGTTTTTCAGTGGCTTATAGCAGGTACAATAATTTGATGGCTTTTAAAACCTCTGTCAACATTGTTTTTTACAATTGATTGACTAAGAGAATTCATGGCTCTAACATCACAGTTGAAATAGTAATTCAGATAAATTATTTTGGTGGTAGGAGAAACCAAAAGCCCCTCATTTTCATAGGTAATTTGTTGAAAATAAATAAGAGAGGGACTGTTCCTGACTGACACCTAATGCTGTGTTTGCCATTCTCCTTGTACTTTTTGTCTTTGCCTGTTTCTTGCCAACTCCAGCCTTCCGCTGCTCCTCTGTGTCCCCAGCTGGCAGCATCAGTCTGCACTCCAAAGAAATGCAACCAGCATAGTTTGGGCCTTATCCTAAAAGTCACTGCTAATGTTGGGACGTTTTACTGGTCATGCATTCCGGAGGAAAATTTTTAAGAGTTTGGTCTCTCAAATCTTGTGTTTTTGAAAAGAATTTTGTATGTCAAAAGGATAAAATGTGCAAGCAGGGAAACAAATTATTCCTTTCCTAATGTCTTTCTTCTGTGATCATCTAGATTTAACACTTAGAAGGAAGCATGGCTTTCTAGTTTTGCAATGCCGTTTAGATTTTTGATTTAGAAATAAAAAAGTCATCTTGATGGATAGAACTATGTTTGGTATTTTTATTAATGAAAGATTTGTGTTCTCTTTGCTTTTAATTTAAAAGAAATGGCTGCAAGCAAATGACCTTCAGAAAGAAGTATACCAGCATCTGGCATATTATGTACCAAAAATTTACTGCAGGGGTCCTAACCCTGCCCCACAAAGAGAAGACATGCTGGCACAACACGTTTTGCTGGGACCAATGGAATGGTATCTTTGTGGTGAAGATCCTGCATTTGGTTTTCCAAAGCTTGAGCAAGCGAACAAACCTTCCCATCTTTGTGGTCGCGTTTTTAAAGTGGGAGAGCCAACGTATTCTTGCAGGTAGTTCAACTTAGCATTGTGAAGTATTTATAATTTGTGAAGTCATGGAACATTTTTCAGTAAGAATATACTGTCCTAATAAAAAGTTAATACCGAAAATGTATTTTTACAGTAACCTTGCAGTGTTTCATGACAGGTGGGACCAGGGGAAAATTAACACACTACAGGTTTGTAAATGGAAAAATATTAATTAGTATAATGTAGAGTGTTTTCTGTACAAAAGAAATGCAAGGTTAAGAAAGTGATTGGGGTGAGCTGTCAGTGTGATTTAAGGGTATTAATCAGAAGTAAGCAGGCAAGTGCATGTGTGTGTAATTCAGGTGTTTAATATCAGCTGTTAGTGTTGATCCTGGATTTTAGACCTCTCTCCATGACCTGTTAAACCAATCTATTGGATGCCAAAACAGGTGTAACCCCTACTTGGTGGGGTGACAGCAGGAGGGAATGTCTGTCTTATTTGGAGGGTTTATTTTTCTGGGTTTCCATCCCCTTCATTTACTAGAAGAATTTTACTCTCTAGTGCTCTCCTTTTCTAGAAACATGATACCTTATTGGCCTTATTCGCTGAAGTTCTGATTCAGGGTGGACTTGAGATACTTAACTCAGCAAGCTGCCTCTTCTGCATTTCTATTTCAATGATCAGTTAGAATAAGTAGTTTTGGAAATGTTTTGAGACCTCTTATCTTGACATGGGTGAGATTAAATTGGTGGGTACTTTAGATCCTTTCAACCACTAAGAAAACTCCATCTCTTCTCAGGTGTTCTTAGGTTCTTCCTTCACACCTGTGAAAAAGTGGAGAGATCTGGATAGAGAATTAGAGAGTGGGAGGCTCAGGACTATCAGGACTATAAAAAGAATTTCCACAGTTTCTTTAGTACCTTTTAGTGAAATCTGGTCCCAAATAACTAAAAAACCAAACCTCAGAACTAGTGTTTTAATCAAGTGAAAATCCATTGCAACCTAGAAGTAGTATGTTAATGATCAAATGCTCTTCATATGGACTGATGAAAACTGGGAGTTCTGTTAATTTCTTCTAAACACTTGTTTTTTCAAGACCAACAACTCAGTATGTAATGTATATCCTTGAAAATACTGTCAGGTGTGATGAAAACATAGAGTAATGCAGTCCATTGGTGTAGAATTTAGAGAATGAGTGAATATACTGTTCATACTTAGGGTCTTTGTTTCAGTTGAAAAATTATTTAAATACAGCAATATAATCATAATATCATTCAGGTTAGAAAGGATGTCTTGGTAGGCCATCTCGTCCGATCTTCTGCTCAGGTCAGGGTCAGCAGTGAATACAGAATATTTTTGCTGTTGCCGCTGTCAAGATGAAGTCTCATCTTCTTTCAATTAAGTACCGAACATAGATGTAAAACTGTTAATGTTTTCTGTTGTGTGTTAATAATTTTCTTCAACTAATTTTCTTTGGTAATGAAGAATGAGAGTTTAATTTAAACTTTTGTGGTATGCGGAAAATAATTGTTTTCTGAGCCCATGAAATACATTAAAAGCAGTGGCTTTTCTTTCCAGTTGTGAAGCTTACAGGTCTGCCTCTGCTTTAGGTATAAGGACCCTTATTTGTTTGAGAAATTACTTGGCAAATAATTCTGAGTTTCTAAGTGTATTGCCACAAGTTTAGGGCTCTGAAGAATCGATACCCAATATTGTAGAACTAATCTACCCAATACTGTAGGCATAGTGTTGCAATAAGTGTTTTTGATTTTTTAAATTAAAAAAAAAAAAAAAAAGAAAAGCCATGAACATAAATTATTCTAAAACAGAAGAGCTTCGTATAATTTTGTTTTGACATTTTCACCTTTAGTGGCTCCTATGGAGAAATACTATACTTTATGCATAGTAAATCATGGTTGCCTGATTATCTTTCAGTGATTAACTGGTTTAATTTATTTGGTGAAATGACATTAAGAGAATTCTTGATAATAACATTTCATAGGATCTCTGGTGTTTTCTTTTGAACAAAATAAGCTGTTTCTCTGAATTCTTGTTTTAATATTAACCATCGTAAGACATTCATTCTCTTGGTAGTTATTTTCACATTGCAAAACCTGACTCCCTTAATCTTTGAGGTGCTTTGAAGTCAGTGGCAGTTTCAGGGAGACAGCTAAATGTAATGCATAACTGTCTCATTAATTTGTTTAGCCCCTTTTGCTAGAAATTACTTCTATCTAATATAGCAGTGCTGGTAGACAGGACCTTATTATGGTCTCTCATCTCTTGGTTGAGGAAATTGCATTCTCAGACCTCTTCAGTGAGCTTGTAGGGCTAACCGTAGAAGCAGAGGTTTAATCTAATCTGTTGTGTGCTATCTTTCTTTCCAGTGTTCCGTGAAAAAATGTCTTCTCTGATTGCTGGAGATTGTTAATGCTTGTACTCTGTACTTGGGAGAACTTGCTTGGGTTTATACTGTTCACCTGTCTGTACTGTGTTCTGTAATTCATCTGTTTCCTTGCTTATATATTTGTCTCACTTCTTGAAGGCAATGGCTATATTGCCCAAATATACATGCTACCCAGACAATATTTTAAAGCCTCTTCTGTTATGAGAACAGATTTTTTTTTCTCCTTCGTTTGTTTCCCCCTCCTTGGAAGCCATCCCTTTCCTCTTTCAGAATAATATATAAATTAGTCAGGAGGTTCATATTGGTGATATTTGAAAATTACCTGTTGTAAAATGTGTAATTAAAGGCAAAATCATTTGTTTAATGCTGCTTTTTCCCTCCTTCCCCCTGTGGTGTTTTTTTTTGCTATTTTCAGAGACTGTGCAGTTGACCCAACTTGTGTGTTATGCATGGAGTGCTTTCTTGGAAGTATTCATAGAGAGCACCGATACAGGGTTAGTAATGTTGCTGGAATATATGATGTAGTCATTAATAATTTTGTATGTGTATGAAACTCCTTGTTTAAAGTTTTAAGAATGTATACATAATTTCAAAATGTTGGATGAACACAAAGTTTGGAATTATGTCTGCAATAATCTTACAAGAACTTCAGTGTTTTGATCTGAGTGTAGATTCTGAAAGTTACCACTTTAAAATATGGAGCAATTAAATTTTATGCACAACAATTAAGCTTACAAATGTGAGTATGTTATTTTTAACATGTGCCCTTTAGTGAATTTTACAGCATTAGAGTTGTTTTTTGACTTGCTTTGACCTTGATGTTTGACTATTTTTAAAAGGTATTGAAAAACCTTTATTAAGAAACCACTTTTATTTAAAACTTATTTCCTTTAAACATCTGAATTGTTATCAAATTCTATACAATAGCAGGATTTTTGTTTGTTTTTAAACATAAAGTTGAAATAGCAAACTAAAATGGTAGATGCTGTTTATTTTAGTAATCTACTGCTATTAGTAGTACAGATTAGTTCAAAAAAACCTACAAACAAAACCAAGAAGGCCTTGGTGTGTTTTTAAGCTAAGAAGCTGAATGAAAACTACCAGTGCAGCCTTTCTGTAAGTCTGTGTTTGACAATACTGCACTGATGTTAATGTAAATCTGATCACTGCATGGTTACACTGAGCACTAGGATTTAGGAAAAAAAACAAAACAACTTGCTCTAAGAAACTCAACCGAGTTTGCTGATATCAGCATACTTCTTGTATGTAGGTTTTTAGTTTGCAAGCCTAGTGAATTAACAAGTCTATGTGACATCCACAAGCGAAAGCAAATGTTGTTTCAAATGTCCATCTAATTTTGTTGATACTGTAGGATGTCCCTGTATGCCAAAAATAGGTGAAAGAAGAATTCTTCTGTGAATCAGTTAATAGTTGTGGTCCAAAAAGATTATTATTACACTTATTAATTTGAGGTGATCTTAGCTTTAAAATCTATTTTATTAAAAGTGTAAGTAAATCATTAGAGTTTTCAGATGCTTTTTTCTATGCTTACTAAGACTTAGGTGGACAATTTATAAGTTTTTTCTGTACACTCCTGTTACTGTAAACAGCACATCTTTGACTCACTGTGTAGTAGTGCTATATGAAACGATTTAGCTTTGTTCAGATGAAAAATGTGAGAATCTGAAATAGTACAGATGGCATTGCAAGTAATAAATTCAGAAAAACTGAAAACCAGAAAAACCCCACAGCCTTCAGGTGGGGCAGAATGGATTTGAAGCTTTTGTTGTTTGTGGGGTGGTGTTTTTTTGTTGTTTTTTTTTTTTTTTTTAATTTTCTTTTGGCATGGGCAGACTGATGAAGTAGATAAGCTTTCAGCCATCATAGAAACAGGCATGGTTTCACTGTGCTTTTTAAACAGAGTACTGGCTAAAGCTATCAGGTGTTGTGATTGTGCTTTTGTAGGTTAGCTATGATTACTCATTTCTTAATGTGTGTGTATGTATATGCATATTCACATGAACTGTTTTCTTTTTAAATAATTTTAGATGACAACATCAGGTGGAGGAGGTTTCTGTGACTGTGGTGATACAGAAGCTTGGAAAGAAGGTCCTTACTGTCAAAAGCATGAACTTAACACTTCAGAGACTGCAGAAGAAGAGGTAATAACAATTGAGGCATCATGTTTTAAAACGTTAACTATGTATGTATGTGTGTATATATATATAACTCATTCATATGAGGTTATTTTTACTCTTGTATACCATGCATGAGAGATGGGAGGAAATCTAATAGTAATATTTGAACCACGCTATGTGTTAGACAAAATTAATGTCTTGTCTAACTTAAGGAGTTTTTAGAATGGTATTTTCTACTTGAAGGCTTTATTTTGTGTGTTGCTGGTCGCCTCTGCAGCTTTAGTTCTGTTTCTTTGTTTTTCCGTCTTATTCTGAAAGGTGAAGGGAGTCTGCCACGTGGAAAAAAAAATCTGTAATCATGTGCATGAAGAAGCCAAATTAAGCTGTCTGTGCAACATATGTTCTGATTCTTGCCAAAGTAAAGTGCACAGATTTTTTAAATCAAAATAACTTGCTGTTACAGGAAAACCATAATGGAGATATAAGGTAGAGGTCTATAAAAGCTTGTTTGGTATGGAGAAGGTAAATAGAGAACATATCTTCACCGTTTCTCATAGCATAATGACTTGGACATATTAAATGCAAAAAGACATGCTACTTCTTACAGTATTGAATTCAAGAATATGAATTCAATATTCATACAGAATATGAATTCAAGCTGTTGGACTAACTGTTACAAAACACCATTGTTGTTGAAAGTTTATATATGTTCAAAAGGAAATTTAACGTGTTTGTGGAGGGAAAAAATGGTCAATGGCCATTTAAAAATTGCAGATACCATCTTTGGTGTGGGAAGTATTAGTGTCTTAGGTTACTGGAGACCAGAGGAGCATTCTGTCCTTTTCTTACACTCTTCCCTTAGTATCTGTTACTACATCTCAGGAACAAGAGTGGCTAGATGGGCTTCTGGTCTAGCCACTCACATCTGTTCTTATGTAATATAATTTCTGTGAGATTTTTTTGAAGGGAAAATACAAAGCAAATTTCTGTAGTAATTTTGCTGATCAGATGCTGATCTGTAACTGTACTTGCAGTGACAGTGGTCCTTCTAAAATCTGTTATCGCTGTCTCAACCCTAAGCCTCCAGCACTGCTGCACGGACTCACCACTTGATCTACATGCCAGTTTACATTAGTGGGCAGCCTTAGAAAATTGTTGTTCTGAAATCTTGGGTGGACTGCTACTTCTATGTCCAAAGATACTCACACAGTGAATGTGACAGAAAAATTAAAGTACTGGGCAGGCTTTGTGTTTCTTTCCTGTGAGTGATGGGGGTTGAGATCTCTTATGTTAAGCAACGTTGTGTTCGAGGTAGATCAAGGATCATTTGTTGAGCATTATCAGAGCCTGTTTTCTGCCTTGCCCAGGTACGTGTGTCTGTGGAAAGTGCTGGGAATGGAGGCGGTGCTGCTTCTTAAGATTTGCCTTTGCTTTTGGTGACTGATAGTTCTCCATACCCTAGATAAGTTTAAATGCAGCAAAAAAAGAGAAGTGGCAGTTATTAACACTCCTGGAAAGCTTCCAAATATTCCAAAAGAATCTTGGGGTGGGTGGGTGAATAAACTTTACTAGTACAGGTGAATTGCTGACTGTCAAGGGCCTCCTGTAGATAATGCAGACTTAAGTTGTGAAAAGATTATTATGGCCATTTTTATACAACATAAACTGTAGTGAAACACCGAATTTGGTATTAGTTAATCCTAAAACAGAAATTGGGCTACTGTTAAATATTTTAATTGGTTAACAATTACACATAATTCAAAATATCAAATGATGAATTGAGTCAGTGACCCAATGTATAATACATGTCCAGGTGACCTGCAGGGCATGCAGTGTTCCCTTTCCAGCTTTGTAGAAGAGGGACTAGTTGTTCTGAACATGAAAAATTTGAAATAGTAGAAGAAGAATCCTTTCAGAGAAGAGGTTTTTAATGTTTTCTATTCACACACAAATCCCTTGAAATGGATTGGAAGGAAATGGCAGTGGTTCCTGTACTACCTGATTCAGAGTTGGCAGCGGTTCTCATTTGCTGCTGCAAAAAGTAGTCCCTTTGACTTTGCAAACTGAGGCAGCACTCCTCTTCCTCCCTCTCCTCATTTCAGTTCCCCCACCTGCAGCAGCAGCCATCCTGCCCTGGCAGAGAGAGGAGGATGAGTTTATAGTGGCTGCTGCAGATGTCAAATGGAGGGCACCCTGGAGAGTGCAGAGTGGGCACAAGTGGGTGCATGGTCCACATACAAAAGGAGAAAAACTGTCTGTGAACAAGACTGAGACATGGGCAGATCATTATGAAATACCTAGTTACATTTAAGCATTTAATTATTTATACACCACAGCATGTAAGAGTCGTGCATCATAAATCATGGTCCCAGTGTGCTGGATGTTGTATATATGTATATAAGCTTGGATAGATAAGACTTCTGCCTCTAAATGCATGCTACGTATAAAATGAGGCAATAGATGCATAGTTGTTTTTATTCTGCAGTTTACTAATATTGGTAAGTGGAACAAAAGATACAGTGATTTCAAATTACGTTTTTGAAGGCATTGCGGAAAAAGCAGATTTTGATACAATTGAGGTTAAAAGTTCTTCAGAACAACTGTCTTAGAAGGTGTGCAGAAGTGGGAATCATGAAAGTGAAAATGGAGAAGTGTGTGAAAATTTAAGTGGGTGATCAGAGGCAAGTTAACATTTAGGTATTGAATGTTAGATTACTGCTTTGGTGATTGTCAGTGAAGAACTGGAAAAAGAAAACAGAATGATTACTGACTTTATTCCTTTCAAATGTAAAGTCATTTAAAGAAAAACATCATTAAAGATGCTTACATCATCTTTAGATGATGCAAATTGATGCAAAAAAGAGGTACAAATTTGACAATTTCTGTTTTGAATGTCATTTAATTTCTCAATTGCTATTTATATTTATTTTCCAGGATCCTCTTGTGCAGTTACCAGAAGATATGGTAGCAAGAGCTTATAATATTTTTGCCATCACATTTAAATATGCAGTAGATATATTAACATGGGAAAAGGAAAATGAATTACCTGGCCTAGAAATGATGTAAGTATAGTATTTCTCTTCTGCCTTTTAAAGGCTTGCAGATATTTACAATAGAAAATGCAAATTCTGATTTTAAGTATATTTTCTGCCTTTCCTAAAACTGTCAGGAATATTTTGTAGACAATGGACTAAAATAATTTTAATGGATTTGTTTTTCTCGTGTTTTTTACTTTTGTGATTATTCAGCCCATTTCTCTCCATAGTGATGATGAAACAATGTATTTGCGATACTTTTGTTTTCTTAATATTGAAAAGGAAGTATTAGTAAAATACAATACCCTAAAACAAGTGGCAGGTTAACTTCTTATGATCAAAGTTACTCAAATTCTGATGGCAAAAGTATTTTGTACTTTTGGTGATCTATTTTTTATAAATTTTGAAGCATTACAGAATATTTAAGTGTATTGTAGCATCATAGTTACCATGGATTCATTTGTGACATCTTGTTAGTAACTTCTTTTACTTTGTCTTGATTTTGGAGTTTGGGTTTTTTAAGAGACTGCCAAGGTTTTGTTGTCTGATAGACCTTTATGCAGTATTGGGGAAACAAGTGTGGCAAAATAATGCCAAGATGGGTGAAATCTCTAAGAAGCTATGGGGGAATGTATTCGGCACAGCTGCAATGGAAGGAAATGTGTTTTCCTTAGTAGGAAACTAGCAATTCATTATTAAAAAATGTTCAAAAATAATACTCAGACTTAAGTATTGTCTTAAGATTTTGCCCATTTTGGACTTAATTCTGCAGGAAAGATGCACATTCCTATAGAAGTTAGGGGTGGTCAGTCTTTTTCAAGTAAGTTGTTGAGATACGTTCCAGTGTAGCAAAAGAAGCCCAGGTTTGGGTTGTATGCATGGTGGAAAGCTTTGGTAAAGTAGAAGCTGATTTTTTAAATTACATTACTTTGAATTATATAAATTCAATCCTTGCTTTGAAGTGAGAAGAGTGACACTTACTACTGCATGCTGTTTAATGATGAAGTCCATACCTATGAACAAGTTATTTATACTCTTCAGAAGGCTGTCAACTGCACGCAGAAGGAAGCTATTGGTTTTGCAACAACAGTAGATAGAGATGTAAGTAAATCAATTGCTAGAACTCTTAATTATACTTACTCTAATGTTTATTTTATGTGACTACACTTACTTTAGTTCCTTTTCCAAAGAGTGTGGTTAGTGTGATTGAGCCATGTGTGTCAGGCCACCCTAAAATGTCTTAACTCATTGGCCAATCCAAACCAGACCTAACATTGAATATATGTTTCAGTGTAACTGTATTCCAGTGAGTCTTGTGAGTGTAGATAGCAGGGTGTCTCTCACTCCTCTGTCAAGAACAGGCAGCAGCTTTAGCTCATCCCTTACTGTACACCAGGGAGCTGACATTGAAAGAGCCCCTATATGTGCTCCAAGCAGGGGAAATGCTTCTCAGAGTAACACCAGTCAACTGTGAGGGATAAAATCCATAATTGGCTACTTTTGTTCCAGTGCTCGTGGAACTATTTGTGTTTTTTTTAAATTTAATTTTCTTTTTCATAATTGTCAGATGATAATGGCAGGAAGAGGTAAAGCATTTCATACAGCATTTAGAAAGAACAGTGAGTTCAGAATTACTACATGCTGAATGTAATTTTAACTAGTATGTCGGTCTCAGAAGCACTCTGCCAGCTGTGTTTGTATTCTGGCTTGTGTGCATTTTTTAAGAAAGGGAAACTTTCTAGGGACAAGTATATCTTGTTATTTGTGCCATGAGCCTGTAAGCAGTTGCTGTGAAAATGAGCGTCCTTTTATGTGGTTTTGTTGGCTTGTGCCTTTTTTTGGGGGGGTCGTGTAGGGGGAGAAGCCTCTTCCAAAATGGCAATGAAAGTGTAGTTTTGGGTTGTTAAAATACTTCAAGAAGGTCAGTGGAAAAGGAAATATAACCACTTTATATTACTTAACACTGAACTAGATTTTGTTTTTGTATTATCACTACTCTATTTTTGTGATATCGGTAACCAAAAGATTCCCATCTGATCCCTGAATGTGTGCTGACTTGAGCACATGCTGTGTATTGCAGGATGCACTTTGGAGATTTTTCCCTACGGTTGATCCCTGTTCTACTTCTAAATAGATACATGAATGCATGTATATATATACATGTGCATGTGTGTATGTATGTATACATGTGCATGGGTGTATGTATGTAAAAGAAATGAGAAGGTTATGCCTGAAACAATGATTTGGCATCAGACCAGATCTAAAATACCAGTAATCTATTCTGTCTATAATACACTATAAATTGAATCAACTATCTATTTTAATGTATTTATTGACAGTATAGAAAGACTCATACAATATGGAAACCTTCCAGTTTTGAAATAAACCAAGTGCTTTAGTTGTATGTTTAAAACACCAATTAGCTTTCATATCTACTTTTTAAAAGGCATTGAAATGTCTGAAATATCTTTAAATTTTACCAAAACTAATGATTGATGCAGTAGTACTAAAGATAAGTTTTCAGTATTTTAAATAAAAGAAGTGTGATGGTTACATCTTAAAAACAGTATTATACACAGAAAATTTAGTGTGACAGGTAACTGCATATATGGTATAATTTTATTTTCTTTTAAAAAGTAGAGGGTCCATTTTGGGAATTCAAGTATGTATATACAGTAATTTAAAAAATGAAAATAGCATGACAGCAAGAGTGGTTAACGTGCATCTGAAACTTTTACTGTATCTTTTATACTCATGTAAAACACAGCATTTGAACTTCTTGTTTAGAAGCTGGTGGTAATGTTATTTCTTTACAAATTTAAAGGGACGTAGGTCTGTTCGGTATGGAGACTTCCAGTACTGCAATCAAGCAAAATCAGTAATAGTGGTAAGTAATATTACCTACTTATTTGCCTCATCTTAAGCAAAAAGAGGCATTGCTCCACAGTTTTGGGATATTGTTTCCGTAATGACTCTTTATATTTTAATAATACAAAGTGTTGGAGATACTATTTATAATACACACAGTAGAAGTATCAAAATACAGGTTTATGCTCCATTTTTCTTTTTGTTTTTTCTACTATGGTTTACTTTGCACCCAAAATAATTCCCTAAAAAGAAATTCCCAGACAACTTTTCCCTTCAGAAAACAGATCAGGAACTTCAGATGTAATCTTTTAGAATTGCATGTCAGTTCACATCAATGAAGTTAAACTATTTTAGTTTTTCTCCTATAGTATGAAGTTGTTTGCCTCTTTCACAGCCAAAACTATGGAAATTGTTACTGATGGAATCCAAGTGTGAAACTACAAATACACTTTCATCATGTATATTTATATGTGTATATATATTCATAATATCAATATATTACAGGGTTCTTTCATGTAAGAACATGGGAATAATATTTTCTATTTAATTTTTCTTTAACTGCTGCAGTGCAGTACTTAATCACTTGAAATAAATTGTTTATGTATAATACTGCTACCACTGAAAAACAAATACTGCAACTAGAGTTACTGGCCTTAAACTATTTAAGGTATTTTGAAAACATTAACATATCTTTAAAGATAAAGTTATGCAATATTTTTAACTTACAGAATCATAGAATGGTTTGGATTGGAAGGGACTTTTAAAGGTCATCTAGTCCAACCCCCTGCCATGGGCAGGGACATCTTCAACTAGATCAGGTTGCTCAGGGCCCCGTCCAGCCTGACCTTGAATGTTTCCAGGGATGGGGCATCTACCACCTCTCTGGGCAACCTGTTCCAGTGTTTCACCACCCTCACTGTAAAAAATTTCTTCCTTATATCTAGTCTAAATCTACCCTCTTTTAGTTTAAAACCATTACCCCTTGTCCTGTCACAACAGGCCCTGCTAAAAAGTTTGCCGCCATGTTTCTTATAAGCCCCGTTTAGGTACTGAAAGGCTGCAATAAGGTCTCCCGGAAGCCTTCTCTTCTCCAGGCTGAATAACCCCAACTCTCTCAGCCTTTCTTCATAGGAGAGGCATTCCACCTCCTGATCATTTTTATGGCCCTCCTCTGGACCCGCTCCAACAGGTCCATGTCTGTCTTGTGCTGAGGGCTCCAGAGCTGGACGCAGTACTCCAGGTGGGATCTCACCAGAGCAGAGCAGAGGGGCAGAATCGCCTCCCTCGACCTGCTGGCCACGCTTCTTGTGATGCAGCCCAGCTTGCCACCTATGCAGTCAAAGAACAAATGGCTTTTATGTGTAATGTTTAGGGACATGGTGTAGTGGTGTAGTGTAATGTTTTTTATGTGTAATGTTTAGGGACATGGTGTAGTGGGTATGGTGGTGTTGGGTTGATGGTTGGACTCGATGATCTTAGAGGTCTTTTCTGACCTTTATGATTCTATGATTCTATGACTATTAAGGTTACTAACACAGAGATGAGGGGAAATACTTTTTTTCTTGTTTTAACTCTGTGTGTTTAATTTGTATTATTGAGAATAGTGTGTGGACAATCAGTTTCTTTCCTTGGTGGGCTGCTGTGTGACTTGCATGTCATGTTGTGAGGAACAAATGTGCATGGCTGTCTTAGGTTGTGCATGGGACTGCTTATCAGTAAAATGCAGCAGATCAGTGTGTATATTGATAAGAGGCCAAGAGTGGAAAATGGATTGACCTAAATATATTGATATTGCATAATAAGGTCCTTCAAATATTAATAGGGTAAAAAAAGTTCAGACTTTTTTGGTTTTTTTCTTCCCTATATAGGTGTTAATAATTAGAATATGTAGTAATATTATAAATTATTGAAATTAATCATAGGAATGCTGTGTTTCTGTGCAGAAATATATGCTAGTCCTCACTTAAATATGCATTACTTCCTTTTTCCTTTTCTTTTTAAGAGAAATACCAGTCGTCAGACAAAGCCGTTGAAAGTACAAGTTATGCATTCATCTATTGTTGCCCATCAGAGCTTTGGTCTGAAGCTCCTAACTTGGCTTGGCAGTGTTATTGGATATTCAGGTGGGCAAACTTGAATTTTTTTGAGATAAGTTAGGGAATATTTGTGAGGCAAGCTGAATTCCTGAAGCAATGTTGTCTACTTATTTCAGATATGTAATATATAAGGCAAAGCTATTAATAACTTGTCACACTTCATTCTGTTTTCTCTTATTGGAGTGCTGTTCTGAGTTCTAACTTCCATGTGAAAGTGCTACCAGTCTTAGTCTTCTCAGATACTGTTTTCTGTTTAGTTGCTGTTGAAGAGAAGCTGAGAATCACTGTCAAATGCTGTATGCCAACAAGCTATTTTTCAGTCCCTAGTTCTTTTTAAATGAATGCAGTAAGCTGAAAATAACCTGTCTGATTAGATAAAACAATATTATTCAGAAGTAATTTGATGAATGATGATGAAAGTGATTGCTTCAGATTTTTTGCTAAGTAGAACAGAGAAAGTGCAAGGATGTGTGGAGGTTTTTGGGTAAGTATAGAAGTATTAATCAGATATTTAGAAAGAGGTTACTTCAAAGGAATCAAGATGCACAGTATCATTTTTATGGGAAGGCTCTGTGTTTGTTTTGGCTTGGTTCCTCCTTTGTCCTGATGAATCATTAGGTTGTGAAGATGTGGAGCATGAGGGGAAATAAAAGGACAATATGTCAAACTGCTGGTATGTAGAAATGTAGATACAGTCTCCAATGCACTTTGTGTTCTATGCATCTGTAAATGTTAACGGGAATTAGCAAAGTACACTTGGCTGTAATATTGCATATACATTCTGCGTAGGTGCAAGATTTCTTCAGAGATTGTGTATTTTATTAGACTGATAGTTGAAAAACTAGCCAAGATTTCAGGCACAGGATCTCTATATCAAAAGTGTTAACTTTTCTGAAACATAAGTAGTTTATGTTTGTATAAGTTAATTTTTAAAGATACATAAATCAAACTTTTGAGAAGTTATGGTAGCAGTTTGTTTAACTATTTGCCAGTGTTGCTGGCAAATAATAGGTATTAATAGAAAGAAGAGATATGAAGGTATTTAATTTCTGAGATAAATTTTCCTTTCAGTGTAACGCGTAGGCAGGCACTGTCTTTCTTATATTCTTTGAGCCCAGTTTTGTGCCACGTCATTTGTGCCAGGTACCGAAGTCACTAATTTTCAGCACTAAATTACAGTTGCAAAAAAGTAACTTCAGTATGTTAATGGAGTATCAAATTACAGATGAAAGTGTTGAATTTATAGTTTGATTTGTGTGTGTGGTGTTTCTGGAATTCTGCAGAGTTCACTTCATTAAATGCAGTGTCCTTTATGATTCAGAAGGGCAAAAATAATGTTTGATGGTAAGCAGTACGCATATGTTTTGTCTGTGACCTATGTGCTCAACTACTTGAAATGCTTTACACACCTTGGGATGCAGTCTTGCAATGTACTCTGGTTTTGTGAAATGCACTTTTGAAAAAGTTGGTTTCACTTAGATTTTTAACAAACACATCCTAGATCTGCTCATTTAGATTCTGCTCAATCTTCTAAACAGCCTGTTACTGTTCATCTGTAATGTGGGGTGATAGAATTGCACTGCTTAGGTGGTTACACTTAAATGTCCCTGACCAAAGGGAGTTCAGCAGGTGGAGGGTTCTTCTGCTGTGCCACAAAGTTAGGTTGGATGATTGCTGTGAAATGAGTGTCAAACTCTTGTCAGCGAGTAAAGGGAAAAACCTTACTGTGGAACTTTGTCACAAGCTTGACTACCACATCCTTTCTAGCAAATGTCAGTTCTTCAGGAATAAGCATCTGTTTGCCATTTGTTACTGAACAATGCAGTAGTTTCCATTAGTTACCCTTCATAACAGTAATTGGAATTGAACTCTGCAAGGCAAAAAAAACCCCAAACTGCTATAGGGGTTCTCGGACTGTACAGAACTGCACCATGCAACACATGGTGTGGTATACATGGCACTAAGCTACTGCCAGCTCTACCTAAGAAGCTGAGATGGCTGAGTGGCGTGCAGAAGTAAGGGCTAACGTGTAAATCATATAGTTGTATTAGTGAATATGCATTACCTGCAGTGCAAAGCTAGGCTGAACATTGTTAATATGAGCGTGTCTGTGTTGTGTTCTGTTGCAGATGCAGGCTTGTCTGCAAGCATATAATAACTTACATGTTCATATAATAACAATTATTATTGCTTTCCATTAGAAAAATATATGTAGAGAAGCTTTGAAATAATAGCAGTTACTAAGTGTAAACAAAAAAACTCATATGAGTATATGAGTCATTTCATATATGAATTATATTTTCCTTTTGGTAGAACTCTAAACAGGAAAAATATACAGGAGACTAATTTTCTAGGTTATAATTTTTTCTTACATTAGTAAGCCAGCAGCACTTTTAAGAAAGCACATTTTTATTTGGTAACTTTGAAACAAATCGTTGTGTTTGGCAATTTTCACAAGATTCCTAATCTTCCCTAAGGTTAGTGTGAAACTTGCAAGGTATAAAATATTTGTGTTTCTATTAGCAAAATATGAGCAGTGTTACTCAGTTGCCAAGGAAAAGAGGGCCCTATGGCTTCTATTATGTCTTATGAAAATTCCGGTATGTCAAAATAATGTACAAGTTTGTGTTTAAGCTATAACTAAATTACACCATTTCTCTTCATTAAGATGGCCTTCGTCGAATATTGTGTCAAGTTGGTTTACAGGAGGGGCCAGATGGTGAAAATTCTTCTCTTGTGGATAAGCTGATGCTGTATGATTCTAAACTGTGGAAAGGTGAGTTTTCTCAAACTTCTGGAAAATACTAAACAATGCTATGCATATAAGTTTTCCCTTTACTGTATCTGATGATGCTTGATCACTTTTACTGTGGTGTGTTATAGATAGAATTGCCTTATTTGTGATAATCTGTCTCTTCATGATGCGCTCCAAATATATTGAAGACAAGAACATAAGGAGACCATTTGGAGATGGGGTTGGTTTTAGATCTAATTTTTCAAAGTAGTCTGAAATTAAGGCTGACTTGAATATGCAGATGACAGTGATAGTTACGGGAAATGGAGTAAACAATAGTGTGATTTGGGATTTGTCTGCTTATAGGATCTCAGCATCTGTATCATATCTACCAAAATGCCTCTTTTTAAGGGATAGGGCAGAGGTTTTCTGCTTTGACTTGTGTTTGTGTTCATGAGGTATTCTTAAGTGTTCTGAAAACATTCAGTGAAAACTACTGTTCTGTTATTTTAGAGTCCTTAAAATTTTAAAAGCCTGATTGATATAATGGGATTGGCTAGAAAGTTGTAATTTTGAGGAAGCAGAGATTGTTAATTTCTTTTCCATCTTGTACTCTGTGTCTGATTTGATATCCTGAAAGGGCATGTAAGGCCAGGCGCAAGAAAGAGAAGCACAAAGAGAAGGCAGAGAATGGTGCAATATATCTGTCCTTTCCTTATTTAAACATGAATATAGTATTTTGAAGATTGCTACCCTCCCCCCAGTATCTTTTGTTGTTCTTCAGTTCTGAGGTACAGATATCCTAGAGAGTAGTAACATCTCTTCGTGGTCTGTCTTGGGAACTTCTTGGAGCAGCAATAAAAGAAATAAGAAGTAAGGTGGAAAGTGGATGTAGTATGGAGAAAATGATTCTTTCAGGTTTTGTTTATGTAATACCTTTATCGGTGTGATTTTTTTTTGTGTATGGGTTTTTTTTTTTTAACGCAAATTTTGTGATCTGAAAGGTACTGCTTTTGTGGACCATTACAACATTTTTAATACAGGTTTTGTTAGGATAATGTCTTTCATGTAAGGAAGGAGTAACTTTTGCATTTCTATTTCAACATCAATATTTCTCTACTTTTTCATGTATTCCATAGTTATTCTGAATTAAGGAAAGGCTTTTGACTTAAGTGACCTACAGAACGAAACAGTACATACATGTATGTATTTCCAAGCTACATACAGTCAATTCTCATTTGATTGATAACATTTTCTGGGATGCTGCTCAGACAGACTAGAAATTCAGAGATAGCTAGACTGATTATTTTGCAGAGTTGTTCACAACTAACAAAATCTATTGCAGTTCCCAGGACTTCTCATAATAGCATGCTCTTTTTCCCCTGGGCCATCCAAACCCCCTGTTTATCCTGAGGAGGAATAGAGTTCCATTCTTGTTTGCCTGATTTGCCTTATATTTGAAGGTTTCTGTTCCCATTCAACAGCTCAGTGTTCTCTTATACAGGAATAATAAGTAATGCCACTTGAAGAATTTTTTTTTATGACAGACTTAATCAAAGCAGCTTCTGCTCTGAAATGCACACTTACCTCATTCTGTAAAAGTTTACTTTTCTAAATGTTTCCGTAATATGTTGATAGAAAATAGTGACATGCAATATTTCATTCATTTTTCTTGACAGGAGCTAGAAATGTGTATCACCAGTTATTTATGAGCAGTCTACTTATGGATTTGAAATACAAGAAACTTTTCGCTATCCGCTTTGCAAGAGTAAGTATCTTTCTTACAAAGAGCCATTAAATGCTTAAACTGTCTAGTGAAGAGAGTTTAGTTAGCATACAGTCCTTCAAATGAACTGTTATCCCGAATTTTTTTCCTTTTTTTGGAAGTGAAAAGTTGAAATGAAATGCTGACCACCTTATTTCTGTCTTCAAAATATTAGTTATAATGGCATCTCCTCTCCTGGGAAGAAAATGGGCTTTCCAGACTCCCCAGAACTAAAGCAGTTCAGATGTTTTTGTCTTCATCGTCAACTATGCGAGCTATCACTTCTTAAGAGCTAATCGCTTCTCATTGTTGAGTTGTAAGCTGTTGCAGCACTACTCAGAAATAGTGCTGAAATTCAGTTATGCTGATTAGTATTTCTGCAGTAACTAGTATTTGAAATGCTTGAAATCAGCACTGCAAAATTCTGCTCACTCTGCTGAAGACAAATAACTTTGAGTAGAAAAAAATACTAGCCTTTATTGTGAAAATGAGAGTGAGTAGATCTCACGTGTGAGCGGATTAAGTTGTCATGTTCTTTGTACAAACTAGCTATATAATAATCCGTAAGAGCTACTCTTCCCTTTATCATGGCGTTAAAGTTTCCCAGAGCAGACATTTAAATAAAAAAAATCAGGTCAGTGTGGATTAGAGGTGAATTTCCCCTTGTTGTTTAGAATTACCGGCAGTTGCAGAGAGATTATATGGAGGATGATCACGAACGGGCAGTATCGGTGGCTGCTCTGTCTGTCCAACTCTTCACTGTACCTACTCTGGTGAGTAGTGCCTGTCTTTCTTTTAAAAACTGATAGTCGGCACTCCTTGCCTTTTTTTGCCTCCTTCTTAATAGAACTATGAGCGATTGCAGAGTGATTTTATGAAAGATGACCACGACAGAGAGTTCTCAATTGCTGACCTCTCGATACAGATATTCACAGTGCCTTCTCTTGTAAGTACTAAAAGATCAAAAAAGGAAATCTTTATTTGTTAAAAGCAACTTGAGGTTCTTGAATCAAGCCTGCAGATTTCTTTTAACATTACTGTGGAAATGCATGGCACTGCTGCTGCACAGCAGTCAGACTGTTTACGTATATTGCTATGGGTTTAGAAGGTAAAGCATTCAACATTGCAAAGTTTGAGTCTGACTTCCCAGAGTGGGCTGGGTATTTTTGGTTTTTGTTTTTACATTTTTCTTTTACTTTTTTCCGAAAGGTACTTAAATGTTTATTTAGAGACACATAACATTTGTATACCTCATCATACTGAGCCACAGTTACTGCATATCACAGTTTCAGAGCATGCCATTCTGGTGCAGTTTTATAAATGATCCACTTTATGTTAATTTTCCAGTCAACACAAGTACAAGGAAGAATTGTGTCATGATAGTCCCTGCTTTTGGTACTTCTAGACTCAGATGATGCCTTCTTTCAGGTTTCCAGTTAATTTTTGTTACAGTGCTTCAGGCACTGTTACTTCTCCCAGCTCACTAACTCTGCTGGTCTTTCACCAGCTTATGCTTGTTTGGAAAATGACTTTTTTTGCTCCAGTCTCCAAATAAGTCTGTCTTTGCTTGCATTATGAACTCGACAAATCAAACTTCGGAGTTGTACTGGAAATAAAAGTCTGATTTTCATAGCCAGAATTGTTTAAAAAATGAATGCTTCTGAATCCTTCCAAATTTAATCAACTTAATTGAGCTCTGAAATTCAATAGTAGCGTGGCAGTTACGATACTGAACGAAGTTGTTTTTCAGTTTCTTAGGGCTGGGTGTTATTCATGGAAATTCAACATGACCTCAGGATTTTGTTTCCATGGTTCAGGGCAATATTGTGTTACCTCTTTTAATTTTGATGCTGTCAATAAGAATGTTGCCAATATTCAGATTTACAATTAGACTTACCCAACTACTATTATTCCAATGGTTATGGTATTATTTTTTCCTTTGGCAGATGGGGTGGTGGAATATCTGTATTAATACATATTTTTTTAAAAGGAATTTCAAACTTTTCCTTAGAGGAGAATAATTGCAGTGTCCTTTTACATGTTTTCTATTTCAAAAGCCTGCAAAAAAAGTAAAAAACAAATTGTTTTTAACTGTTCTGTAGAAGTATAGAATGACTTGAAAGTAATTATGATAAGCTCCTACCATATGAAATAAGAATTATTTTTTATATATTTAGAGCCATTTGAATTCATTCTTAACTGAATGAATAAGTTGAAGAATGTAAAACCATCCCACCACGCCCTAGTAATATTTTCAAACTGATCTTAGTAATTAAGAGTTTGAGCTTTCAAGTAACTGAGGTTGTTTGATTTGAAGGAGGATGGGTTGTTGTGTTGATGGTGATTTTTTGGGGGAAAATGTTAACCATTAGATTTTTTTTTTTCCCCCCTCCCTGCAGTAGCATTTTAGAAACTGTACTTTGGAGTATTATTAGCAACTGTAGAACCCAGAAGCTCTAGTCAACAACCACAGTGTCATTGAGGTAGATCAGAGAAGCCAATCTTCTTGAATCTACCAGCTACATAAAAAAATTCTCATGGGATGCGAGAACTGCGAGACTCATCCCATTTACCTTGGAGAACCAAGAGAATGGGGGAGTTCTGGAAGAGCTCACATGTAGGAGATAGCAGTAACTTCTTAGTGCCCCCTACTCTGTTGTGGGGTTGAGTTAAGTTAGGTTGGGTGTGGAAGATGATCTTCATTGGACTTTGCGGTGCCTGTTGATTTGTTTCCTACAACACATGGATATATGCAGTAGCCCTTGAGGGGAACCATAAGTCATTTCACATCATTTCCATGTGGAAATTGCACTATACATTTCCTTAGCAGTTCAGAAGACACACTGTTCACCACAGTGCTTGGCAGTTTGTAGACAGAAAGCAGAAGAGCTGTTACTCCCCTAAAGGGCTCATACTTAAATTATATGAGAGGAGACAACACATACTTAAAGGGAGGTACAAGTTAATTATAAGACACATAATAACATATGTCTTGTATTATAATTATATAGGTTAGCAGGAGCCTAACCATAGTCAAACTTCTGTACAGAAGGGATCTGAAGAAAGAGATCTGGATTATGATAATTTCTGGCTAGATTACTTTTTTTCTTCTGTGAATGTTTGGAAGATTGGCTTTCAATATGTTCTTCTGTTTTAATTATTGATGTAACTATTTTGGATAAAAATTTATGTATTTTATAAACTTCATGGTGCAGAGTGAAAATCTTGTTAGCTGTGTCTGTTAATTACAGCAAATTTCAATGTACTTTGGCATAGGCTCGAATGCTAATAACGGAAGAAAATCTCATGACCACTATCATCAAAACTTTTATGGACCACTTAAGGCATCGTGACATTCAAGGCAGGTTTCAGTTTGAACGTTACACTGCTCTGCAGGCTTTCAAATTCAGGCGTGTTCAGAGCCTTATTTTGGATCTCAAGTAAGTATATTAACTATGTGCTGACTTGATCAATTGAGGAGGAAAAAAAATATAAAATTAACACTTGTATCTTTCTAATGTATCCAGGTATGTGTTGATAAGTAAGCCAACTGAGTGGTCAGATGACTTGAGGCACAAGTTCCTGGAGGGTTTTGATGCCTTTTTAGAATTACTCAAATGTATGCAGGTATGTAAATCTGTGAATTACAAAATTTGCACTGTGTTAAAGCAGGAAGTTAGCTGTTATGGTATAAAAATGGAGGAAATTTAATGTATGCTCCTTTTTATAACTTCAGTGCAGTATAACTTTTGGAGTCATCATGTTTTCCTGAAACATAACATCTCACCTAACTTTTTTTTTTATTTAGTTTGTTGTAGAGGGCAGTAAAAAGGAAGAGCGGTTCAAAAAGAAAAATGTAGTTTGGGGCATATTTTGCAGCTATACAGGCAGATCAGACACAATTAATTGTGTGAGCAAAATTTGGTCCATCTTAACCAACTTTCCCTCATAACAAGAGCTCCAGTTACTGCTTAAGTGTCAGCAGAGCTGCTGCTTGTATCGAGGAATATATAGTTCCTGACATACGAATAGACATCTTCACTGTGTTTTTTTTCCCCCAGCCTTTTCATGTGCTGTATTACCTTAAGAGGAGTATTTTAAAAGCAGTGCAGCTTTTACAAGGGCAAATTGACTGTAAGATCAGTAAGGTATACGTCAGAATCACTCCCACTTTTCAGTACTTCAGTAGCATACCTTTCTCAGTACTTAGCTTTCGTTAGTCTGTTTATGATAGTCTCTTGAATATATTTTAGTCCTCAGATCATGCTGTTTTTTTTTCTTCTTATGCCAAGAGCTGATTAAGTACTATAGTACCCAGTCTTTAGTTAGTACTTAACTGCATTTAGTAGCATGTCCCTAGAAAATACATTCAAAACCCAAAATGTGTATGTAAGATAATGTTATGAATGCAAACGTTCTTGTACTGCTCATAATACTGAAATCTCTGCAGGTGTTAATAATATAAATAGAGCTCGTGTCCAAAAACTTTCTTGTGCCAGTGTTCTTCTCTTCCAATTCCTGTTTTATTTTCTTGTTATTATTTCAATGTGTATAATTCCTTTTCAGATGGTCCCAAGCCTCTTTTTTCCTGTTGTAGCAACAATATATTTATAAGGACAGGTAGCCACTGTCTCACACTTACGCTAATGTTGTCGATGTATTTCAGTGGTATATTGTTGAAATGCATAATTCTTTTTGTTCTAGGGTATGGATCCAATAACTCGTCAAGTAGGACAACACATAGAAATGGAACCAGAATGGGAGGCAGCATTTACATTGCAGATGAAATTAACACTTGTTATTTCAATGATGCAGGACTGGTGTGCTTTAGATGTAAGTTCCTTCGGAATTGTTTTTCCATGTGAATATGTGAAGGGGGAAAAAACCCAAAGAAACGTGTAACAATTGAGCAAGACAAAACTGCACCATAAGCCAAGATCATCTTCTCTGAGCAAGTACAAATCTTTTCTGTATTTAAACACATCTTTTATGGCTTGAACTGACCAGGTCATAAGAATGTGGTTAAGCCTTTTAAAAAAATATTGCAGAGGGAGTTCTGTCATGCATCTGAAAGTTGTGATCATCACAGAGGAAGTAGGGGAGTAGGCCCTGGATCTACCAAATGCTGCCTGATTATAAATCGAGTTTCTACTCCATAAGTGTGTCAAATTTCAGGAGTACAGAACTTCAGCATGGTAAAATATGGCTGTGGAACAAGTGATTCTAGAATATTTCAACATTCAAGCTGGCTTTAATCTCTCACTGTTAGTTAACATGCACGTTTTACTAGCCTAGCATGATCATTGCTCAGAAAGTTCCCATAACGTAAGTTACCAAAAAAACCCACCAAAACCCAAAACAACTAGTGGGTGTTTTTCTAATCAGACATACTTGTATGAGTTTCACAATCTGTGTCCCCCTTAATTTGGCTTCTTTTGTTGGATTCCTTATCTTAATTCTGCAGGATTGATAATACAGGTAAAAAACCCAAACCTGTCAGACCTTCTTACATTGGCTGTATTATTTTGTAGAACTCTGTTTTTTTCATAATCTCTGTAAACTGCGATCTTTCTTTTAGGAAAAAGTGTTAATTGAAGCTTACAAGAAATGCCTGACTGTGTTGATGCAGTGTCATAGTGGTTTTACTGATGGAGAACAGCCTATTGTTCTCAGTATGTGTGGACATTCAGTTGAGACCATCAGATACTGTGTTTCTCAGGAAAAAGTTAGCATTCATCTCCCGGTTTCTCGTTTACTCGCAGGTATGAACTAGTTTAAAAATATCTCAAGAAATGAAAAATGTTGTGTAAATGTGATTTGTATTTGTGTGTACATAAGGAACCACACAACAGTTCTTTAAAGCCTGAATAGGATGCATTTTGGCTATTTTCTAGCTGTATGATAGCCGCTAGGCAAAATGTTCCCAAGCATTGGAGAAGTTGTTATTGTTTCAGGCCTGGGGGAGATTATCTCATGCCTCTGGATTTGTCATTGGGTGTGTTGTAGGCAGTTACTGCTGCTTTTTCACTTGAGTGATGCAAAAGAAATGCAACAAAATATGGACTGTAGTTGACTGTTTTGAAATATGTTTAGCTGTCAGATTGAATAGACTAATCAACATTCTGTTAGAGAACAGATTTATCAAACAGATGTGTTACCAGAAAATTGAGCTATGTCTTTCTCTTTATATTGTGCCTATCTTGTTCAACAGTTGTGTTGAAAAAAGGTTGATGAATTTCAGTTTACAGAATCGGAAAGTCATATGCTAAAAATAAATTCATGAGTAATGAAGCAAAAAAGGTAATTCTCAGGTAAAATACTATGCAGCTCAGCGACAAATAACTTTTGAGTGTTTGAATCTTTAAGCAAAACCCTTGTAGCTTTAAAACAAAGCAAACCAGAAAACCCTTACATATTTTGTAGGGGCATCATTATAGTTCCTGAGGTATTTTATAAATCTCTAAGGACTGATAGAAAGAATGAGGTATCTGTTGTTGATAATTTGTCCTGATAGACGAAGGACTCCTGGCTGTCACTGAAGGGACATGAGAGAGGCAAAAGAAAGGCAAAAATCTCACTTGTGCTGCAAGTTTTGTATAGATACAATGGGAAAACCTTAATTCTCCTAAAATGTATACTTTATAATATGTCTCTTCAGGAAATAGCTGTGTAGCTCCAGGGTGATAAATCTGCAGACTTACATGTGGCTGTGTCCTGAAAATGGTCTGGTAGTAAATTAGATGACCCTTTTTGTCCTATTTGAATTATATAAAATATTGTGTGTAATATTATGTATGTATTTGTTTCATGTATTTATGTAGGCTTGCATGTTTTGCTGAGTAAAACTGAAGTGGCATATAAGTTTCCAGAGCTGCTACCCCTGGTATGTAATTAAATGTAGCGTATTCATTAAATATAATTAATGCTGAATGTGAGTTTGGTCATGTAAGTGTAGGATATTATTAAATAAAACAAAGGACCTTTTTGCTATGAATTCTGTTCAGAGAAATTACCTTTAGTAGATAAAACTACCTCTTAAAAGATTAGTATCTAGATAGTCACCACTGGAGCATAAGCAATCAGTATTGCTCTTAAATAACTTAAAACTCAGGTTTAAGGTTTGTATTTTGTTCTTCATTCATTACCTTCTTTTTGTAATAGAAACTGTTTTTAGGAACTCTTGGCAGAATCTGATTCCTTCTCCTTGGCCTAGGTTCACAAGTTCTTCCCCAGCTGTTTCTTGCTTCATGCATATTCTTATTGATATGCTGTTTCTTAAAGGGGAAGTTGAAAAGAACAAGATAAAGTAAAAGAGGAGAAACGTAACTGGGAGAAAAATCTCAGTGTCTTTTCAAAGGAGAAGTACTTAACCTTGGAATGAAAGAAAGCAAGTGACAATGTTATTAAATTGATGGTGTTGATGTTTTAAAATACGAAACCTACTGTCTCTAAGAATAAACTAAAGCCCTTGTGGAGTACTTCTGTGGAGCAAAGACAAAATGTAAAGTTGGTTAGATTGTGAATAGGCTCATCAAACTTTTGTAATGTGTGTATTGGATTTGCTTCTCTTCTGTATCGCCAAAATGTTTTAATGATGACAAATATCATCCTCCTTCATTTCAGTCCAATTTTCTTTTATTTGATATATATCTCAAAATATTGCATTTTCTTAATGCAGAGTGAACTTAGCCCGCCTATGTTGATAGAACATCCTCTACGATGCCTAGTCCTATGTGCCCAAGTGCATGCAGGGATGTGGAGAAGAAATGGGTTCTCTCTTGTTAATCAGGTAAGTACATAGTAACTGTAGAATCACTGTTTTCTGGTAACTCCCCTAAGATAATTTCGGATCTCAAAACCTCCCCTTTCTGTATTGATTTCAAATTTCACTTATGTAAATCTTATGGAAGGCAATGGAGGTAGGCATTTATATCAGCACTCGCATCATTTGAATATTTGTGCTTTTAAACTGGTCTTTGATTTCTTAGTCAGAAGTTGCTTTTTTGTTTCAGGACTGCTGCAGTGTTCAGTGAACTTAGTGCTCTGTGCGTAAAGAAGTTTTAGTATAATGCAGTTAATGACTCCTAGCCTTTTTACTGTATACTGTCCAACAGCAGCATGAAGTGCAGAATTAGATCTGTGCATCTTTGGTAATGCATTCATCACCTTCACATAAAGTGTCTCAAATATAAAAATATGCACCATTAAGATACTATTACTGTTTATGTTTATAAAGTAATTGAAATCCGAAGACCACACAGAAGCATTAGAACCAGTGTAGAACTGAGTTTCTTGGCTTTTATCTCTCGTACTTCTTTAATACTTCTGGAGCCTAGCTCCATCCATCTCTAAACTTATGTTCTCTTCATTTGTACAAATTAGGTCTTAGGTGTTTCAAGCATAATGACTATAAAATGGGTGCTGTAGTGTCAGTGCCACCCACCAGGGTGATCGTCTAAAGTGATTTTCTCAGCAAGACATAGATTACAACAGAAATAGGATTTAATTCTGTGAGTTGTTGACTTATTTGCAAGAAAGTTCTTTCCCTCCCACAAGCCCCCATCTTCACTAGATAATTGCAATGCACGTGTACTAGGAGGCTGAATTAAGCTGCTCAAACATATTATATTCTGACACTTCTTGCCTCTTAACCTAAAGGAACTTTATAAGGTGATGTGCTTTATTGTCATTATTAAAGCAAAAAGAGCTCTAGTTATGTACAATTATAGCAGTGCCCATATTACTGTAGACACACATCAAATCTGAAATATCAGCATAGCTTTTGATGGAGAAATGTCTCTGTGTTAATTTCCCCTGGTTGTCAGCATCTTGAAATTAAGAGCCTGGTTTAGTTTAGGTAATATGGCTCCCACAGTCTGGAAGTCCTTTCTCTTTCCTTTGGCTATGGAGGGCGCATGTTCAGCCAGCTCCTTTTGAATGTTTTCCCAGAAGATAGGAACGGGCACCTATATGTGTACTATTAGTATGGGGAAGACAGGGAAGGCATGCCTAGCTCTCTTCCGTGTAATTCTGGTGAGAAATGGTATGTCTCTAGAGGAAGGTTTAGCATGCTGAAGATTGTTCCCAGTCCCAGGTAGAAACTTGGCAGCCCTCTTATTCTTCCTTGATTGTGGTAGAATCAACCTTTCCCACATTTCAGTGCCATGCGGTGATTGTGGTGTTGCTGCTGCTTGGTGCAGTACGAGTTCACTCCCAGGATGGTTTGGGTTATCGTTCTATCACAATATTGACATTTTGCTGAAACTGGTAATTGCTGAAAGATTATATCTCAAATAATTAAAGAGCTATTCATTGAGCAAAGAAAGATCATTTCTCTAACTGCAAGGGCTTTCTCTCCAGTGAATTTCAAACAGTTAATTGCTAAACAAGTAGATATATTAAAATGTAGCCCAAAGAGGGCTACAAGATTTTCCTTCTAAGTGTATGCAATCTAGACATTAGATCAATACAACCCAGCCAACAACCATGCTTATTTTGCGCTATATAAAAACACTCTTTGCATACAAATATATTTGTATAACTTTTTTAAATCACGGATTCATTTTTTGTTTACTAATACTGTATAACAAAGTTTATTTTTCCAGAATGAAAATAAGTTTAGCCTAAATCTGATATTTATTAATTATTGGGATTTGTTTTTTTATTTCAGATTTATTACTATCATAATGTGAAGTGCAGGAGGGAGATGTTTGACAAGGACATAGTGATGCTTCAGGTAATCACATGTACCAGTTTGCATTTTTATCAAGCATTTTCAGGATATGTGTGCATTTATTTTTAGCTCCATCAGAACCTTTTAATGACAAGGAAAAAAGTCAATTTTTGTGGAAGGACTTCTATTTTTTATGATATCTATGTCTTTATGGAATAATTTGTAAAGGAAATACTGTTGTAATCCTTGTATTTTATAATATACTGTGTATAATATACTGTGGAAAGTGTAGAATTTTCTGTGTAGCGCGTATGTAATGCTACATCTTCAAGAATGTAATATTTTAACTAATGGGGTTGTGCTGTACTGGCAGTTGTGTGAGTCTGCAGATGTTCAGTAATGTACTCAATGTATGTGTTCCATATTCTCCCTCCCTTCAAAGTTGGCATCTAAAATGCTGGATAGCAAGTGGAACCCCATATAGTAGTTTGTGATTTTTTTTTTTTTTTTTTTTTTTTTTTACTTAAGAAGAGATTTTACAAATCTGGCAGTCTACTTAGCTCTGACACAGAGAGGTCTGATGCATTACTTCTACATTGAGAGTGACGAAAGCTAAAATTTGCAGCTCGATGTGCGTAGTTCACCTATAGAGCAAAGTCATTCCTCAGGAAGTCCCTTAAATCTTACCTAGAGTTAGCAGTACCCAATGTGATGCATATGTCCTGAGTTCTGCTTTCAGACATATTTCCCTGAGGCTTGATCTGCCTCTAATTTTTAATGATCTTCTGCAGCTGCCCATTTGGGTAGATATCCTTCAGTTTTGCTGGAAATTATTCTGTCTTAAAGATGGTCCCATTAGCAATAGTAAACTAACAACAAATATTTATAATTGGTGAACTTAGATACATTGTTTAATAAACAGAAAAAACTTTGGTCAGTAGTTTTCAGAAATGGAAGTAATGTTTGTGGCTACTTTGAAACATTAGTATTATTCTTTCCAGGAAGGTTGGGAAGCCTTGCTGAAGTCTTCAGCCTTTGTTTTGAGGATTGGAATTTGGTTTTAAAATCTTTATGTGCTATATACTACTAAGTAGTATTATGCCTTCTAAAAGTTGAGCCAGCAGGAACAGGATTGTAGAGACAAAACCAACCAACCAAAAGTCTTTCATTGAATTTTATTTAGACTATTTGAGATAGAAGGAATAACCCAGAATATTTTACACTTAAAAGGGCATCGGAAATTATTGATAAAGCGTAGGATCCTGCTTGTCAAACGTGCTGTCACTTGTGTTATTGGAGCCCTAAGAGAGTAAACTTAAGTAATAAAATCTTCATGCCCAGGATAGAGAGAGGAATTAATTTCATAAAGAATATATTGTGAACATTGTATATAAATATACAAACATGCTATAATAATCTATTTTCTGTTTATAATAATTTTTTTCTTTAATAGACAGGTGTGTCTATGATGGATCCAAATCACTTCTTGATGATAATGCTGAGTCGCTTTGAACTTTATCAGATATTTAGTACTCCAGACTACGGCAAAAGATTTAGCACAGAAAATACTAACAAGGTATTTTATGTACTACTGCAATAGAAAACCTGCAATTTTGTTTTCTAAAGTGTATCAGATGCTGTTGTACCGAGATTGCAATTTGTTCATAAAAAAGCAAAACGTATTCTATTTTAATTTAGTTTGACCAGTTTGAAATATGCATAAATAGATTTACCTGTCAAACTGGTAAATTTCAGAAACTGGTGCATAATTTTTGCATTGTTTAAGAAGTTTAAGGCAGTTGTGCATTTCAGCATGGCTTAATTTCGGAGTGCTAAGGGTGAAAACAGGCAATGTTTTGAAGCACCGAAAAAATATTTTCAGCATATGGAATAATTCTTTTATGCTTAATTGAAAAATGTAAATTCTTTTTTTGTTTGTTTATTTTAATTCAGGATGTTGTTCAACAAAATAACACTCTTATAGAAGAGATGCTATACCTCATTATAATGATTGTTGGTAAGTTCAGAATACATTTGATTAATTTTAAAATTTAGTCTCTTTAATGGTCTGGAATGAGCATTCTTCATTGTCATCTCAAGTTCAGTTCTATTTTGAACTTCCTGTAGTTCTGACTTCTTTCCTAGGAGAAAAACCTTGAAACTAGCTTAGATTAACATAACGAATTTTTGAACACTGGTGGGTGAACACAAGATTTCACAGAAGAGACTTATTTTCCAGTCTTTTGCTTTACGTTGCAAAAGGAGAGAAAGAAATGTTTAAAATCCTAAAGACAAAATGTTATATTTTATTTTTCAGGTGAAAGATTCAGTCCTGGAATAGGACAGGTAAATGCAACAGATGAAATCAAACGAGAGATCATCCATCAGTTGAGCATCAGGCCAATGGCTCACAGTGAATTGGTAAAGGCATTACCTGAAGATGTAAGTAACTTGGGAGAAAAAAGAAAAAAAGGCAACTTCAATTTTATAAGGCTGATAGCTGAGAATTTTTCTTACGCAAGTTTATGCCACTTCCTATGGAATGGGAGCAGCGTGATTATGGTAAGAGTGAGGTTAGCATGAGTACAGATTAATAGTTGTCATGGAGAAGGTAGGAAAGAGCTATAGAAGAAGAAACGACATACGAGAGAGGCAGGAGCCTGAGAGTTTCTTCAGCTCTTTTTTCTTTTTAGTGCTGTTTCTTATCAGGCCATCTGGTCAGCAGTCTCTGCAGTCTGCTTGTAAACCCTGAATAGATGTATCTAAGTGGGTTGTTGGAGCTATCCAGAAATATAAGCTGTTATATTTTAAAGCCTAACAATAATTGAAAAGACATGGAGTCAGACACAGTATAATGACTTGTGTAACATAAATGCTTCATTTGCGTGGACAGAAGCATTTATCTGAGTTCTGGTATGAGTGGTTTTGTAGGATAGCAAAGCTTAATTTTTTTTTTTTAATATTTTTGAAATAATCTTTAAAACATGATTTCTGAAGGCAGCTAAAATTCAAAAGTTAATCTTTCACTATATTGGTAGTACTTTTAATGATAAATTCTGAAATACTTTTTGTTGTTCTAAATATTTTAAACTTAATTTGAAAAGTCAAATTTTAGGGTAGCATTACGATTTTTTAAAAAATATTTTAGTGTGGATGAAAGAGCAAACTAGGATTTAAGCTAGAGTTCTAAATTGCATTATCAGTCTTAAATACATTTTCCCTGGCCTGTTAACTGCTGTGAATATGTATTGCAGGAATGGGATGGGAATGTTAAAAGGTAATTTGTGTATGAAGTAGCATTACGTATTTGAGCTGATTTCTCCTGCTGCATTTTGTGGTCGTTTTACCATTTTTCAGTGACTTGTCTTTTTAGCTTTCCTATACTTATTTCATTTTAAAAGCCTAGAAACCAGAAGTATTGACTGTATATTCCTAAGATAGGCTGAGTAAGCTAACTTGAAGTTTTCTTCTGTTACTATTACATCCAAGTTTATTATGGCAAGGAAGAACAATAAAAATTAAGCACTTAAAATGGCATTATTTTTTAAAAATACTTTTTGCAGAGGTGGTATTCCTGAATGTATTTTCATTTTACGTGCTTTAGTGTTCTCCTGAGAGCCAGTACTTTGTACTACATTTGTTTTGCATGCTTATCTAGTGTTGTATTATATTTGAATGTGTTTAATCCAAGAACTACAGTAACACACTGTCTTGCCTTTTCACTCAATGTAGGAGAACAAAGAGACAGGAATGGAAAGTGTGATTGAAGAAGTGGCCTGTTTCAAGTATGTTTCCCTTTAGTCTAATATTACAGCTGTAAAAATGGAATATCTAAATTAGTGAAAATGAGAGAATAGAAGAAAGGGGGCTGGGTCATGGTGTTTTCCCATGGCTTTACTCTTGTGCATCGTTCTTAATACTCTTACTTATTTGATTTCTAGAATGCCTATTGAGCAGTGTTTTTTAGCTATTCTAGTTAACTATTTATGCTCAGATGTTAATAACCAATGAACATAAGTTTTTATATATCTCTTTCTTTTTTCTTTTTTTTTTTTTGTAGGAAACCTGGATTAACAGGCAGAGGGCTCTATGAACTAAAACCAGAATGTGCCAGGAACTTCAATCTGTATTTCTATCACTTTTCAAGGGCAGAGCAATCAAAGGTAACTAGTAATTTAACTTCCTGTTTTTTATTTTGTGTCTTTTTTGGTTTGATTATTTCCAAAGCTTTATTCTGTGAAGAATTATTATCAGCTGGTTAAAAGTTAACTTTTAAAAGTTAACTTATTTGAGGATGTTGACAAAATTTGCCCAAAATTTTGCAGTGATTTCTGTGCCACTGGATCCTGTGACCTATACAGAACTGCTGAAATCAGTGGGGCTTCAGGAGCTTGTTTCTGGGTTCTCTTAGGTCTTATTTTACTGAAAGTATTTAAACAATCTGTATTTTCACTTAACCTTTGGGGAAGTTACCATTTTAGTTCAGACTTGTTTTATGATTTTATGCTAGAAAAAGAATCCAGGCTGTCTCAAGATGAAAGATTAATTTTGAAGATTCAGGCCCTACTTTACAAGTAGAATGTAAGACAAACTGAAAAGACATGGAAGCTTTCTCGTTTTATTTAAGGCTGGGGAAAAAGGGGAAAAAACAGTAACAATGTAATAAAGCATGAATGCTTTTTTATTGGTTTTATATTTGTACAGGTTTTGAGTAATATTGGCATCATTCTTCTATTTCAGGCAGAGGAAGCACAAAGAAAGCTGAAAAGACAGAACAGAGAAGATACAGGTATTTCTCTTTGAGAGAAGATGGGAGAAGAGGGAAGCACCTATCAAACTGTGTATTGCCCTGACATTTAGACTAACATCCCGTTCTTGGGCTAGCCCAAAATTGGTGAAAAGGTAGCCACTTCCCTTATGTCTTCCTGATTATAGACAGGAATCTGATCCATCATGGAACCAGCCTTCTGACCAGCTTAATCCTTTGGCTTTTCTGTTACATGCAAGCCATGTTGAATGGTACAACCTGTTAGGTGTAAGACTGTGTATCAGGCAACTGTATACTGTCTTGGGTTAAGCTGAAAGTCAAACACTTTATATGGGTGTTGCAAATTTTAGAGATGCCGAAATGTCAAACACACAAATTTCCCTTTCAGCACTTCCACCACCAGCTCTTCCTCCTTTCTGCCCACTTTTTGCAAGTCTGGTTAATATTCTGCAATCTGATGTCATGCTGTGCATTATGGGAACTATACTGCAGTGGGCAGTAGAACACAATGGCTATGCCTGGTCAGAATCCATGCTGCAAAGGGTATGTTTCCTTATTTAAAATTATACTTATACTAAAGGAAGGAATATATATTTTAGCATTTTAACATGGGTTTATAGACTGGGCTTGTTTACTTGGTATCTAATATATCCAGAATACTTTGAATGAGAAATAAATGATGTTTTCTTATAAGACTAGGGAAACCCCTCTGCCTCTGATGCAATTTATTTTTAAAAGTGAATGGAAGACAGAAGTAAATTTCTAATGGGATGCACACAAGAGGGAAGAATTCTGTTTGAATCAGTTGAAATAGTTAGTGTTTATTGTGGTAGAGAACCAGTTTATCTGAGTTGTTGCATATTTGGTAAAGCACATTGACTTTTACTTGACGTTCCTTTCCTTATTTTCAGTTTAGGGTAAATCACTTTAGAAAAAGTACAGAAAAGAATTTTCTAACTTGAAAATGTATCAGCTTTGGGAAACTCAACTGAACTGTTTGTTCTTCATTATTTATAATGATCTTTAGAAACCTGGAGGGTCACTGTAGATTTTGTTGTTCATGGTGGTCATTTTGTGGGGTGTGCAGAGATAAGTGGTAAACTGCCATCAAAGGGCTATTCATACTGGTCAGGGTTGTTGGTTTAGTGTCCAAACCCAAACTTTTCAAAAATATTGACGGATTTTTAAATAACATTTTGAAATAAAACCCCAGCTCTGAAACTAAGTATTGATTTTTTGACATTCAATCTTATTGAGTGTATATTACCTTTTATAGCTAAGCTTAAATTAACATAAGCAATTCTGTATAATACGAAAAAAGTTGAAAATGGAACAATATATCAGTATTGTAAATCACAACAAAAATTGAAGAATGTAGTTACATTTAGGTAATGTGAGAATGCTGGGCTTTGGAATAACTGTGTAGAATAAGAGATTTTTTTTTTTTTTTTGAAACTGAACGTAAACATGCTCAGCCAAATGAGTACCTCTGTGGTGTTCTCCAAAATGTGTGATTCATTAGGGACCTATGACTTGCTCACAAACAGTGCTTTGTGTTCACTGATGCCATGCAGTTGGACTGCATCTTTCCCAAGTTAACCACTCGTCTTGGAAGCACCATGCAAAGGTTGATATGAGGCACCTGGAAGAGGTGGCCTATATTTGATGAGACCTTGTTAGATGTGATAGACTGAGGAAAAATTGACTGTTACTTATTAAAACAAAAAAAAATTCAAGACTCAAATCAGTTTTTACCACTTTATCTATAAATACCTCAGTTATCTTAGACTGTTTCATTCCAGTTCTGCTACAGATTTTCCAGTGACTATTCTTTCCTTACATGGGTTTCAGTGTTGATTCCAGGCATTCAGTAACGCTTTTTGTCTATAGCATCCTGGCAATTTCTATGGGGTGGCAAAAGTGATTGATTCAGCATGACAGAGTTCACCACCAAGATTTAAGTATTTCAACTTTAAAATGCCATTCAGGCTATTTTAGTGCCAAACAGGGTAATTTCAATTTTTAAGTTCAAGGAAATTACAGTTTTTCACTGACCTAAAAGTTAGTATTATTTTAAAATGTGTTTCTATAGTGTTAAAATAAATTTCATTTAATAATTTTAACTGTCTGTCAGTTAAGTTTTGTACATAAAAAGGATTTAAAGTGTGCATCATGCTTCTGTCCAGAGGTTTGTGATAGTAACATGCAATTGCTGGGGAAAAAGCTAAGCAGCACTGCCTTCTCACTCACTAGACAGGACAGCAAACAGAAAGATAGAAGTGGTATAATGTGTTTTTTATCTGGCAAAGTTTCAAGAATTTGTAAACAAACGCTGTTACTCCTGTCTAACGTAGCTTTGGAATTATGTCTATAGAAATAACTTCAAATATACTCTTAATATATAATTTTATTATATGACTTCCTTGTCTCTTAATGAATTACCCAAACTATATAAAGAGATCGTATGAATTATTTTACCTAGGTTTTGCATTTGCTTGGAATGGCACTACAAGAAGAAAAACAACATCTGGAGAATCTCAGTGAGGAGAATGTTGTAACGTTTACCTTCACTCAGAAAATATCAAGTATGCGTTTCTTTTCAAATGTACAGAAAATTCTAAATAACTGAAAATGCCAGTATCTCATGTTTTGTTCTTCTGAAACTATTTATCAGAAGAGTGTATTTGTTTATCCATCAAAATTTTACCACGTTGACTATACGTATGTGCTTTACATATGTGTAGATTCTATGGTAGTAGCAATACTAAAGGCCTTTTCTAGAGGAGAAATCCAGGTAAATCAGATTCTTAATATCTTTAAGTGGCATCTCAACATGCTGTACGTGATCAGATGCTACAATTGCAAAAACTGTAGTTGCTCTATTAAATGGTCTTTTAACCTTGATTTTCCTTTGCATCTTCTGACTAGTGCCTCTAGTTTTGCTAAGACATGAAAGTTGCTAAGATTCTTCCATTTAAAATAGGTGGGAAATAAAATATTGGAAGTTCTACGTGGCAGCTCCCAAGATGATAACAGCCAGGGAGTGCATATAGTGCATTTGTCTTGTAAGAAAATACGGTCAGTGAGCAAGACTTTTAAGACTATTTCCTCTAACTTTTCAGGATGTAGAGGGTATTCATGAAAATGTTTGCGGAGGGGGGAATAAAAGTTGCATATTGTGCCTATTTGTTGAAGAAATTCTTCAGCTGCTGAACATATACAAGTGTTGTTTTTTGGTTTTTGTTGTTTTTAATGTTAGTGAATGATTAGTTTGTCAGGTAACAGTATAATCAATTGTCATCGTAATTTTTTCTCAGGACCAGGAGAGGCACCCAATAATTCCCCTAGTATACTAGCTATGCTAGAAACACTGCAAAACGCACCTCATCTGGAAGTGCACAAGGACATGATCAGATGGATATTGAAGGTAAATCTATTTTATATAACTGCTGAAAATCATGCAAAGAAGATTTTTGAAATTTTCCTAATTATAATTGTGATGATTTCCTTATTTCCTATGTTGATTTCTTGTACCTACTTTTTTCTTCTTCTGGAATCCAACACTGTGTATTATCTGGCCAGCATTCTAGTATACACAGTTATATTCACATGTCACAAACAAATTGTTTTTTTTCTTACAGACTTTCAATACTATTAAGAAACTAAGAGAAAGCTCTTCTACAAGTCCTGTGGCCGAGACAGAAGGAAATATTATGGAGGAGGTAAAAGCAAGCTGTAACAGTTAGCTGATCTGGAACAGGTCTGGGTTGTGACTAGCAGAGGCCTATATTTCTAATTGCAGCTCTAAATCAAAGATGGGAAACATCATTGAATTCTGAAATTCTGTCTCACAGCTTATAGATCAAACCCATTTGTTTGAATGACCTATTGGGAGAGTCCCTGGACTATTTTTCTTTGCTTTATATATTGTAGTCTCCAAATCTTTTGCAAGTTTGCTCCTTAGAACTGTTTGTAGTACTGATCACATCATTTAATGATTCTGCTCTTCCCATAATTTCAGGCTCCTTGGAAAGCTGTGAAAGGAAATGGTATCTATGTATTTTTACCATGCAGGTCATTCCAGATAAGGTCTGCTGATTCATTTAGCTTGACATGACGTTCTAGATACTACACAAAGACCTTGGAGCACTGTAGTGCATTTAGGAGTACAGCTAGTATGGAGGAAGAGCCGCACTAGAGACGAGACCTGTCACTTACCTTTTTATCTTATGAAGGCTCAAAGGGAAGAGAAATACAAAATACAGTTAAAGGTTGAGGGGGAGAGGTACCCTTCTGGATCTGCAGTTCTACCTGGCATTGAACATGAGCTAAAGAAGAGAGGGCACAAAATAACTTTTTGGTAGACTTTTCTTTTGTCTTTTTATGAGATTTTCATTATTCAGAGGTTAGTACATGTTACACATAACAGTAGCTATGTGTAAGTACCCTGGTAAGTAAAGTTCATAGTTGTCTTTAATATTAATGAATGTCGGAGTCACTGTAACAACTGCATGCTTTCTTTTGAGACAGTAGTGTCACTTTCTTACGTTAACTGTATAACTGTGAATGACTTCATTGTAATCAGTGGCAAAACTCCCATATTTTTAGTGAGATAGAAATGTGTGTTCACTGCAAAGCATTATCTGAAATTATCTAAATAAATTGTCTGTTGGAACAAGATTTTTAAAATGACTGAGCAAACAATACAATTTCAGAGTTCACGTGATAAAGACAAAGCTGAAAGGAAGCGAAAAGCTGAGATTGCCAGACTGCGCAGGGAAAAGATCATGGCCCAGATGTCTGAGATGCAACGGCACTTCATTAATGAAAACAAAGAACTATTTCAGCAAACTTTGGAGGAGCTAGATACTTCAACCTCCGGAGTACATGAAAATAGGTAAAGGAATATAATTTAATTTTTTTTCCTTTAACTTTTGCATCAGATCGTCCTATTGTTAACTGCTTAAAAAAAACGCCTTTTTTAGTCTTGATGGAGAACTGTTCATAAGTTTTTGAGACCAAAAAAGCAGCAATAAATGGAATGCTTTCCTCCCCCTTTCTGTCAAGATGGTGGGATAAATATTGATTCCTCCCTCGTCCCATCCTCACAGTGCTCAACACAAACAGGCAAATATTTTTTTGTATAAAATCATCTAGTAAATTGTTAATAATACTGAAGATACTGTGCTCTTAAACATAGTAAATCGGAAATAGCTGATTATATGCCTGTTGAGGATCTGGAAGTAAATCTGCTTGTAGCTGGAAATACGAATTGAAGCATGCTAATGATTTTGTGGGAAAGTGGAGAGTGTTTTCAGAATTTATGTCAAGCACTTAAGGGATGGTGATGATGGAGGGTCGCAGATACAGTTTCTGTGTTAAACTGGAGTGGGTAATATTATTGGGAGAGTATGAATTTTTTCTGTAAAATATGTTCTATTTCTCGGGACATAGGAATTGTTGTATAAATGCCAAAACTATTTTTTGTCAGAGAGCATTTATCATAAAGCTAGAAAGCTCATTAATCACATTTAAATCATGGTGTGATTTGTAATGTTTTTCAAATAACTTGCTCACTAGTATTCTTTGAATATTCTAGCCCTGTAATTTCAGATGCAAAACTCACAGCCTTGGGACCAGAGCAAACTAGAGTAGCTGAACACAGACAGGTTGTTATGTGTATATTGTGTCAGGAGGAACAAGAAGTTAAAGTGGACAGCAGGGCTATGGTCTTGGCAGCGTTTATTCAGCGATCAACTGTGTTGTCTAAAAATAGAAACAAAATTATTCCAGACCCTGGTAAGTAAAGTTCATAGTTGTCTTTAATATTAATGAATGTCGGAGTCACTGTAACAACTGCATGCTTTCTTTTGAGACAGTAGTGTCACTTTCTTACGTTAACTGTATAACTGTGAATGACTTCATTGTAATCAGTGGCAAAACTCCCATATTTTTAGTGAGGTAGAAATGTGTGTTCACTGCAAAGCGTTATTTAAATGTTCTGCCAGCCATTTATGACAAATTATTTGCAACTATTAAAAAACTTTTTAAAATCAGAAGTGTTTGTTCTTAAACTACACCCGTAACATTATAGAGAGAGGAGGTACTGATATAGTGCTGTAGAAGCACAAGATGCACATTTCCTTCCTCTCAGTTACATGACCTGAAATGCCTCTTAGCGATAATAAAAAATGCTTGGATTTAGGTAACTTTGTGAAACAGATCACAATGGTCGCTGGCATTGTTACAAAGGTTTATCTGGATTCTGTATATGTAAACACATAGAAAATTTCTTCACTGAATCATTTTGCACTCTCACTCTGAATGTCAATGTCCTTAGACTCTTTATTTAGTGGTACTGAACCACCAAAACTGCATGTAGATCTTGTGGACTTTTACCAGGGCCCAGCACCTCCGAAAGCTTAGTTTGAAGTCTAAGTATAGTACATACGCTCAAAACAAAATGACATGATACTTGTAAATGATCTAAACAGTTCAAGTTGTTGTGGATTAGTAATATGTTTTGTGCTTCATTAAATGAGTTATACTTTTGTAATAAAGTTTAATAATAACGCAAATGTGGTAACATTCATCTGCAGTTAAGTTTTTTGATAAATGTTTATTTCAAAGTTGTTTTGTTTTATTTTATATACAGAAAAGTATGACCCATTGTTCATGCACCCAGATCTATCATGTGGAACACACACGGGTAGCTGTGGACATATTATGCATGCTCATTGTTGGCAAAGGTAAAAAGCTATATTTAAGTTTTTAGTCCAAATAGCATGTCATGCCATCAGTTTGCCTAATGGCACTAATTTTAATGGCAAAATTACTACCATGTAGTAAACTTAAAAAGGAATGTCATGAAGCAAAACAGCTTTCTGTTGGGGGGCAGGGAGGGGAACTAGAAATCATTATAATAAATACTGTAAACATGTTCAAAATAATTTTCATTTACTATCTGTTATCTTGATGAAGAAGAATCCAAAGCCACACATGGCGGCTTTCATTCCCTTTGGTTGTTTATCCCTTTACATAATCCCCTGTGGTGCACATATATCTGAACACTCAAGCTCAGATTTTTTTTTGGTTTTTTTGCAGTTCAGTAATAGACATATTCGGGCTGCTTCTTGTGCTCTCTACTGAAGTTTTAAATGACAGTACATTCCTTGCACTCTTAATTCCTCCATCATGTTTAACTTGAAATAGAAACATCTGCGACCTAGTTCAAGTTCATCTTCAACATAAACTCAATTTTATCATTTGTTCTTAGGTTTTTTTATAAAACCTTCTTCAGTTATTTTTATTCTTTGATTTTTGGAGAGGGACAAACGTGCTTAGTGCCATGTGATAAATGCAAACCATTCAAGCCTTTGACTTCAATTAGGCCCTTGCTTTGGTCCTTGGCATGGCTCCTGAAGTGCCTGATTTCAAATTCTGCCTTGTGTGTGAAGACTGTTAGGAGCTCCCAGATATTCTGTGGCCATAACCACACGGTGATCCTAGTGCGGGTTTCATTTGTGGTCCTTGATATCACTGCCCACTGAAGATGTGTTCTTCACCTTCTTGTGTAGCTCGTGTACAGTCCTGTGTGGTTTCCATTAACTCCTGTAAAAGTCCTTAGATGCCTGTATTTGGACCATTTTTGCGTCATTGCCGGGCATGCTCTATACCATCCCAGAGGCTTCTGGAATAGCAGTTACGTTTAGCAAAACAGTGAATTCAGTTCCTTATCATATAGGATTTGGAGATCAGCCACCAGTTTTTCCAGTGGCTGCTCTGTTGTGGCCTGTAATGGAATATGCACATGGATAATGCTCATGGCACCTCCCTTAAAATTTTAAGTAAAATTGAAGAATTTTATTTTTTTTAATTCTTCAACATTCTCTACGTCTCTTCCTCCCCCTTTTTTTCCTAAATGGAAATTACTGAAGTTCAGACTTAAATGTGATTTTGACAGTCCGACGAACATCAGCATTTTGGGGGATTTTGGCTGCAAAAAAATGAGGATAGCCTGCAGTTAGTAATACTTTATCAGTCGGGGGTAGAGCTTTTTTCTTCAGATAATTCTCTTACATGTGTCTGGGAAAAGGCAAAAGAGTATCTTCATGAGAATTCATAAATCTATATGTTAAAGTAATGTTAAAATAATTTGTCATTAATATCTTACTCTGTTCTAAAGGTATTTTGATGCTGTCCAAGCGAAAGAGCAACGAAGACAACAAAGATTACGAGTACACACAAGTTACGATGTAGAAAATGGTGAATTCCTTTGCCCACTTTGCGAATGTTTAAGCAACACCGTTATTCCTCTGCTTCCTCCACCAAGAGTTTTGTTTAACAGGTCTGTTTGCTTTATAAATGTCCCCAATAAACGTAAAAAACAAAATCCCAAACAAGCCACGCCCCAAAAACTGCTTTCAAAATGTTTATTATCTTTTGTTTTGATAATCTCAAATGGATTGCCCGCCTGCTTATTTTGGTTTATGGACCTTCCTTGGTTTTTGTATAGTATGGAATTTAGAGTATGAAAGGGCAGTGAAGCGTAAGACCTGCAGGAAAAGAACTGAAGATAGAGAAATCTGTGGGCAACAGCGAAAGAGCCTGTTGAGAAACAGAAAAACATGGAATGCCTATGAAATATTAATTCTGTGTATAGTTTGTTCTTAACTAATGTGTGTATTCTGTTTATATATATTTTTGGACAGGTTAGACTTTTCAGGCCAACCGAACCTAGCTCAGTGGATCAAAACAATATCCCAGCAAATAAAAGCACTGTATTTACTTCGAGATGAAGACTGTGCAAGTAAGTCTAAAGAAACATGTATATTTTTATGTGAAAATCATAGAATCATTTAGTTTGGAAAAGACCCTTAAGATCATCGAGTCCAACTGTTAACCTAACATTACCTAAAGTCCACCACTAAACCGTGGACTAAGTGCCTAAGTGCCACGTCTATGCATCTTTTAAATACCTCCAGGGATGGTGACTCAACCACTTCCCTGGGCAGCCTGTTCCAATGCTTGATAACCCTTTCGGTGAAGAAATTTTTTCTAATATCCAATCTAACCCCCCCCCCCGGCGCAACTTGAGGCCATTGCCTCTCGTCCTATCACTTGGGAGAAGAGACCAACACCCACCTCGTTACAACCTCCAGACTGGCCAACCCCAGTTCAGGAAAAAGACCAAATATTATGATTCCACCACAGTGGCATTGAGAGATGGTAGCAAACGTGGAAAGAGTAGCTTGGAATTTTTTTCTGGTGATGTGCTCCTGCACCTTTTTATAATGTAAAAATTACATATAGGTGAATTATGAGTGTTTTACTACTTCTTGTTTGTACAGGCAATTCTGGTAATTCAGAAAAAATGGATCAGCTGCAATTACCTGAAGGATTTAGACCAGATTTCAAACCGAAGTATGTATTTACATCTTAATAAATCATTAAAACTTCATCATGAAATGGTAATGTGAAAATAGAATGTGACTTCTGTGCTATAAGGTCTCATTAATTAAGGCAAAAATATGAATTTTGCCTTAATTAGAAAGATTGATCCTATTATGATGGTATTGCAGTCCAACCCACAAGTAGTAAATAATGCAGTAGAATTTCAGAAGTGGATGTGATACATGGATATGCAGAGAAGATGCTGCTGTTGTATAAATTTCAACACCAGGATTAAGCTTTCTTTCCCTATTGCTTGTAACTGGATGAAGGACTCATCATTATAGCTCAGCACTACAAGTAAAACATCAAGAAAGACTATGAAATGGAGAGTATATTAATACGTAATTTCAGCTACTACGGTATGTTTGTATTTGAGTCTACCCCTTCTTCACTTGGGGAGCAAGGAATGAAAGTCATTACATGGTACAGACATTTATCAGCCAACTGCACACAAAAATGCAGGACACCTATCCCAGCTAATGACAGATTTTGCCATCAGTCACACACAGTTCTTTTAATTTAGTCTTAACTATGTTATCTTTGAAGACTGGATATTCTTAACGCTAAAAAATGCGATTGATTCCAATCAAATAATCAAAAAATAATTGGGACTGTATCTGTCACAGAAAAGAGGTTACAGAATACCAGACCTAAAGAAAGATACTGGAGTTCTCACTTAAATTTCAAAAATCCAGGTGTTCAGCTGTGGAGTGAATGCTCATCATTAAAAGTACTATGCTGCCAGTGGAGAAAAAATGAATTAGTAATATTGTTTTCTTTGTTTCAGGAATCCTTATTCTGAGAGCATAAAAGAGATGTTGACAACTTTTGGTACAGCAACATACAAAGTAGGCTTGAAGGTTCATCCAAATGAAGAAGATCCACGTGTACCTATAATGTGCTGGGGAAGCTGTGCTTACACGATACAGACTATAGGTACTAATGTATTCATTTTGCTCTTTTATATGTGGATTTCAGAATTTAGTTAAATTCACAGCATTGAAATATTTTGGCGTTTTGTTTTTTTCCAGAACGAATTTTAGCTGATGAAGATAAACCATTATTTGGTCATTTACCTTGTCGACAGGTAAGGATCAAGTAGCAATTCCTCTCTGAATCAGTGGAAAAAGAGGGAATTGTGCTTCTTTAATGCAGACTATCTAAATTTTAAGTTACGGTTATTTGGTAGTTTTATTTGTTGGATCCCACTGTTCAGTCAATCAGTTTATTGATTATTAATCTATGTAAAAATCAAATCTAGCAAAACTATTATGTTGGGTTTTTTTCTATAAATGCATAGTTTAGTAAGGCCAGGGCTTCTCATGGTACCGGTTAAGAATACTGAAGGGATCTTGTATATTTGCGTAAACATAAATATTTTTGTCATATACTTAGACACTCAAACTGCTCTTATAAACTGCAGCTGAGGGGTCTGAAAAGAGTTCTGTAAGTCAAAAGACCTTTTCGTATTGAGGAACTTCGTTAACTGTGGTAATGTCTCTTTTTCTTTGTTTTTAAAGGATGACTGCCTTACATCATTAACAAGATTTGCAGCAGCTCACTGGACAGTTTCATCTCTTTCGGCAGTACAGGGTCACTTTTGTACTCTCTTAGCATGTAAGTTTACCACCTTATTCTGTTTTTTACAAAGATAGAGATATAGAAAGATGCTTGCAGGATGATCGTTAGTCTTGATTACAAGAAGATTGTTTTATGTAGTGGTTTTAAGTAATAGTCCAAGAGCTGATATTTTCACATGTGTACCTATACATATTTCATCATACTGTGGAAAAAAAAGACATTTCTTTTGGTCTGCAGTTCCAAGATACATTTCAAGAGAAGCATGGATATTTTGCTGTGAAGGAGTTCTGTTGATTCTTCCCGGCATTTATATTGCTGCTTTTAGAAAGGTACCTAGAGCAAAAGAGAAGGAAGCGTGCTCCTTCACAAAAGAAAAGCGATATGCTGGAACTTTAAAGAGGAGGAAATTAAGATTAATATAGTATTGAAAGGAAATAGGATATTTGCAGAGGTCTGTAATATATCTGCAAACTTCTCTGCCTTTGAAAAGTAGGATCTGTGATAAGACAGGACGTACTATGTAATGTCATATATTAATTGAGAATTTTAATGAGAACAGCCAAAATGTTCCATGCTTGAAGCATTTGTAGATACAGGTGAAAAGTCTGAAGTTCAGTCTACTGCAATAATTACACGAGAGGACTATTCTGAAAGGGTATTATAAAATGGGATAATTTTAATGTTTACAGTCAGTAGAGCAGGGAAACTTTTAAAATGCATTCATATACTGAAATTACTAGTATATGTACCACATACTCTAGCAAACATTTGGCTGCTTTATAGGGAAGGACTTAGCTGACATTAGTTTGTAGCAGTAATGACTGAGCCATTTTCGATGTGAAGCAGAAGAGAAAATGTTGCTAGATATTTGACTGGAACTTTATAGTATACGATATTCTGCATGGTTTGGGTTTTCTTGAAATTGAATCAATGTTTCTTCAAAGCTCTTCTTCCTCCAGCTGACAGAAGCAACTGTACTGCTTTTTATGAAGTACAAGTGTTTGTTATTTTATTTTATTTTTCAAGGCTAGGAATAAGGAAGATTATTAGCCTTTGATCTGTCAGTATTCTATGAACTATTTATACATAAAGATAACTTACCGAATAAAAGTTTGGGTTTGGAAGTCTCTTGCTCTGGTCACGTTTTTGATAGAAGCATTTTAAAGACTTTTGGGTTGAGTTCTGTGGCTATATGCTTACAAAAGTAAAAGCATTTGAAATCTGAGGTGGTGAAATATTTGCTAATAGAAATAGCTTCAAAATGTAACCGATCTTCAACTGTTAATTTTCTGGCCAGCAAGGCAGCAATCTTCAACTGAAGTATTTTTAAGTTATTATGAAGAGACTACTTTTTACTGTAGTAGCGTTTTTAAACTTGGCAGCTTAATGCTTATAGCTACGTTGTAAAACTATTCTCATAGCTGCAGTTTAAACTCTTTTATTGTAAATCTGATTTTACTGCTTGGAGTAAAGAAGTTTGCAACTGTTCCTTGATTGTTGTTTTAAATACATTTTCAAGAGACTTTATTTGTGTTTGCTTTTAGATGCAGTTTATTCTATTACTTGGAATTTAATAAGTGTGTGAATTTCTGTTGTCAGCTGGAGTGCTTTGGTTAGAACTTTGCGATTACTGTGTATGTGAATACTACAGAGATGGAGAGACCAATATCTAGCTTGTTCTTAATTAGAGATAAAATAATGAATTTAAGACACTCTTTAGCAATGCATTTTTGAGCCCGTAAGGCAAATGAGTTTCATGAGGCAAATTTAGGGAACCTTGTAAAGTTAAGCGAATTGCAAAAGTTTCCTTTGAACAGCTGTCCAACAGACAGCAATTAGTGTTTCTGTTTAGTCACTTGTGTGTGAGCTTATTTCTCCCACTGGAAACCTAAGCAATAGAAGGAGGTCACTATGGGAGTAGTGAATGGCAGCACTTACTTTGTTACAGTTACTTTGGGTTTGTTTCATTTCAATACAGTATAGTCAAGTAGGCAAGAGTCTTTTCCAGTAATGTTGAACAACTCTTGAATTCACACCTTTCTGGCCAAAACAGGTACATTTGTATTTTAAGTACTTTAAGCGTATAAACCAAGGAGGTGGCTCTCATTTTGTAACTGAAGTACACTAAAATCTTTTCATGTATAAATGTTCAATTTATAAATTTATTTTTCTCTCTAAAATACTCAGCACTGGTGCCTAATGAAAAAAATGGAAATCTTCCTTGCATACTTGATATTGACATGTTTCATTTATTGGTAAGTATTCCATAATACATATTAATAAATGTTTTGATTCAGTAGGCACTATGTCAAAACTTCATTGGAAACTTTCTGTTTACTCTGGGTTAGGAACCTTTCAAAATGTTCAGGTTTTTAGTATTTTTTCACTACTTAATATAATTTAAAGACTTTCTTCATTGCAAATATTCTTATCTATAAATAAAAAAGGGGTAAAATGAGGTGGAATGTATACTCTTTGGATGTTAAAAACAAAACAAAACAAAAACCAAAAAACTCACCCCCCCAACAAACCACAAACAAAAAATAGAAAAAAAAAAATCCCAAACAAACAAAGGGGGACCCCAAAAAAACCCTGATAGTTAATTATTGCTCTCTTAAATAATGGCTGGCTAATTAGCTTCAAAATTAGCCTTATGAGGTATGCTGCCTTCAAAAGGTATAGTTGCAGCATGAGCAGAGAAAATGAGAAGATGCAAAAAGAAAAGGAATATGCCATCTTTCTTGTTTTCTTTTACAGGTAAGCTTGGTGCTCTCTTTCCCTGCTATACATTGTCAGGATTTTTCAGGGGTTAGTCTTGGCACTGGAGATCTTCACCTGTTTCATCTTGTCACTATGGCACACATAATACAAATTTTACTTACCTCATCAACAGGTAATGCCACTTTCTTTCAACTTATATTGAAATGATTCCTCAAATCTGTACTTGGAAAACACTAAGGTGCTACTGGTAAATATATGCAGTTTATAGTTGCAATATAAAATTGCTGGTGCTCACTCTTTCAACCCATAGAAAGTATTGATAAATTGTACTCATGAAAGTTCAGTCTTTTGTCTTTATTGCTTAACACTGGAGGTTTTTTGGAGCATAGCTGGTTGCGAATCTTAGCTTTCCAGCTAATGTAGCAGTGCCTGGAAGTGTTTATTGCAGAGACTTGGCTTAGGCATTGCATGATGAATAAGTTGCAGTTAGCGAAGTAAGGAATCAATGTATCTTCTGTCAAGAAGAACTGGATAAGGTGTGTAGTATGCCAAAAGCAAAGAGCTCCAAGCAAGTATATTAAGAAACCCAACCAATCGAACAAGTAAATCAACACCTCACTGGAGTTGACAATAGCATAAACTTAAAACATAAGATGTACAGCAGAAAACTTTTTCCCGGTACATCATATTGTAGTATAGTGGAATGTTTCACTTAGTTTTGGCCTTTTTCTCAAAACTTGAAAAATTACATTCTTGCTGTGTAAACGAGTATATATGAAGTAACTTGCTTTTTATTTCTTTCTTCTTCAGAAGAGAATGGCATGGATCAAGAAAACACTAACAGTGAAGAGGAAGTAGCTGTGCTTACACTGTACAAATTTCTTTGCCAGTGTACAGGAAGGTAAAAGGGCAATCTTTCGATAAAACTTATAACATTTTCTCCCTCCTGGATTCAACATTAACTGCTGACGGAATTCTATGGGCTAACGCTGTCAAAGATGAGGCTTTTAACTTGGGAACTCTTGCATCGTGTTTCTTATCCATTACTTCCAGATAAAATTTTCAAGTAACTATTCCTATAAATTCCTCTGTTTATGCTCATGAAGATACCTGCTCATGAAGATTATGCTCTGGAACAATTTTTTTTAGTCAGTTTGCAGATGCGTAGAATCTGGAATTGGCAGTGTCTGAGTACAGAAAACTTGATAGGATCTGAAATGTCTATGCAAAATTTTCCTTCATTTACTGTCCCAGTTGCTTACATTTTTATGAATCTATTTCTTTGTTTTTCTTGGAATTAGTTTTGAAGTAAACACTTTGCATAATGCTTGTTTCAACTGAAGTCAGTAATTTCATAGGAAGTACAACTAAAGACTTACTAAATATAGCTCTCAGACTGAAATGATTAAATAAAAGCAAACTTTTTTTTTGTGTTCTCTTAAGTGCCTTGAAAGAAATTTCCTCAGGCTGGCACCTGTGGAGGAATCTAAAAGCTGGAATCATGCCTTTCCTGAGATGCTCTGCTTTGTTTTTCCATTACTTAAATGGAGTCCCAGCACCCTCAGAAATTCAAGGTACTGTCTGCTTTGTATTAAATCAGCTTTTCAAAAGATACAAACATTATGGACAAAATAAATTACATTTAAACTCTCTTTTCTGAAGAAGCTGATTGAATGACTGTGGGTTTGTTACCAGTGCAGAATCATATCTGCATAATAAAAAAGACAAAAAGAAAGTTTCCTTTTTAAAAATGTATTTTTTAATATTGAGGCCAATGCTGTTCTAGATTACCTAAAACAGAAACTGATGCTCTTCTGTTAAAAAGTGAAATATTGATTATTTAAAATCTATTGATTACTGTTTTCAAATGAGATCTGCTTTTCCTTGCATTGATGTCATTCAAATCAGCATCTGCTAATAACTAAAATCTCCAAATACACTGATGGTATGTTACATCCCAAGTAATCGATGTCATTAACATACTTTACTGTCCTCCACATATGCTGTATGTAGGGACTGAATGTAAATCTGAAGATATTACTTAAAATAATGATAAGTAGGTTCACACTGCTTCAGGATTCCCATGTTTAAAACAAAATATGATATGTGGTGCTGAGCTGACGTGAGAACAGCTACAGAACTTGTAGAATGTGTCCGTGATACATAGCTTCTTGACAAATTGCGTTTAAAATTTAGATTATTTTCATTTTACAACAGCAATGCTATTGTAAAGCATTTGGGCCCAAAAAAACCAAAAAAAACCACCTCTATTTCTGAACTTTGATTTTCTGCAACAGGTTTTCTCAAATTCATAGTCTGGACCAGTAGTGACCGCTTGAGTTCTTTGTTACAGATGCTCTAAAGATGAGGTACAAAGTGCAGCTGTACTTCCAGACAGTAGGTCCATAGGCCTTTAGAGAGTTAGTTGTAGGAGAGGGGAAGAGGAAGGCTTTGCTTCACTTTGTTACAATCTTCAAGTCCCAGCTGCTTGGATGGCCCTGCAGGTCCCTGCGACGGAGGGATGTCCTGATGGTGGCTGTAGCACTGGGTGTTTTGCTTTCCCTACCCACTCCCCTGCCCCAGGACCCACTGATCCCACAGCTGGCCTGTATTGCTCTTCTCTAGTATTTTACTGGGGGTTGTGAAACGGGAATCACTTGGCCATGAGAGGGAAGTGAGCACAGCTTTCATTTTAATTTTCTTCACTCCTTTATTCAGGAGCAAAAGCCATACCATGGAAGAAATACTCGTACTCTTTGTCCTGGAAGTTGGGAGAGCAGAGGCCCAGGGGCTCAAACCAATAGACTAGGATCATGAATATGGTTATGTAGCAGTTGTGTCCTACATAATACTTTTGAAGAGTTTGGCACTGCAGACATTTGGAATTTCTGTATTTCTGAGGCTGTGGTATACTTCACTGGTATACTGTCACTGATCACCTGCCTCAGTTTGTGTCACGAACTACAGGGAGCACAAAGTAGCCATTTAATGGATGACATTAAAATGAAGACATACTAAGTTGTAAAGACCATTGAGCGCTCTGTTGTGGTTCTTATATGACCAGGCTTGAAACATGCTTAGAGGGAAAGTTTGAGGAAAAGTTGCTTCTCGGTACTGGCAGTTTTCCAACATAGCTGTCTGGTGCCTTTACTAGCACTTTCATACTTCATACCACATTCTGGGTGTGGGGGAATACAGTTTAAAAAAAAAAAAAAGCTGTCCCATTTAGGGCTGCATTTCATTTATTGTAGTTAATGTCGTTTAAAAAAAAGCAATTATGAGAATTATACTTTTTTTTTTACAGTAAATGGAACAAACCAGTTTGAACACTTATGTAGCTATCTTTCATTGCCAAACAACCTCACTTGCCTTTTTCAAGAAAATAGTGAGATTCTGAACACGTTAATAGAAAGGTAAGTTGTGTTTTTATGCTTAGTTTAAATATAATAAGGAATTCTGCACAAGATAGTAACATAAGTATTCTTCCAGGAGTGCATATATGGAAATGAATAGTAGACTTTGAAAAGCATTTGTGAAAGAAGCGTTTTGAAAGAAACAATTTTGGTTGTAGAGATTATTGAATAGATGTACTTTGGAATTTTTACTTATTTGTTTTTGGAAAGTATCATCCTTTGAAGTTAAAAGCCAATTTTTTGCTTTCTTGTAGTTGGTGTAGTAACAATGAAGTAAAAAGATACCTTGAAGGCAAGAGACATGCTATCAGGTAAACATGGAGAAATTTTAAGCAGAGACGGGGAGAAACTTTAATGTTGCAGTTTTCTCTGAACATTTTTTCTAAAGGATGTTTATAATAACATAGTATCAGTTCTGCTTTATTGAATGACAAAGATATTAGGGGATAAGCAGAGATTTTTTGAATTTTGTAAGAAAAGTGTAATATTGCTTAAATTAGTAGATTTTAAAGGTGAAGCTAAATATTAGTTTTATTGACTGATCTGCAGTAATCAGAGGCTATAACATTTCTTCTCATGTTTCCTTCTGATTTGTACCTTCTGATTCAAAAGGTATGCTGTTGCTAAAAGACATGTATAATCTTTGTTTAAAAATACGAGACATTGAAGAGCTTTTTAAAGAATCCGAATTCTTCAGTGAAATCAACACTGAGTCAGTTGCTAAAAATAAAATTTGCTTTTCTTACGTTTCTACTTGCTAAGCAATTACTTTGAATTCAGAACACACTTAATGCTTAGCAGGTGTAGAAAAGCGTTTGGGGTGTTTTTATGAAGGCTGGGTAAAAATAGTGGTTATCAATTATCCAAATAATTATAAATTCATATGAGGTTCACAGTGCTGTCATTAAAAATATATCCCTGCATTTTAATCTCCTGTGCTAAATACATAAAGTCAGTCTTTCAATGTTGTACACACAATAAGGCTAAGTGACAAAAATAAAAATTGAACATCTGTTAAATACCAGGCTATTAACAGAGTATCTTATACAGTAAGAATATTATTTCCTGTTATATGTGATTGTTGGGATTTTTTTTCCCATGTGTTCCTTTTGCTGATTCTTAACTGCTCTTCCCAAGATCATGTCTAACTTGACAGTGATTTTTTTTCCTCTGAGCATGTTCTTGTACATTGCTTCTGTTAAAAACCTCTATTTACATTTTGCAGTCTAATTTGTATTATTCCTAGAGTTGAAGATTATTAAAATGTAATGTATAGCATCTGCAAAAAAATTAACTTTTAACTGTTATTTCTAAAGATATAAAGATATTTGGTATTAAATAGGTCCTTTTCATTGCATGAATATTTCATTCTCTTCAGGATACAAGTTCTCTGAACTTGAGTGTCAGACTATTTTTCATTCAATATTAGTGATAAAAGGAAAACACAAAGCAAACTGATAAGGGAGCAGAACAAATATTCAGTTAAACCTGTAGTGACCTCATCATGAGGCTTTGCTAAAAGCATACATATGACATATATTTTTCCGATTTTCTGCCTTTTTTTCAAATTCGTAAAAAGTATAACAGAGAAAACTAGAGGTGGTCTAGTTGAGAGATATTGGGTGTTCCGTTTTTATGTACTGCCATTTTACCCTGTGAATGGTAGAGAAGAGGAAAACTTTAAAAACTTAATTATTCACAGATGCTGTTTAGATAAGTCAGGAAAATGTGAATGAGTTTGAAATCACTGTGTATTATTCATTGAAATGTGAGTGGTTAACTTGATTGCTTTCTTCTAGCTATGCAAGAGAATCCAACAAATTAATAGACCTTCCGGACGACTACAGCTGCCTCATTAACCAAGCATCCAATTTCTCGTAAGTTGTATGCAATGATAGTGAGGACCCCTAAATTCTTCTGCTCCTTTTGATAAACTTGGAAACCTGAAAGCCTCAGAAGGATGTTTGTAGAATCATAAAGTTAATGGCACATATTGATTGTTACCTCTTCCAGCAAAACCGCCGTGTATTTCAGTGAAATAGGAATTGCAGGGATCTGTAGAACTGTTAACTGTATAACTGTTCAAAAGTACTTTTGAATCTTTTTACCATCTAGAGTTAATACATAGAATGGATTTTTTTTTTTTTTTTGCTTGACAAAAGGTGTCCAAAATCAGGTGGTGATAAAAGCAGAGCCCCAACATTGTGCCTTGTGTGTGGGACCATGCTATGTTCTCAGAGTTACTGTTGTCAAACTGAATTAGAGGGAGAAGATGTTGGAGCCTGTACTGCACATACATACACTTGTGGTTCTGGAGTGGGCATATTCCTTAGGTAAGGAACTGAACACCTCTACTTTTATTGCTAGGTTAGGTGATGTGTGTGGATGTGAAATGAATAGTTCTATAATTGTGATTGTAGGGGTGGTTTATAAAGGCAGTGGTTTGTTAATAACAGTGTTGCCTAAAAATGAGAGTGTGTTCTTCATCTTTATACTTTGGTATAAGGTTCAGAGGTTGTTTCCTTGAAGATTAAGGTATCATACAAAATTTGAATTTCATTTTAAAGTGAGTTTGTTTTCTCTGTGTGTTTATTTCCACTCAAGTATTACAAAACAATGAAGGTGAATACCTTGATTTTGTTGTTGTTGCTGCTGCTGCTGTTGAAAACATGAAAATTCATTTTAGTTGTCTTCCTGCATACAAGGAAAGGTTAGATAATGTCTATTTTCACTTTGGCAAAGATTAGTGAGAAGTGAAATGGTTTTATTTTCTTGTTGTGGTTGTGTTGAGTATTTTACACAGACTGCAAATAATATGACGTGAACTACATTGTTTTTAACTGCCACTGAGAAGTTATAACAGGAAGAGAAGATCTTTAGTTTTGAAAAACAAAAGTACCTTTAAAAATCTGTACGTGCAGATTATACGGAATGAAAGTAGGTGAGAATTGGAAAAGCTGTGTCTATGAAAATATGAGAAACTATTCACCTAGAAATCAATACCTAAAATCTTCTCTGTGTTTCTCTCTAGAGTACGAGAATGTCAGGTGCTATTTTTAGCTGGAAAAACAAAGGGCTGCTTTTATCCTCCTCCTTATCTCGATGACTATGGAGAGACAGACCAGGGACTCAGGTAAATATTTTTAAAAATGTATCTTTTAAAGACAGGAATTCTAAAACTATCTGGTTTGTAAAATACACTTTCTATGTTACCTTTTTATTTTAATTATATAGGTAATATTATATTTTTACATTGCTGTTGCATCTAATGTCTTCAAACATTTTAATGCTAATATGTGTTTTTAGGTTAAAAATATTTAATGGAAGATCTTTCCCAGGTTACAAACAATTGTCTTGAGGTGTAAAAACTTACATCTCTTTAGCATTGTGAAGTTGCCTAGAAACTGAGGCTGAAAATTTTATTTGTAAATAGTGCATTTATTTGTGTAATCTGTGTTAATTTAATACCAAGTGAAAATACTATGAGATGATTTTATTTAACGTGGTAGTTTTGTCTTAACTCATATCTCTGCCTCTTACGAGAATAGTTTGGGAACTCAATATTGTTAATGCTTGTTACTTCTGAAACTGGTCAAAGTCATAGAATGAGAGCTGGTTCAGCATGGAAAGACTGCTGAAAACCTACGTTCAGACTTCAGTGGACTGTACATGAGATTCCCAAAGGCTGGCGGGATCTGTTGAGCAGTAAGGGTGGGGGACCAGACAAGGTAGTGCTCCAGTTTACTAATCAAAATATCTGTTGATTTGTTCTGACAAGAGAATAATGTTAAAGGTTTATCTAAATATTTTAGTATTTTAAAGAGTTATCTAATATTTAATATGTCGCACTTGAGTGTTTCTGCTTAGTTGCAGTGTTTTATCATTCCTGATACGTATTATCTCCTTTTCAGACGTGGGAATCCTTTACATCTGTGCAAAGAACGATTTAAAAAGATTCAAAAACTCTGGCAGCAGCACAGTATCACAGAGGAAATTGGACATGCACAAGAAGCAAATCAAACTCTAGTTGGCATTGATTGGCAGCATTTATAATGGTTATCTGCTGAAGGCTGGAACTTTATTAAGTTTTTTGTAACTCAGTAAGCTTTTCAAAGGAGGGATTAGGAAAAAAAGTCTGGGGGGGGGAACCCAAACCCAGTCCTGTTATTTAATCTTTGTTTTACAATGTATTTCATAAAGATACTAGTTAGCATTAATCAAGTAAACTTCTTTCTATGTAAGCAAGTTTTATTAGTCATATAATTTGCACTGTGCTTCCTTCACAGAAATGTCTTGGGTTATAAACCTGGGCAAATGAACTTGAGTTTCTGATAAAAAAAGAATGACTCTTTTTGGAAGTCTGACTATGATTTTTCTTATAAACTGCAAGAGAAAAAGACTGCTGAAACAGAAACTAGATAGAGCACAATTACGGATTGTGTTTTGCCCCTTGCTAGTTATCTGAGCCGTTTTATTTATTATTCTGCATTTTAATACTTAAGCTGTGTGTACATGCAATGGAATGAAGTAAGGAAGCAAATAATGTAGCAAATGGATGTTTCTGTCTGCATCAGTGGATAATTCACTCTTTCACTTGGTGTATCTAACACAATTTTGTCATTTGTACTCTTGCAGCTTTCTTGCTTCCAGTTGTTTTTTAACTAAAAAAACCTAACACTAGCTTTACAAGTAAAATAATTTAATTTAAAGCTTTTTCCAGAGCACTGCACACCTTAGAATTATGTAGTTTGTAATTTGAATTTAGCTGGGAAACCCTTTCACTTTTTCAATTATGTGATTGGTTATTGGTATTCAAGGGTTGACATTGTGCTTTAGAAGGTATTTTAAGATAACGACAATACATAAAATGTCATGAAAGCTAATTTTATGTTAATTTGCAGAAGCACAGGGGATATTTTCTTCATTTTTGTTAACAGTTAACTTTTAAGGTGCAAATCCCATCTCCTTTTTATTGCAGACAAACTGAATCGTTTCCTCTGGCTTTGAAGGGCCACAATCATACTGCCCACATTTTTGCATTGATTCTTTTTTCCCTGTTGTCCCATCAAGTATATTTACTTTTTGGCTTGATTTAAAGCTCTGTAAAGATGTTTGCATATAGTATATTTTATAAATATATTCTATAACTGCGCAGATTTGCACTTGATATGAGGGTGCCTGAAGGCAGTGAGTTTTCTAGCTGTATGTAATTAGACCGCCAAGGTGTCTCTAAAAAGTGACATTATGCTTATTGATTTAAAATAAAATCCATTACCTTTATCTCTCCTATCTTCTGACAAATTAGTAAAACCTTAATTTTCATAGTTCTGTTTCTTTAATAATCTGTGGTTCTTTTAGTTAAGTCTTACTTTCTGACTACATCTTCAGCCCAGATAAGCAATCCCTTTACTGTCTGCCTCGTCTTCAGTTACACTTGGTCTGACTGAATTGTTTCTATTTTTACAGATTTAATGCTTCAGATAAATTTTGTATATTCATGGTGTACAGGACAATTTTTCAAACATTCAGTAACAGTATTGAGTGAAGATATGAAATATGGAATAAAGAAACTTGGCCAATGTTGATTTCCTTTTCTTAAAAACAGTGCAGACTACTCTTGTCTCTACTACCTGTCGTAGTTCTAATCATTTATATATTGCTGTCACTTTTTACAAAGAGACGTGCAGAAGTTGCAGGAAAAAATGACATTAATGCTTCATCTCTGCCTTCCCCTGGTTAAGCTGGTTGATATATCAACAATTTTCTGTGCATGGTACTGAAAATCACACTTTTTTGGTGACATTACTGTTCCTTTGCAGAGAGTCTTGCTGCTTAAGCTGTGTCACAGCTTCAAATAATGTGTAACTGCACTGAAAAACTCTCTTTTCCTGTAAGCATAATATTAAAAAGATAATTGAAGATACTGACAGATTTCTCTGTACAAAGCAAAATATTGACAGCAAGAAGGATTTTTTCTCTGGGATCAGAGTTGGACGCTGCAAGGTTGAGTAGGTTGGTAAAATTATAACCACAAATAATTGCAAAGTACACAGTTTATAATTTTTTGCAAGTTTAGTCATTCTTTACTCAAGACTTCTATTTTCTGATTTGGTTTGCATGTATTTATATTAATGTAGAAATATTTATATATAAAACATTGTTTCAGTATCAGGGAAATAATATCTGTAATAAATGGGCTATAACTTTAATATTTGCCAATTACATGTACAATCTACAATTATGTGTTTGGGGGGAGAAAAAAACAACAAAAAACTACAAAATCCCCAAGCCAGAAACCATCACAACAGAAAATGAAACAAGGCTGAAAGCATCAAGTAAATGCTTTAAATAAGTACTTTTTACATGCTGTTTTTAGAATTTTGCTGAGCTTGTTCCTTCAAGTGTGTCACCTTGTTAATCACAAGCTAACAGAAATACCTGGATACGCAACATCTGCAATTCCCCGGCTAAAAATGTAAGATGATTATATTATTAGTGTCATTTGCTTCAGTCAGCTAAACCTTTCTTGACCTCCACCAAAAAGTCTAATCGTCTTTCTAAAGGATTGTAAATTATATTTTATAAAGGGATGAGGTTCACATCAGTAATGTTCATACTTCAGGGTAACACTTTGTACTCTCCCCAATCTGCCATAGGAGGCTCTCTTTCTTACTCTACAAGAGTGGCTACACAGACCTTCTGTTATTTTGCTTTGTGGTTTTGATGTGAAGCCTCACCAGCTCTCAGGCTCCAGCCCTGACATCTCATTTAAGTGCATTTTGGTTTATGCTAAATGACTTGGTGTTTTGTTTAGAAGCTTCATCATTTTCTCTATGACCTGAATGTGTAGAGGAGGAGCTGGGTGATCGACTTACTGTGAAAGTACCTTCAGCACAAAATCCCAGCTTTTACTTTCTGGAAGATTAAATTGCATGAGGGGAGTTGCATCTCAAATCTCTTCACAGTAGAGTCCTGTTATGATCCAACTGAGTATGCAGTCTGCCTTCCTTCTGCCCTGGACTCCCCTTCTCTGCTCCTCTCCAGGAATTGCTTTTGGCAAGAAGTAGTGGCTCTATATTTCCATTCCACTATTGAGAGTATTGATTATTGAGTTAAATATGACAGTATTAAACAGTTTTGGCTTGAATGTGAGACGCTCTCAAGTCTATGGGCCCGGATGGGATCCATCCGAGGGTACTGAGGGGGCTGGCGGAGGAGCTTGCCAAGCCACTCTCCATCATTTACCAGCGGTCCTGCTTAACTGGGGAGGTCCCGGACGACTGGAGGCTCGCCAATGTGACGCCCATCTACAAGAAGGGCCGGAAGGAGGATCTGGGGAACTACAGACCGGTCAGCCTGACCTCGGTGCTGGGGAAGATCATGGAGCGGTTCGTCTTGAGGGCGCTCACAAGCCATGTCCAGGACAACCAGGGGATCAGGCCCAGCCAGCACGGGTTCATGGAAGGCAGGTCCTGCTTGACCAACCTGATCTCCTTCTATGACCAGGTGACCCGCCTCATGGATGGGGGAAAGGCTGTGGATGTGGTCTACTTGGACTTCAGTAAGGCCTTTGACACTGTCTCCCACAGCATTCTCCTAGAGAAGCTGGCGGCTCACGGCCTAGACAGGTGCACTCTTCGCTGGGTAAAAAACTGGCTGGACGGCCGAGCCCAGAGAGTTGTGGTCAACGGAGTTAAATCCAGTTGGCGGCCGGTCATGAGTGGTGTTCCCCAGGGCTCAGTACTGGGGCCGGTCCTGTTCAATATCTTTATCAATGATCTGGACGAGGGGATCGAGTGCTCCCTCAGTCAGTTTGCAGACGACACCAAGTTGGGCAGGAGTGTTGATCTGCTGGAGCGTAGGAAGGCTCTGCAGAGGGACCTGGACAGGCTGGATCGATGGGCTGAGGCCAACTGTATGAGGTTCAACAAGGCCAAGTGCCGGGTCCTGCACTTGGGCCACAACAACCCCATGCAACGCTACAGGCTTGGGGGAGAGTGGCTGGAAAGCTGCCCAGAGGAAAAGGACCTGGGGGTGCTGATTGACAGCCGGCTGAACATGAGCTGGCAGTGTGCTCAGGTGGCCAAGAAGGCCAACGGCATCCTGGCCTGTATCAGAAATAGTGTGGCCAGCAGGAGCAGGGAGGTGATCGTGCCCCTGTACTCGGCACTGGTGAGGCCGCACCTCGAATACTGTGTTCAGTTTTGGGCCCCTCACTACAAGAAGGACATTGAGGTGCTGGAGCGTGTCCAGAGGAGGGCAACGAAGCTGGTGAAGGGCCTGGAGCACAAGTCTTATGAGGAGCGGCTGAGGGAACTGGGGTTGTTTAGCCTGGAGAAGAGGAGGCTGAGGGGAGACCTCATCGCGCTCTACAACTACCTGAAAGGAGGTTGTAGCGAGGTGGGTGTTGGTCTCTTCTCCCAAGTAACTAGCGATAGGACGAGGGGAAATGGCCTCAAGTTGCGCCAAGGGAGGTTTAGATTGGACATTAGGAGAAATTTCTTTACTGAAAGAGTGGTCAGGCCTTGGAACAGGCTGCCCAGGGAAGTGGTAGAGTCACCATCCCTGGAAGCATTTAAAAGACGTGTAGATGAGGCGCTTAGGGACATGGTTTAGTGGACATTGTGTGTTGCGTTGACGGTTGGACTCGATGATCTTAGAGGTCTCTTCTAACTTTAATGATTCTATGATTCTATAATTCTGTGAGCCCCTGGGGAATGCCACTCGTAACTGATTGGTGTCCAACTGTTCATTGCTGCCCTCTGAGCCTGAAAATCCAGCCAGGTTTCTGTCCACCTTGCAGTCTAGTCTACATCTCCCATGATTGGTTATGAGGATGTTGTCTGAAATCATATTGAAAGTTTTTCTAAAGACAGACATCTACTGTACAGAAAAAATGGGGTTCACAGCAACTTTCATTTACTAAGAAGCAAAAGAGGAACAGGCCTTTAACCCAACAGTGGAATGATTTTGTGTATGACCAGGATAGGGAGGCTATCTCTGATAATAGCAAGAGATACTGGGTTGATCTTTGTGGGGCTTCTATGGGTCTTCTGATCTTCATTTTTTCGTATTGCGATCTGCTCTGCTTTTGGTGAGCCAGGACTGTTACGTGGCCAATCCTGCATCTTAGTGGGAATGGGATGGTGCTCTTCATATGTTAACTGGCATTAAAGGAAAACTTCCTTAGGGGAGACATCCACTTTTCTACCATTAGCTGTTCAGTTCCCCAGCTCCTTACAGTAAGTGTCCCAGAGTCGTACTTGACCCTGCGTGGAGAAGGTTGGAGGCTTCATGGGAACAACACTGGATGCAGTTGTTATCAAGGCTTGCCTTCCACAGGAATGCTTCCAGGCGCTCAAGGAGTGATGACAGCCAGGGAGCCTGCCAACCACACCTCTGCGTACATAGCTAACACGTCACCACCTGGCTGTCCGCTTTCTCTGGATAACTGGTTCAGGTTGTATGGTAGTGCTTCAACATATCCTCAGCGTAAAGGCATAGGAACAGGCATGCAGAAAGGTTGCTTGCCAGTGGTGGGGAGTCTTACAGACAAGTTGTCTTTAGGGAAATGTCTCTCCTTACCATGAATTCCGTTTTGTTTCTTACGGGATTTGAATATTTAGAAGAATGGGAAGGAGTAGAGTTGGCTTCTCCTTTTGGGCTATGTTCAAGCAAAGGTGGGAAGAGTCCCACAGTAAGGACATTGCAAACAGGTATTGCTGAGGCAAAAAAGTCTCCATCATTTTAGCGCCTGATGAAAGTCGTGTGTCTGTGTGTGTGTGGATAGCACATCTTAATCTCCGGTTGCTGATAACTTCTAGTTACCAGTAAGTGGTTTCAGCTTGCTGGAGTGTCATTTCTTGGTTTGGGGACCCAGCAGTGACTGACTGAAGGGCATTGCTGTCAGCCTGGGATAACTGAGTAGAGTTGCCTGCTTGGCTGCTGGGACTGCAGTGAGAGCACACGCTGCAGGCAGCTGTAGAGCGTGGAGGCATGCCCAGGAGCTGGAGCCTCCCTGCCTCTCCTTGCTGCCAGCCAGCAGTGCCCGTGTGGTTTGGGGGTTTGCTGTCGTGGAAGTTTGAACCGTTGGGTAAGGGACAGTGACGAACTCCACGTCACGTGGATGCTTGGGGATCCCGGGCTTGACTGAGGCTCCTGACCAGTCAGTGTTGCCCCAGACCAGGCTCTGGGAGTTCATCCACTGGAAAGCTCTCCGAGGCCTGACTGAAAGTCCCACAGAGCTTACTCTTCAGACTGATGGGCAGCTTTTTCTAGTAAGAGGGAGAAGGGGTTTTATTATTATCTTTATTTTATTCCAAGGCTAATAATGGTCAGGAGAAATAGCAATTCCTGGTTCTGGTCTGGGGGAGTCAGCTCAGTGTCCGATTGCTAACGCAGGTGTGACTCTTGTGTAACTATATGGAGCTAGTTTTGTCAACGTTATTACTTTTACCTTCTATCGATCCATTCGTATTTTGTTAAACACGTTACAGGCTGAAACAGGAATATAAGCTACAGTAAAATAGTTCAGATGTTTACAAAGCAGGGGCTTGTGAATGTGACACCTTGAATGTGTGTTGTAACCGTCTGATCTTGTAGGGAGTGTTTCGATGCTGTTCAGTACACCTTCTCACCCGCTGGCCCTAAGAAGTGGCCAAGTATTTATGGTGGTAGGTGGAAGCCTCATACTAAAACATCCTATTCCTTCAACTTCAGACCTTATGGAGAGGCATGGTGATTTCATCTTATTTATCTTTCTAAGTTCACTGTGTCCACCCGCACACTTACACCCACAGGCACCGAGATGTGTGTGTCCAAGTGGTCTGGCCAGGACTATGTGCCACAGAGGACAGGAGAGGTGGCTGCCACGTCCTCCCTACGTACCCCTCGGTTGGCAATGACAAACTGGCTTTTGAAAGGGTTTTCTTTATACCCATTGGGATTCAGCAGTAACTGTGGTGTCATGTTTTGTCTCAGTATCCTGCTTCTTCTGCCACCCTTCCTCCTCTCCTGGCATGCAAACATTAGATGCCCAAATCTTACATCTTTATGTCTTGGTGGAGAGATTTGTCAAACACTCTTGGAGAAAAAAGAAGAGGGAGAGCATGAGGAGTTTCTGCAGTGCGCCAGGCGTAGGGGCTGAGAAATGGCAAGTACTGAACTTCGTCTCCATGACAGCAATGATTAAATTGTTACTTTTTCATCAGTTTGTGAATATATATATATTTTCACAGTCTCTTTCCAGACAGCATGAGCTCGGAGGTGGTAAGTTTTCCAGCTTGTTCTTTGTGTAGGATCCTGGAAGGAAAGCCAGACTGGCTAGTCAGCCCCGGGCAGGGTGGGACAGCTGAGCTCAGGTTAGTGATGGCATCTGTGCAGACCGCTGCGGGATGTTTTAGTGACTTATAAAACCAAGGTGTTGATTTGAAATCAACCACGTATTTGAGGAATAATGTGTGGAACATATTTCTGTACTTGCAGTACTTTAAACATGGAGGATGCTAAAGCTTGTTAATAAATCAGAGAGAAGGATATATAAAAATAACGAAGGCAAGGAGATCAGCAATATGTTCACTGATGTAATTCACTGGTGTGCTCTAACCAGAGATGCCTGCATAAAGGGGTAACCTTTGCTCCCCATAAAGACAGCTCCAAGGAGCCTGCGTTTTCTTGCAATGATTGTGTCAGAGTCTTTTGGAATGAACCTGCAATTTGATACAAAGTACACTAGAAGAAGAAAAAAAAATCTGCAGTAATTGTTGGGCATCCATTTAATGCTGTTGAACTAGTCAGGCATCTCATCTGTGTATTTTAAATCTTTCCATGTCAAGCTTTGGTAATTCATAAAATGCTGTAGTTGAAAGCTCAGAAGGTTGCATGATCTCTGAAACAAAGTACTTTGTGTTGCGTTTTCTTTTTCTGTGTACTCAATGTAGGCTTTAAGCTCCCCTATATCTCTGCTATCAGCTTGAACAGGATGGAGCTGAAAGGAAGAAATTTTGAGCAGTTTTTTATTTAATGGAGACATAAATGCTAAGGTGATAACAACGTGTGTGGCACTTGGAGCATGCAGAAGCGCACAGTGTTCAGCTGGGAGGCTAGGGGGTAACTGCTGCTAATATCAACATATGCAAGATATTTAAATAAAACACTTTAGTGTGGGTAGGATTTCAAATGGTTGGGCAGATGTGGAATAAAAGTTAAGCAGGTGTTGAAAGGTGTCTCGTCAGTCTAAGACAGCAAACCCAAGAACAAATGCGGTTGCTTCATTGCACTGGAGCGTAACACGTGCTCAGGGTGGGAAGCCCTGCTCCAGGCACGGCTAGCGAGGGGTGCGCCGTTTCCCAGGGCTGTAGCGGAAGAAAGGTGGGGTTGGTTCCTGCTCTCAGAGCTTCAGGACCCACTTGTAAGTCTTCACCCGTGGCAGAGACCTAGTTGTGAAATACTTGAGGAGGGTACGTGGCACTGGGAATGCTACCTGCATGAGCAGCACGCCTGGTTGAGCACCAGCTTGCAAAGAGGGAGGGGACAGAAAGTCACTTTGGCCCACTGGAGTTGGGGACATGCTGCGGTAGTAATTATTTGAAACCTAGATATACCACTGTGAGTGTCTTCCTGAATAAAATGCTTCCTGAAATGAATTTAATCCATATTTGATGTTACCTAATCTGAAGAATAATCTGAAGTACTCTAACACTTAAAAAAAACTTAGACAAGTAGAGAATAAATGTAAAGTTTAGGACCGAATTACACTTAAAATTCTGAGATGAAAACAAGAAATGCTGTCATTGTAACGTACTTAAAATACGCCTATAGCAACATTACAGAATCAATGTTACTTCTGCTCTTCACTAATTCATATAATTAATGAAAGATTTATTCATACGAACCTGTGAATTCACCTTGTCCTTGTTTGTATTTTCCACCTGTGGTTTTTTCATCTTTAACCTTCGTCTTGTTTGTGTCAGAGAAAACACGTGTGTAAATGGGAAAACTCACACCCATTTGACAAAGCGTTTGCCTAAGGCAGAGCTGCGCTACCCCCTGAACAAGTTACTTGGGCGGTTGGGAAGGCAAAAAGCAATTTTTAAAAGGGAAACTTTGCATTTGGGGACTACGCGTGTCTTGGAAGAGATGAACGCAGCGAGCGATCTCCTTCCAGTTTGCGCACGCTGATGTTGCTGCCTGGCTGGCGGGCGGGCTCGGTGTGGCTCCGGCTGGGAGGGACGGGGGCTCTTCAATGCTGCTGTTAAACTCTGTATCGTCACGTATTTCAAAGTGATTTCTGTGGTCTTTTTTCAAGAATTAAACTTGTTTTTACCCTCTTAACAAGACTGTCCGTCTGGGGAACTGTGTGCCTCAGACTTACTGCTTTCTACTTCTCTGCTGGGAGCCAACGCTTTGGTCTCCTTTCCTCGCCCCCCCAGCTGGCGTTCTGCCTTACCGAGTTTCACGTGCCCGAGTCTCCCCGTACCTGATTTGCGATGCTTGACCCTGTTTTGCCTGGGAACGTGATGTAAAATGCGTGGAGGCTTGGTTGCCCCGTGAAGCGGCGTGGCTTCATCAGACGACAGGCAGCAGGCCTGCCCCTTTGGTCCTTGTTTTGCTGAGTTTGCCTGGCACGTCTGATTCCCGCACCACCCTTTGCTCTGGAAAAATTGGCTTTGGGAACAAACTATGGAAATGCACCTCATAATGAACTTAATAGTTGACTCATGTTTATGGACTATCCTCCTTTTTTAGTAGAAACAGGTCAATCAGGCAAGACCTGTTCTCCGCGTGTTGCTTTAGGAGGGGCTGGTGGGACGGGAGGTGGGAGCCCTGCTCAGCCCTTCCTCCGGCACCCGCGCCCGAGGGGGAGGCTGCAAAACAGGGTGCGTTCCCCGGGGAAGGGTGCTGCAGAGGTTGTGCCCACAAAGCTGAGCTCCAGGCCAGGGTTTCCTCCAGCTTTCCCACCTCGCAAAAGTGCTTTGGATCAAAATTCAGTAACACCTGTAAAATGACATGGGATCAGCAAACGCAGGTGCTTTGAGGGAGGTGTTTTACTACTTCAGTGTTTCTGTCAGTCACTGAATGCTATAGGTCTGATATAATTTAAAACAAAAAAAAAAAAAAGAAAAGGCTTCATGTACGCATTACTTCAGATTTTGTTGAGATAGCTTCATTCCTGTTACCAGAAATAAATTTGCCTAAGCCTTCGTCTCCCCGCAGGGGGCTGTTATCACATGGCAGCATTCTGTTTTTCTGGCCTTATCTCTTAATTAACTAATCTCTAATAATGCTCTTTATTTTTTTTTTTAATAAGCATTTGTGATCCGTCCCCATTTTACGTTGATTATAGTAAGAGCAGTGCTTGTTTTTTTTACAAAACAAACCAGTCAGGTGGAAATAAGTCAGTGTTTAGCTGGGATCCCTTTTTCTTTATATCAGCCTTGAAAACCTGCCCTGACCACTAGTTAGGAAGTGCGTGGTGCCTACAAGCCCGATATAGCATTCCCATGCTCTTTGCTAAGCTGCACACATGCATTTGGCTGGTATTATAAAATGTCCAAGCTCATGTAATGCATGGAGGCTAATCTTATCAATTGTATTAAGGCTACTTAGGAATTAATAGCTTTAAGAGAGCTGTTTATATTTCCTCCTTTAAAGCACTTTAAGGAATGTTCTGTGTCCCTTCAAATAAATGTCACCAGTAAAATAGTGCACTTTTTGTCATTTCTTTTAAAAAATAAATGATACTTCTTAAAAGTTGGCACTTCAGGCCTTGGGCTGGCTCTCAGATCTGGGTACTTGGATTTAAGCCGGTAATCCATATGGAGGTACCTAAAAAGAAGTGGCCTAGTTTGTATGAATTAAGCTCACATCCTTCTGAAGTTTATTACTTTGAAAATCAGGGCATGGCTCTGGAAGTTGTTGGATTGCTGCAGGCAGCTTTGACTATGTGAGCTTTACTACTTAAATTTAAAATAACAACAATGCTTTCTTTTGAATGTCTGTTGCAAGTTAGATTTAAATGGGGAAAAAAGAGGTTATACACACAGTTTAGCTGATCACCAAAGATCCTGAGGGTGCTGGTGGTTTCACTTGTTGAGCACTTCTAGAAGCTAAGGCCTGTGAAGATGTTGTAATTCCTATGTACTACAAGAGCATACTACTAAAATGGTGCAGCAAATTCTGTTTCTAGTAAAAGGAAAGTGATTTAGGGGTCTGTTTGCACATCCTGAGCTTAGCTGGGCACATGAGAAGAAGAAGGTTTGCTTTCTCTCAGAGCATTATATGGGGGGGGAAGCTTCCCATCTATAAGAACACATAAAATGGGTCCAAAAAAATGAATTCAGAAACAAAAAGTCAGCAGTAATGCAAATTAAAGAAATCTGTATTAAATTGTATATATTTAAACATTTTCTTTAAAGAGGTCTTTACTTGCAATATAATTTTTAATACCTAGATTTACATTTGCAGGCAGCAGAGATACCTTTATCTAGAACAGCACTTGCGATGTCACAAGAAAGTATATGTAAGATTGGACGAATTATATATTACATATAATATTTTACAAAGCAGTCATATTACAATCTTGTAGTAATCATAAGATGTTACAAAGATCTTCATTAACCAGGAGGCTTTATTTTAGACAGCATTAGCATATACACTCTTTGTTCTTATTGGTACAAAACCCCAATTCCAGTACAATTCTTCATAAACCTGCCTCAGCTGGTCTCTCTACCTGTCTAATACCGTGAGACCCTTGCTCTGGGAACTGGCTTCTCCAATGTGGTGTTGAAAGAATAATTTGACAATTTGTTATGTCGCTCTAGGAGTAGTCTGAAAAAAAAGAGACCACAAATAATTGGAGTCCTGTCTAAAGCAATGGCCTAAGCCAGACTTCTAGGGCAGCAATAAATCTAGATCTCTTTGAAAAATCAGGTGTCTAGTCAAGTAACCAGTATAGATCGCAGCACACCGAAGCCTCACAAGGAAAAACTGTAATTCATCCTCGTAATGCAGCTCCTATCCATACGTGACTCCTCCAAAAAGCTCTTCTCTGACATGTGTGGCCACATCATGCGCCATCCACAATCCTGTTCTTCTCTAACAGACCGGCTGAGAGGAGCGGCCGGTCGTAGTGATGTCTTACTGAGAAGGAAGGAGTTGGTCTGGTTTGCACAGCTCTGCCGTGCAGTGTCCCTCAGCAAAGCAACAGACGATAGGCTGTGGTGAATAGCAAGTTGGCTTTTACATTAGTTGCCCTTTTTCTAGTCCGTCGTACACACAAAAGAACAGAGTGGACTTGTTAATTCATTATTGAAATTAAATTCATTATTGTAACTAAAGTTAAAAGTTTTCACCAGCTTCGAAAAAGTGAAAGGATGCCACAAGCACCTGTCAAAATCAAACCTTGCCTGCAGATGGCCTGAAACAGCCTGGCCACCAGGATATAGACTGCGGCTTGATGTACAGGCACGTCCCTACCTGTCCCGCTGTGAACTGGTCTGTCCATCCTAGAAGGAGTTTGAACAAAAGCCAGAGGAGCTGAGTGCTGCTGGGGCAAGTGCACAAGTGATTAAGAATGAAAACTAACGGGCTGTGCGATGATTAGGCAACTGCAAACATGGCTTCGTTTGAAGACTGGCCACCAGCCAGGTGGAAGGGACCTGCTGAGAAAACCCTCCCAGGTACACCGCAGAGAAGTAGAGGTTTTGCACAGCCGGGGTAACAACAAGTGTGGTGCTCGTAGCTGAGGGGCTGCGATGCCTGACACTGTTTGTGCAGCGGGCTGGGGTTTGCTCTCTCAGGTTTCTTTCCCTTTAGCTGACTTTATCTGGCAGCTGCAGATAAACTCAAGATGATGCTCTGTTCCTTACTAGAGGCTATGCACCACAGCAAACTCTTTCCATTTCTTATTCCAACTTTGTATATGAGAACAGGGTCCTCCAGCAATGACAGTATGTTCGGAGAGATGCAGCATATGCAAAATGTGCCTTCGCTTTGACTTAAAAGATATAATGAAGGGTACCCTATCACTGATACAGAAAAATAAAACTTGCAAAATTTGCACACTGGGGACTGATTTAAACTTACTTTCCCTGGCCTCAAAGTTTGAGGCTTGACATACTTGCGGATGAATGGTATCCATTTGCTAGGACCCTGGAAAACATCTAAAGTGTTAGTTTTAGGACAAGAGGATATGGCCTCAAGTTGCGCCAAGGGAGGTTTAGATTGGACATTAGGAGAAATTTCTTTACTGAAAGAGTGGTCAGGCCTTGGAACAGGCTGCCCAGGGAAGTGGTAGAGTCACCATCCCTGGAAGTATTTAAAAGTCGTGTAGATGAGGCGCTTAAGGACATGGTTTAGTGGGCTTGGTGTGTTGGGTTGACGGTTGGACTCGATGATCTTAGAGGTCTTTTCCAACCTTACTGATTCTACGATTCTATGATTCTAAGTAGCCTTTTGGTGTTTGGTTTTTTTTTTTTTTCCCTTGTCTTAAAAATAGTTGGGCTGGAATATTCTGGAGTAGGCTATGAGATTACATACTTTTTAAAATGCCCAGATTAACTGTAACTGGCACATGCTCATAGCATTGATTCCACCCACTACAAGAGGAATCTTCTAAGCTTCTGCTTGTTTAAATACAAGGTGAAGCGTAAGTCTACAACACACACATTCAAGTTACACAGGCTGAAAAAAAACCCTGAAAAACAAAACCCTTAAATCTTACCTTAATGTTGTTTTCATGATACTTGTGCTGTTTTATTAAATTACAATTTTTGCTTAGTACATAAATTCTCAGCATAAGTTTGCATTTTGTTCTATGTACATCTTAAGAATACAGCAGAAAATACCATTGCTTAGCACATTAACAAAAATCACATTATAGGAGAGGTTTGTCAAAATACCTGTATACTAATTTATATACAATTCTGGAAATCCTTTTTCCTTTGACTTCTAACATGTTACTCCCCAGAAAACCAATCTGTTTGTCTTTAAAAGTTGAAGTACATAAAGTATGCTGATAAAACAACTTGAGCAAAAAATATTAACTTTTCAAATTCCACTTTTAATTTCAAAATAAGATGGAATGGATCACTGTGTGATGCCAGCAATTTTTTTTTTTTTTTTTTTAAACTAATTGTCCCTGATAAGGGAACACGTGAATATTGCAAGTCCTAGTGGGGTCATTTCCCCCAGAAGTTATAAATATGGTGTACTCACATTGCGGATAAATGTATTATCCCAAGGTGCGCTATGTTATATACTCCCATATACAAAAAAAGCATGCGTAGAAATGTGTATTCTGATGGATGATACATAGCTTTTAAAACGTAGATATTCAGAAATCTCAGTTTTTTTATTCCTCTCTGATAAAAAGTCCACATCAATTAGAAGCTCAACTGACCGTTGTGATGGCTGGAGTCTTCCCACCTTCCTCTCCTTCGGCCCCTTCGGCGTCTGCTTCCACCTGATTGAACTTACCAAGCTTTTTCAAACTCTCCAGCGCGGACTTCAAAGTGTCCTTCAGGCTGTTCTCCAGGATCCAGCCTTCGCTTTCGCATTCAGGGTCTTCAGGATTTGCAATGCTTTCCAGAGAGGTGTGCAAAAGACGCAAGCCAACCATCACGGACATCTGCGCCATGCAACGGAAAAGGCAGAGAGCGTCAGGAAAACCTTTATACCCTTGTCCATGTCTTCACCATCCTCTGCTATCAGCAGCCCGGGCTGGTGGCATCAACAAAATGCCAACAGCACCAAACAGACACAGCTTAAGGGCTGTGGGAATCCTTCAAATGAGAGGAGATCCTGAGCACCCTTCCCGCTTGGATGGCCAGGGGGAGCTGGCAGGAGGAAAATGTAGGAAAGGAGAGGGTGGAGGTCTGAAATCAGTGAGTGCCATGGGAAGTGTGACGGTTGATAAGCAATGAGTGGATGCATCAACTGAGGAACGAAGTACGTGCTGGCTGCTGCGAAACAGCAGCTTTGGGTGGCCATCTGCACGAGGGGGCTTTCCACGTACCCCGTCACAGGGTAGGCGCCTCCCCAGAGATTTTAATGAAACCTCTGCTCCTGTGCACTAGGTGTTCGTAAAACTGTTACATGTGCAACAAGGTGCTCTGCCACCATCCTCTTAATTTTAACTCTAAATATTTTTATTTCATATTGACCTTAATATGTTTAGCAAGTATATTAATCTGATCAAGGAGATACTCATGAATCAGCACCTGTACAGAACAGAGCAGCATTAGGATTTGAGCCATCAGCCTGTCTACTTCAAATTCTGGTGGTGTTTTTGTATAGGTACGTGCAAATAAGGAAACCAAGGCAGGAGGTGATGTGTATCTTTTACGGGTTCCATCTAAAACAAATTTCTATTTCTGATAAAATATTTGCCAGTCCCAGCAGCCCTGACTGAGGCTCTTTCTACTGTACTATGCTGGTGTAACAGCATGACACCAGCAACACCCCAAACCTGCATCCAGAGAGAATGTTTTTAGCCAGTCTCCTGCCTTCTGACACTGTTCAGAACAATCTGACTTCCACCGTTGTGGTGCTTATGAAGAAAAGTGATTGATCTGTGAAGCAGAGAAAGAAAGAAAGAAAAGGCAGCGCCCAGAAGAGCCAGCTTGATGAGGTGGTAGAGCAGGTGGTCAGGATAGGGAAGCAAAAGACTAGTTTAGTCTTTCACGTGCTAGGTACAGCTAAGATCGAGACCACTTACTGTTGTTATCGACCTCATAGGATTTGTTCTGTAAGGGAAGTACAATGCCTTTGTTATCCTATCCAAATTCCCAAGGAAGTGATTACCTCTGGTCTTCCCACACCCTAATGGTTAAAGCGGTCGGCATCCCTGTGTGTTGTGTATCTGGTGGCACAGCTGAGGCCCACGGAGAGCTGCCCTGGACCTGCAAGGTGCTGCTCTCTGTTGGGGCTTTTGAACTAGAGATGGAGGAAGCTTGGGAACTGTCATGTGGGATTACAGCATTGGGTAGCTGGGCAGATTTGAAGTTGGGATTCGGCCACATGGTGTGGCCAATTGCAAAATTCACATCTGGCTTTTGGACTTAAGCATGTGCTTCTGTGGACTATTCATTAGCTTATCTATCCTGGTCATCCTGCTTGTGTATGATCAGTGTCTCCAAACTCTGGGAAGGCTAAAGGGTAACCATTGGGTACAGTAAAAATTTTCAGACGTTGATGTTTCTCTGCCTTCACTCAAGACCAGAAAGGGAAAAACATTGGTCAAACAAACAAGCTTCATCAAATACTTCCATATCCAAAGGCAAATTTTCATCCTGTTCAACATAGGAACACATGACTTGCAACGTGTTGGTCTTCAAAGAAGGTTCTAATGGCCCTGAATCTGGACATAGTCTCATTTTGTTGTGGATCTGCCCAATAGTATGATGACTTAAATCAGGTGAAACACTATTCTATAAAGGTCACAAGAAGTGGCAAATCACGTCACATTAGTCTGGGGATTTAAAGCCTTTAACATCTTCCTTTCAATCTGAGTCTCAGTTTTGCTGCTCTCAGTCACGGGTCTAATATCTTTCCTATTAATGGCTGTTGCAAGATTAATAGGACTGGACGCACGTCTGACCTGAGCCTGCCTTCTCTGCCAGATGAGAAGAGAGTCCAGGAGGTTGAAGACAACTGTCTGGCAAATTAGTCTATCATCTCCTATATGATAGCATAGAGCCTTGGACTATCAGTTTTGCTGAAGTAATTTATGTTGTAAATTATTTATCCAGAACCTTTAATGCAGGCAGCTTTTCAATAGCCCCATCTCTCCATCTGCAAGTCCTGGCCAGGACACTTAGAGCTCCATGCAATGCATAGATCACATTACCAGCAAAATTATGGAAGGCAGATGGATGTGCCTGTTCCCTCAAATGTATGTTAATGTCTCAGCACACTTCAGCTTTGTAAGATACTTTGAGGGACCTAGACAGGCTGGAGAAATGGTCTGACAGGAGCCTCATGAAGTTCAACAAGCAGAAGTGCAAAGTCCTGCACCAGGGAAGGAACAACCCCCTGCACCAATATATGCTGGGGGGTGACCATCTGAAAGCAGCTCGGCAGTAAAGGGCCTGGGGGTCTTGGTGGACACAAAGTTGAACATGAGCCAGCCATGTGCCCTTGCGGCAAAGGTGGCTAATGGTATCCTGGGCTGCATTAGACAAAGTATTGCCTGCAGGTCGAGGCAGGTGATCCTTCCCCTCTACTCAGCACTGGTGAGGCCACAGTTGGAGTGTTCTGTCCAGTTCTGGGCTCCCCAGTACAAGAGAGACATGGACATACTGGAGGGAGTCCAACGAAGGGCCACCGAGATGATGAAGGGACTGGAGCACCTCTCCTATGATGGAAAGCTGAGAGAAGTGGGACTGCTCAGCCTGGAGAAGAGAAGGCTCAGGGGCGATCTCATCAGTGTGTACAAACACCTGAAGGGAGGATGCAAAGAAGATGGAGCCAAGCTCTTTTCAGTGGTGTCCAGTGACAGGACAAGAGGCCATGGGCACAAACATAGGAGCTTCTGTTTGAACATCAGGAAACATTTTTTCACAGTGAGGGTGACTGAGCACTGGCACAGGTTGCCCAGAGAAGTGGTGGAGTCTCCCTCCTTGGAGATATTCAAAAGCCATTTGGCCATGGTCCTGTGCAGCTGGCTCCATGTGATCCTGCTTGAGAAGGAGGGGTTGGACTAGATGACCCCCCGAGTCCCTTCCAAACTCAACCAGTTTGTGGCTCTGAGTTGTAGACCTGTGCTTAATCACAATCCAGCAGAGAAGGCCTGGGCATCAGGGTCCCAAAGCTAGCCCAGTCTTGCTGAATGATGATTTCCCCTGCCCGATGGACAAACTATCATGAAACTCGTGTCATTTTACAGCACCTGTAAAATGGCAGGAAGAACAAGGCTGCAATGTTTCTCCAGGGCTGGGTATGGCCGGGCTGGGCTGATGCATCCCCCTGCACCACGGCATGCTCAGCCCCTCGATCTGCGCTAGCAGAGCAAACAGTGTCCTTCTGGAGGGTCCCTGTCCCCCTACTGCCTGTGGGCTGGTTTTGAAGGTTGTTAGGAGTTCTCTCAGTGCTGGGCTCCCTCTGTGGCACCACATGTTAGATGAATCTCGGGGTCTCAGCCATCGGAGTAGCTGTGACCTATCGAAAGCCACATGTTTATACAGGTGAAGGACCTGGAGCACCTCAGGAACCGGCGGCTGCCCTCCCTTCCTTTTGAAATGCTCTATTCATGGCACCCTTGAACCCCCCATTTCCTCTTCGTTGGCTGAGGCAGGTCAAGAAGAGAGCCAGGCTTGCTCTGCTTGACCTTCTGCAGCGAAGCCCATCTGTTTGCCAGGGTTTAGCCTGAGGCGGCTTAGCTAGAGCAGGGTGTGATCTTTTTTTGTCACCCTCATGACCGGTTGTCACTCCTGGGAAGCCTACAGCTTTTGCTAGTAAAAGCAGCATGTGGATAATAATGTATTTCCAGAAAATATGACACGCTGCATTTTTTTCAAATAGAACTTTTAATGCTTCAAAATAGGTTCATTCTTCCTTGCACCTAATGTAGAAACATAAACCTAAATGGTCTTCCCTGAGGTCCCTACACCCATTTGGCACGTTACGTTTTTCTACAGCTCAAAGTACCAGCTGCGATTAGTGTTTCCCTCGTGCTCTGTCCCACTTCCCACAGGTCAATGCCACCAACCCGGCTGCAAGAGTCCTCCACCGGCCCCAGAAGGGCTTTGCTAGGGAGGTGCTGCGGCCGTGCCGCTGGCCTGAGTTTGCAGCGGCTCCAGGTGCAAAGCAAACCAGGGTCCTCCTTTGCTTTTGCGCTTTTCTGTAACTTCTCAGCCAGCTGGTCCAAGGGAAAATGAGAAGCGCAGAGCCAGCACGCTAACTCCCCGCTGGGTCGCACCCTGGTCAGTCCGAAACCTTACCTTGGCCAGGAGTCAGGACCTCTGTTGCGCTCCTACTCAGTATAAAATTGTGTCCTACCCTGACCACAGTTTAAATAAAGTGATTATATTTCAAGGGAGACTAAATTAATGTCTGCTTCCTGCTTTGCTTCCTCCCTTCAAAGTTTGCCTTAAAAGCGGAGGGAGTTTGAGACCCAAATCTGGACCCTTTATGGTAGAATATCAGGCAAGTCATAAACACTCAGGAGGGCCAATTAATACAACCCAGGATTGTGATATTTCTTTAAAGCTTTGCCCTGAGAGTCCTCTGATTACCTGAGAAAAATCTCACCTCTTATTTTGAAAAAGATGAAGAAAAAAAGAGAAGTTCGTATTTCTCATTATACTACAGATTGAAAATACTAGCCGGGTGTACTTTGACAAGTTAGAAAGAAAATACTGTATTTTTATTGCTGCTATTAATGTTAATATATCACTGTCATTAATCTCCTACAAGTCAGCAGAGGTATGTTACAGGTTCCTAGTCATGATTTTTCACAGCTGGCATTAGTATTTTTGTGCATTTTTCCCCTGAGTTTTTGAATTTCCTTCTGATTTTCATATATAGCTGAAATTCCCCTCCTTCAAGAGCTCTTCATTTGAATTTGGGCTGAGACACGAGCTTCTCTTTCTTTTCTTACCAAAATAACAGTGCTACAAGGAGGTAGTACCTTTCTCAGCCGTGCGGAGTAGTTATTTTTAAAATAACACAACATGAAGTAACTTCATGATTTTTTTTTCAGTTCACAGATTATTTGGATAGGTGTTTATTTTCTAAAAAGCATCTTCATTCCTGGAAGGGTGTTCCCCAGTGCTTGTATCAAAATATCATGCATTTTTAAAAAATTTGCATTTATCTAAACTTTAAAAAAGCTGGCTGAATCCTTTAAAATAGACAATGCTATTTGCAGCTGCATTTCAAGGGTTAGAAAGGGTCTGCTGCGCTCCCTGTCGCACAGTGAGCTGCACCCTCCCCGTCTGCCATCCCGTCCTGCCCTACCTCCGCAGCCCGCGCCTCACGCGCCAGCCCTCGTGCCACTGCCAGCCCACCCTCCCTGCGTATTAGTATTGATTAAACACCCCGGCTAGAAAATTGGCCATCTCCCAGAGGCAGAAGGACACGTTTTCCTCGCATTGAATGAACAGTATTTTAGCAGCAAAACTGCACTTCGGGTTATGGTGCCCACAAACACCTGCACTGGGCAGTACCTGCACCTATTTGCATACGCACGGTGGTTTTGGGAAGCAGAATAAAATAAAATTAATCCATCTGCTTCACCTAAACCACTTCTTGTGACCAAAACCGTTGATGAAGCTGAAGGACCTTAAACCAAATGCTGCCCTGAAGTTGGACACTGTGCATGGCTCTAAGTCTTATATTCATCAGCACGTAAACCCCTTAATTGCACTTTCTGTCTCACAAATTACTGCTGTCTCTTTCTGATGTGCTGCTTTGTGTACTTTTCATTCCCCACTAATGGTGAGGCACGCAAAATTAATGGATCTGGACAGCTGAGCCCTCGCACGTTCTTCACTGCTCAGCATCCTGTATTTGGCAGAAATTTGGTCCCTTTTTCCCCCTTGCTGTGGGATACTCGAGGCTCTGGCCCCTTGCTCTGAAGGCAGGTCTGTGATCCAACACCCACCCCATACTTCCCAGCTGCATCTCCAGCCTGGGACCTTTCAGGCCTTACGCAGGTGTTCACTATTAGATGTTTTCTCAGCCAAAGAACGGCAGCGGACGATTTATTTTAAATAGATCTGATCTTTAACTCGAAAGTCCACACTGAAAAACGCTCTGCCCCTCCGGGGCTGGCGCTTCAGCAAAGCGGGGCTGAGGGGAGAGAGTTACCTCAAAAAGCCAGACGAGGAGGACGACGGCGCCCATGGAGCTCATCATGCTGCTGTAGTAGTGCAGGAGGGCTTCCCGGCAGCCACGGTGCCAGAGGTTGAGCTCCTCCGTTTGGTAGTCGTAGCTGTAGTGAGCCGAGTTGTTGGTGACCTGGTACTGGATGCAGGGTCTCGGGGAGCTGGGGTTGCAGCAGCTGAAAGGGACACCATCCACCAAGTATCTTCCGTCCACGTTGCTTTTGATCCGACTATGAGCAAGGGCAGAAGGAAGCATGGATAGACATACACACACATATATAAAGATATACCGGAGCAAACTTGCATGAGAAAGGAAAGCAAAGGCAACGCAGATTTTCCATCGTGCCTCCTGGCCATGCCATTTCTCCGCACCCCCTGTTTATGTAGCGGCATTTGTCCCGTGTTTTTCCTCTCCGAAATCCTTTTCTATGTCAAGGCTACACTGAGTCTATAATTAACTCTTCATGATGGAAACGCACCCTTTCTTGTCACTTCTTCAAATAAATTAATTTTTAAGAAAAGTAAATGGCTGAGAGAAATTTCAGAAGGGGCAGTCAAGAAAGAGTGGTCACAGCACAGTTAGGGTGGAAGAGAGATTCTGGAGGTGACCTGAGCTTGGAAAAGAACCCACAACAGCCTTAGGACCCACCATATCCAGCTAGACCATTGATCCAGCAAACCTAATAGCTTCTCTTTGATGATAATAGCTCCAGGAAGGGATTATGCATTTGTTCTTGGCTTGGGAAGGTAGCCAGTATTTAAAATATGAAATGGGCTTCAGCAACAGGACGTTGAAAAATTTCTAAAGTCCTTGCAGGAGCTCCCTGCTATTGTTCATTTGAGACTGTGGTTGCTCTCCATAAACAGCCATTTAGTCTGGTGCCTTATGAGATGTTTAGATGAGAGATACTTAGAAGGCAAATAGTTCCACTGGCACTGCAAAAAAAGACTATAATGAGGACTGCAACTCTAACAAATGCCATTTTGCTTAGAAAATGGCAGAATGGAGACCCCCAGTGATCTAGAAAGGCAAAAAAAATCTGAGTTGCTTGTAGCTTTCTACATGGATATTTTAAAGTTGTGTCATAGAGAGAGAGGTGGTTGCAACAGCCTGGTGCAGCAGAATTCCACTTTGCAGTCATGACCTAAATATATCTAAATGCCAAATGCAGTTGAGGTTTTCTCTCTAGATGTAAAGTGTGCTCCGAGTTGGGTCTAATTCCCATTGATGTGTAAATGCTCCACCAGTTTCAGAGAGATTGGATCAGGCCTTCGCTCTACAAATAATATAAAAATCACATTGCGGGGGATGGAATTAAGGAGAACTTTGCTATTGACTTCAAAGGGGCCAGAATATCCACCAGGAATGTGAGCAGCGATTGTGCACCACCATGTATTTCAAACCTTGAATTCACTCATTAACATCCATTTGTGGATTTTTAATGCCCTGTTTCCTGCCTCAGTAGTACAAAGAAGTTGCCCTGAGTCTCAGTCCCAAACAAGACATCATTTACTAAGGACAATATAACCTTGTTTTCCCTCTGTGCTTTGCCCTTCCACTGCTGCTGGATTAAGTTACAGCTCTCAAATCTCCACATAATGCTGGCAAGGTGAACTCACTATGTTTTCAAGTAGCTATTTATACCCATGGGCATACCTTCGCAATGCAAATACTCCCTTATTAAACAGCGAATGTATTTGTTATAACCCCACAGTGCAATAGGCTAAGCCTGTAACAGTTTTCACTACAAAGTCCTAGTTCAGAATTGGAAAAACAACCAGACCACCCAACAAGTCAAAACAATATGCAGAGAGACACACAAGTGAAATACCATTTACACAGTCAGGCAGGGATCCCAAGAGATACACAAAGCTTTTTTCAAAATTACTTCAGACATTTTTAACATAGGCAGTGTATTTAAAAGGCAGATTGCTTCCAGTTTACAAGACCCTTTGTACAGCCACCGAGTATGAACGTTAACGAATGATGTTCCCAAAGAACTCTGAGTAACCATCTCTTCCCCCGATGCTTAATTTTTTAAAAGGTGGTGGGTATTTATGCTTAATGCTCATTTTTTAATTTCAAAAGTTCATTTGTTCTCATGTTTATTTTTTACTTGCGCTTACTGCACCTAACCTGATTTTGAGATTACTGCCTCTTTGGGCACTGACATCAGAGCCATTAAGGTGTTTCAGGTCAACAATCTGTTCTGGTTTGTATAAAGGAAACTAGTGCTGTTTTCATGTGAGGTTTAAAAAAATTAGGCACAAGTATATACATTGAACATATTTTTATACAAGAGAGAACATAAAATGCATTTGGCTACAAGGGACACTGTGTAAAGCCAGGAACGTCAACGGATGTTGACAGCTCAATATTGCCACAGTGCTGCACCAATCCATTGAGTGAATATAAAAATAAAATTCTAAACCTTAAGGATTTAAAACACATGAATTATTGGTAAGGCATTACTGTTTCTATTTGTTTCCATGAACTTGATTAATTGCCCGTATCTAAAGTGGAGTTTTAAAAGTGGTGTCAGCAGTATATGTCCAGGGAAGTCTTTTTTAAGGAACTTAGTAAGTCGCATTGAAATCTGCTTTAGGAATAGTGAAGTTCTGATACTTTCCTGTTGATTTTGGGAGTAGGTATGTGTGGGGTAATAATGGGTTTATAAAGAGGTAAAAGACAGTAAAAAATATTATTTTAAGTCTGTTTACATAGCACTGCATAATAGTAGAGAATTGTATTTTGGTGCTTTGTATTTTATGTTCTGGATAATGTTAGAGGAATTTGTCAGGGGAGAAAGCAATCTAGCTGAACGTTTGGGATGCTTATTAAGCAGAAGCAGAGAAAACACCCTTTTTATTCAAAACCCCCTGCAGTCAGTGCCTGTTTTGATGTACATTTCTTTAGTATAATACTGATCAAATAATGATACTATGCGATACAACCCCCCTTAAGTCACTTACTCTTTCACTTCTTTGGAGCTGAAGTCCAGATATCTGTTGCTGATCCACTGAATTTCGAACCAATCTTTGAAGCCGTTGTTCCCACAGCATTTGAACTCAATTTGGAGCATGTCGATGGTCTTCTTCATGAAGCATCTTCCGGGGGTGTCTGTGTCCCGGTAGAACTTCATGCTGTTCTTGAGCCCCTGGGCCAGCGTGCTCTCCAGAGAGCCCCGCATGAGAAAGCAAATCAGAGCAGTGAAAAAAATGAGTATGTTAAAGAAGAAACATAGTGCCAGGTAAGGTTTCAGCAAAGGCTTCCACTTGGCAAATTTAGCGGGATCCAGAGAATCATAACAAATTTTGCCAGCAAAACCATTGAAGGCGCAGGATAATATACCCATCAGTATCAAAGAATTGGGCACAAAGTGGCTTTCAGAATTGTCCATCACTTCGCTTCGCTTCCGGAGTTCAATTTTGAGGAACAACCCCATGCTAAAAACAAGGATTCCAGCAAACACTGAAAACCAGTTCATGAGCCATAGTCCCTGCGCTAGTTTTACCCGTTTCTTCTGGTTGAATTTGACTTTCAGCAATGCCATCTTCGTAATGTGAGGTGTTGGAAGATTTTGCAGCCTGGACCCCTCTTCTTGGTGTAAGCGACTCGAGGAAGAACCATTCAGGCATTGGAAGAGACCCCGAACGGCACGGTGGGAAGCGAGCCACTGCACAGTCCTTCCATCTTGAGCTCCCCCGGTTAGGATTCAAGCAAGTAAAATATTCAAAGGTCCAAATTAACAATTTCACATTAGTGAGAATAATGGGCAATTAGCACCTACAACTATTTCTGGTGGTTCCTTCCAAGCAAAGGAGAAACTGTCTCAAGGTTTCAAACGATTTGATCTGGATCTGCAAGACGTCATTCTAATACCTTTAATCATTTGATCCAATTTGGAGAAATGTCTGTCAACAGATGAGTGGAAATAATCCCTCATTTTACTATTTAGTAGATTTATGCTTTCTTACGATAGGCTGCTGGGCAGAATGTGAAAACCCAGAGATATAAAGAGACCTTTGTTGCCAGAAGAATATGGATCCTTTGAGGAAAAAGGAAGAGGGCTCCAAGATGAAAAAAGGCTGCTTGAATACAAAAATATACTTGCCCTACGTGATCCTGATTTACTCATATCTACACCTTTCTAGTCCTCATCCTTCTGTGTTGACCCGAGATGACATCCCGTGGCTTATGTGTTCTGGAAGCAGATAAGCGTGATGTTTACAGTTACCTAAAAAAACTAAGCTTGGCATTTTCTATTTACTTCCAGGCTTGTACCATCTCCAGGCCTTGGCAGGAGGGAAGGAGAAAGGAAAAGTTCAGAGAAACTCAATAAATAAACCCCAGCCTGAAACTAGAGATGCTTTTATAAAAAGCGAGCTGACATGAGCAGCTTACTGGATAATCGCCGGGCCAGGGAGGGGAGCAGGGCTGCCCAAGAAGCCCCGGGAGCTTACACCAGGGAGGAATTTGACACAGCGGCTGGGCAGGGACCCTTGGGCCGTCGTCACCAGCCAGTGCAAGGGAGGCACTCCTGGGGACCTCGGAGTCTGCCGAGGGACCTGCAGCCTGGCTCTGCTTTCATGCTGTAGCGGGCAGCAAAGGAGGGATGAACCCCCTCCTTCTGCGGTGGCCTTCCTCCTCACGCCGCACAGCCACTTCAGGCAAGCACGGGTGGTGGGCTTTCGCTCTTTCCAGTGCTTTAGGAGTTTTACTTGCCTTGAAATATCGCCTCCTGCTCCCCCCTCGCTCCGCAGAGGTTCAGAGCTCTTGGGAAAGTCCTGCGCCGGCTCACCACCTGCCAGGGCAACGCAAAATGAACCTCAGGCGACCTCAAGCAAGGCAAAATCAGCATGCAGGTGTGTGAGGGCATGGGTGCTAACGCTGCAGGTGGGAACAGAGCAGCCCCAGGAGAGGGACTGGGAGGCTCTGCCCTGTCCCCAGCCAACGCGACCTGCTGCTGCCCGGGTGCCCTGGGGGCATCCTCTAGCGGCTGCCAGCAGCATGGCGCGCCAGCCCTGGGGAAGGGGAAGGGACCTGCCCAGGAGGAAGGCAAGTGTGAAAAAAAATAATAATAATAAAAAAAAAAGCACTGAAAAATAGCAGCACAGTCTGCTGCTGTGTGGTACTGCGGATGCTGCTCAGTTACCGTTTGAGGTCCTGGGATGCTGGAGGTCTCTTCAGTAAAGACAAAGGCTATCAACCTGCTACTTTTTCCTGCACTAAGTAAATAGAAGGTTTTTGCGATGGACCTTTCCTGGCTCATCCGGGTGCTACCGCGGTGACCAAGAGAGCAGCTGGTAATGGGGATTTTCTTAAAGCAGGCCTGGTTGTTTGCATTGCTGCTGCTCTTGCAGGTGCGGGGTGAGTGTGTAAGAGGAAAGGAGGAAAGCAATTATCCATCAGGGGCTATTCTCTCTGCTTGCTATGAAGTGGATGAAAAGTGCTGTTTCTTGGGAGAGCCTCTTAAATATTTTTGTGCAATAAGCCCTAGCACTGACATAACATCTCTCCTGCCTTCTCAGCAAAATATTCCATAACCATGCAGCGCATGTTTCTACATTTCACTGACTCCTCCAGGGCTCAGCTAAGAAACACAAGATAGTTTGGAGGGTGTATTTATCTGACAGCCTGAAGTTAATTCTAGATAAATGAACTTGAAACTATTTCCTTTCTTGTCAGTGATGACAGAGTGAAACTCTAGTTAAAGTGAAAAAGAATTTTCTATCAGGTCTGTGGATCACGAGGATATACAGTGAAATATGTTCTGCAGTGTAATTAATAGGACAAGAAATAGTAAACCTGCCCACAGCAGATCTAAGCCTGGGGCTGCTCTGGATGCGGGGAAGTTTGTATCCAGGAGCACAGATGACAGTCTGGATACCCGCTACCTTAATAATTTAACATTCGGATGTCCATGGTAAATCTGATGCAGCAAAACCATGTCGTTGTATACACTAGGATGTTTCCTGTTAATCCAGGAATAAAAATAGTGAAATAGAGCATGCAGCATATGCTTCAGGGCTCATTGATCCCTCCAAATTCACTCTTCTTAAACAAAGATAATAGGAGGGGTCCTAAAAAATCCCTCCTAAATTGTTAGTGTTTTCTGGGAGATGATCAGTGATTCACCCGATGCTCAGGAAGGGACACTCAGGTGCTAATTAGACCTTTAAGACTTCAAGTGGTACCTTTAAAGTCATCACAGAGAGAAATCAACACAACCAAAACAACCCAGATTTGGAAATCTGCTGTTTATTTAAGTAGTTTCAATAGTTCAATACCAGCTGGGGACTTACAGTGGCAAAAACTACCCACCTATCAAGTTATCTCACCATGCTTGGAAGCTTTAAAGGGGATTGGTGAGAGTAAATCATGTTCTGTACTCCGGCGCTTCCTTCAAAAAGTGAAGCTAACACTGAGTGCTCCCTCAGTCAGTTTGCAGACGACACCAAGCTGGGCGGGAGTGTTGATCTGCTGGAGGGCAGGAAGGCTCTGCAGAGGGACCTGGACAGGCTGGATCGATGGGCCGAGGCCAACTGTATGAGGTCCAACAAGGCCAAGTGCCGGGTCCTGCACTTGGGCCACAACAACCCCAGGCAACGCTGCAGGCTTGGGGAAGAGTGGCTGGAAAGCTGCCCAGAGGAAAAGGACCTGGGGGTGCTGGTTGACAGCCGGCTGAACATGAGCCGGCAGTGTGCTCAGGTGGCCAAGAAGGCCAACGGCATCCTGGCCTGTATCAGAAATAGTGTGGCCAGCAGGAGCAGGGAGGTGATCGTGCCCCTGTACTTGGCACTGGTGAGGCCGCACCTCGAATCCTGTGTTCAGTTTTGGGCCCCTCACTACAAGAAGGACATGGAGGTGCTGGAGCGTGTCCAGAGGAGGGCAACGAAGCTGGTGAAGGGCCTGGAGCACAAGTCTTATGAGGAGCGGCTGAGGGAACTGGGGTTGTTTAGCCTGGAGAAGAGGAGGCTGAGGGGAGACCTCATCGCGCTCTACAACTACCTGGAAGGAGGTTGTAGCGAGGTGGGTGTTGGTCTCTTCTCCCAAGTAACCAGCGATAGGACGAGAGGAAATGGCCTCAAGTTGCACCAAGGGAAGTTTAGATTGGACATTAGGAGAAATTTCTTTACTGAAAGAGTGGTCAGGCCTTGGAACAGGCTGCCCAGGGAAGTGGTGGAGTCACCATCCCTGGAGGTATTTAAAAGACGTGTAGATGAGGCCCTTAGGGACATGGTGTAGTGGGCATGGTGGTGTTGGGCTGACAGTTGGACTCGATGATCTTAGAGGTCTTTTCCAACCTTAATGATTCTATGATTCTATGACTTTTAAAAGCAGAGAGTTAATGCTTCCGGCTTACCCAGACACAGAGCTGGCAAGCCCTGTGCAAGCTGCAGCACGAACTGGTCAGCTGAGGGCTGTCTCAAGCAGAGCAACCTAAGGAAGAGGAAGGTTGTGGGGGATCATTGAGAAGTGTTTTGGGGTGTGGACAGTACAAAAAAGAAACCGGTTTTGCCTGGCGTCTGCTTTTCTTGCAAGTCTTTATCTTGTCTGGGATTTGCCTTTAATTGGGCAGACTTACTACCGCTTTCTACTTCAAATAGAAAATATTGAAGCTGATCCATAGCAGACAAAAGCTAATTGCAGCAAGGATGTTTGAACTAACAGTCTCCTCAGATGTTGCATATTAACTCAAATGTATAATTTATATGCCATTTTGGAGAAAAAAAATGGTAGAATAAAATATTCAAATGATTATTGATCTCCTAGACCTCACCATGAATGTGTTCAAATTCAAAATATTGTTAAAAATTATAATTTCTATGGATAACAATACAATATTGATACCGTTCCAAAAAGCTATGCCTCCTAACCTAAACATAACCTACAAACTTACCAATTAGTGCTAGGAGGGAGAGAAAAGTTGTTTTTAAAGCAAACATTAAAAACATGGTATTTGCTATACAGTCTGCTGCCCGGTCCTGGATCAACCATGATCCTTCTGTCTTCAGGAATATGAGATCTAAAAGGCAAATTCCCTTTATATAGGTATATCCTATGTACCTAAACTATGCAAGTGCTCTTAGTTGGTAATAAAAGTGATTTCCTGGCCCAATCTTTCTTTTGTGCTGCTCTGTGATATGAAACATGTGGCTTTCTCAGCTTCTTTTTTCTTTTCTTTCCTTAGAAGTGGTTAGGAAGGATTCATTGCAAGGATGAAGATGTCTGGTTTTACCTATGATAGGAGGTTATTGTGTAGAGGTAAGAGGTTTGTTTATGCACTGTAGTTTATGGTTTGGCTTGCATTTGTAACTGTGTGCTGTGTTCAGGGACACTCCTGAGGAACAACGTGATAAAATGGCTGCACCGCATGGTATGATTAACAGGTGGAGCAAAGTCTGATTTACAACTTTTTTTTCCTCCTATGTACACAAGTAACTTGGTAGGCTACTATTGTTGTGGCACGTGAGGTGCCTGCAGGTCCTGAGGCTGGAAACAGGCAAGTTCCTAAATTCACTGCTGGGGCTGTTGTCTGCCCTGGGAAGGGTGATCTGATCCACCAGACCCTGTGGCTCCTAAACTACGCCGGGGCGTACTGTCGGGATTTCAGCGTGGTTTTGCTCTGGGTAGTTCCCAGCATTTCAGCCATCCTTACCCACAGTGTGGGTAACATATTCAGAAAACACAGTTTTTCTCTGATGCCCGAAATGCTCATTATGAGTATTTATTTGTATTACTGTGATGCCTAGGGTGTAGTGTTTACCGCTGAAAGAATAAGAGTTATAAATCAATGCTTGTACTTGCAGAAACAGGAAAGAAATATATTGGGAATTGAAAGCAGCTTACAAAAGGCTCACAATAGTCATTACTGCTGGAAAACATCTCAGCACAACAGATGAATCCTCAAGTAAGTCAGATAAATCAAATCATGATGTGAATGGAAATGCTGACATTCCAGAAGTTGCACAATTTTTTTTTCTTGCTATTTGTATCTTTCCTTGTATGTGATGAAATTGACTTTTTAGTACAGTACAGGCTATGAGCTCTCTTGTGCAGATCCGATGACCATAACAAGGTAGCTGTGTAGAAAAAAGGCCACCGTCACAAAAAGTGGGGAGAGCCTCATGGAAAGTAGGAGGTAAGGGGGCTGAGCCGAGCAGCAAAAGGATGATGCGTAAAGGAAGTAAAGAAATGCACTTGTCTGCACACAGTTCTCAAATCCAACGAGTCTGCCCTCAGATCCCACTCTTATATGCTGGGAGAAATCCACCTGGAAAGACAGAAGTAGGACATATATGAAGGGTAGGTAGGGGGGGGAAGGATTGTATGTATTGACAAAAACTCCTCTCACTAAAGAATTTCTAAGTATTTTGTTACACCTGAAGCAATTCCAGGTAAAGCCACTGAGATTTGAACCTTGTCTACATATAGCTATTGCTCGAGTAGGAAGAAACTTGAAAAAAACCCCAACCAACCAACCAACCAAAAAAACCCCAAAAAATCAAAAACCAAGCCCTCAAAAATACAATGCATGAAAGTGTGTAAGAAATTGTCTTACGCACACATTTCTTACCTGTTTTTTCACACAACAATTTTGCTAGAGCCCACACCAGAATCTATTCAAATGAAACAGGGCTGGATAAGGAGACAATGCAAATAACTTCATTTTTGTTCCTGGTATTCAGAGAAGCAGGTGCAGACAGCGGGAAATGTCTGGACTCCAGTGGGAACTGAGGGGGTTGGCCCCTCTTGGGACGTGGTGTATTTTTGCATAGAACTATTTTATTTCATTTCATTCACAGACACATATGAGCTTTAAAAAGTTGAGTAACAGTGCTGTGGTGAACTAAGGATGTTTGACTGCCTTAAAGATTTCGGTAAGCTGGAGGAGGGCTGTCCAGCCAGGCTGTCTTTCAAAAATATTTAAACCAAGACTTTGCTCTGGTGACTCCCTGTGGAAAATGCCCTGCACTGTTTTTATAAACTTTCTGCAGTTAGCCCTCTATTCTGGGCCAATTTACACCTAGTTTATGGTGCTGATATTTCTGTTATCCTCCTAATCTCTTCACAACTGTGTCCCTGGCAGGCATTTGTTTTTCAGCCCCTTCTGATGCCTAGCATGATTAATTTCTTTAGGGTATGCGTTTTTCAAAGAAGTTCCTTGGTTATTCTGGTGGCAATGAGATGCAAACCACAGCCAGAGTTCTTGGGGAGACTCTCTTTACTTCAGTCTTGGGTTATGCAGGTTACGTGAACCTAGCCACCATGCAGGTCACACCTACAAGCTGCTGCAGCCGGAGGCAAAGCGGCGCTGGTGGTGCTCTTAACTGGTTGGGGAATTACCGTCCCTGAACACGCTCATTCAATGGACTCCTTTGAATAGTTTTCTCCCTTGCATCATGTTTTTAGTCCTCCACCTTGCTACTAGGCAAGGTAGCTTTGAAACCATCTTGTTTTCATAGCAGTTCTGACTGCTTCTGCCCTCCCTGTGGCATGACTGTGAGCCTGATGTTACCTGCTACCTGCACAGCCATGAAACCTTGCTCAGCTTGCACAAAGCCTCCCAAACAAAGCACCTCTTCCCCCGTGGCTCTCCGGGGAAGGGGATTTTTGCAAGCTCTCCCTAGCAAGTTAGACACAAAGCAATCCTGGCTCCTGGCCTAGAAGAGGCTGCCAAGCATTTTCTTCATGTCAGCATTGCCTATCGCTCCGAGGGAAGAAACTGAGCATGTGCCGCCCTCCTTTCTCCAAGCTGCGATTAGCAGAGAGACAAAGCGGCTCTGGCCAGGCTGGCATCGCAAGTCTCCTTGACCCGGGAACATGGAGACAGCCTGGCACATCTGCTCAAACCAGCGGCTGCTCGAGCTCTGCCCAATCTTCCCTCCGAATATTTCTCAGCAAGCTTCAGAAGGGGAATCCAGGAGCCCAGCCACTTGCTGCTGGCGGCTCAGGGCATGTCGTGACACGCTCCTTATTCTCTTTGAAGGAGGTCTGCTTCAGTGTGATGTATGAGACGCTCCATCATCAAGTCATTTAGAGAGAAGATAGCACAAAATTCCTCACTCTTTGAAACAAGACACTCCCAGTGAACCTATTTCATCGCTTCCATACTTAAGATATGCTTTTGACCTCCTGAACAAACAGCTTAAGGCTTACCTGCAGACTGGAAATAATTTTTCTGATCCCTTGTCAGTTGAGGCAAAAGGTAAAGAAATACGATGAAGTTACAAATACTGTGGACCAGACTTTTAGTCTTTCCGTGTTTAGTATTTACTCTGTAAGTAGTTCCAGGGAAATAATCTAGACAACTCTATAGTCTAGACCTGCCAAAGTATCCCCAACATCTTATTTCCAACACATTAGTTTGAGTATGTGTCAACACAAAAAGAATTTTTTTCCATCTAAGAAAATAGATGCTAAGAAATTAGCTTAAGAAATAGCTGAGAAATTTTAAAGAGATTTTATACATATAACTATCCTGTAAAACATTTTGTTATATATATATACACAGATACTTAATCTTACCATGCTTTTAACTACTTTTGTAAAAATTTAATGAGTATATAATTCTCAATACATCTGAGTTATCACTTTCCACTAGATATGACTGGAAAACGGATTCTCAAATGAATAACTGTACTATCGGGATATCAGCTAATATTCCCTCGCTCACATGGCATTTTACTTTTTTCCTACCTACAAGGGCTTGCGGAATGCTGGGGGTTATAGCACAGCTCGAGTAACACGCGAGCTGTCTGCACTGGTGCTGTCAGGAGGAATCGTTTCTTCTGGGACACACAGATGACAGCTTGCTAGTGCTTATACTAATTGTGACTTCCTTTTCCACATGTATGTTTAATAAAAAAATATTATAAACAGTGTTGATAAAATAACTAATTAGATAGAAATGCTTAGGTGTTTCTCTTTCTTCCAGACCTGAGTAAGTTGCAATTTCTATATTGATAAGGCCTATGAATATACGAGCAAACCTTTTCTAGTGCATAACTTGTGTTCACATACTACATTACTATTAACATAACACACTTCTGTTCCAAAATAGTTTTTAATTTCTCTAGTATGATTCTACGTTTAAAAAAGGTGTGAGGAAACGTGCAACCGTGTGTGTGTGTATATATATATACACGAAGGTACACATTTAGAACTATAAATCACATATAAAAATTTGCCTAACCAAACTTTTTCAGAGACTTGTTCTCAAATTGAATTTTTTTGTCTCGTATCATGCTTGAGATTAAGATTCAGTTACCTATTTTGTATTACAACGGTAATGATAAATCTTTAAGGAAACATAATTGTCTGGAACACATTTATCAGTCTCCTCTAAAGTCATGTCCTGAAGAGTATTACCTAATAATTTTCACTTGATAAAAGTATTTGGGGGGGGTGGGGAGAACGACATTGGAAACGGGGATGTCATCTGAAAAATATCACTAAGGAAGCATATTCAGACTGAAATTGAAGTCCAAATTTCCTTGTTTTGACTCATGCTCTGTTTATTCAGGCAATACTGCATGCTGTGGACCAAGAGCTAACACAGGAGTGCACTTCCGTGCCAGTTTGAAGTGTGTTGAGAAGTGCACATCTCTGACACCCACTAAAGCCTAGCGGTAGTACCTCTGTTTCTAGATTTGCCGGTGTCCATCAACATAGTAAGTAAATTTAAATGTTTGTAGCTTTTGGCTAGCAGAACAAAGGTATTTTTTTACAGGCTGAACAGTTTGCTATCCCAGGACTAGAGGATGCTAAGGGGACTGATTTGTCACTACCGGCGTATGTGGGGAATAAAGATGAACTACAAAATCAGGTTCTCTACTAAGATGGATGTTAAAATTAAGATACTCGAGAGCCTCATCTGATCGCATTCCTTTAACAAGATATTAAAAATTATGTATGTTAAAGCAAGAATAAGGGTGTTTTCTTTAAATCATTTTAAGATGCTGTCAATGCAAAGAAGAATCATTAGTAAAGGGACAACTGAAACAATTCAAAACAAATATATTTGAAATGCAACATCCAATTCAGTCAAAAAGTATATATTAACAGAAGTAAACAAAATTGAAAGTTGTGAAGAATATACAAAAATTCCCTTTTTTCCCCCCTCCCCTTTTAAATTAAATATGCTGAAAACAACTTACATAAAAAGTTTCTCTGCTCAAAACCAGTCAAGTACTTGGGTGAAGTTTCAAGTACTTCTAACGGCAATGATACAGTTTTTGATGGTTTGGCTAGTATTAATTTTCTATTAGAGGCATATATGATGGTAGGGCAGCAGAAATATTTTGCAGTTTTAAAATACAACTCTAAGCTGTTCTTAGGCAAGATAAACAATGATTTCTTGTAAAACATCACAAGTTAAGGAGTGGTTTTGGAAACCTAGAACTACTACATATACTTTATGTATTGATAGTGGTCACTTCACCGCCACTAACAGGGCACTGTAAAAACACTGTATTCCATAATGTTGCTACTTTTACTTTTTTATTTAGCAGGAGTGAAGAAATGGGACTTAAGTTACTGTGCACTTTATGGAAGATAACATGCAATTTTGGAACTGGAATATAGGACTTCATCTTCCCATTTTACTGACTCCCTCTGTGAACATTGCACTTACTTACAGCACCCTGCCACTGCATTAAGATCGCAGCACCACAAAGCCTAGCATCTGGTAGACAGATGAAACAACTAGTAGGACATGCCTGAACATCTCTTCCCTGAAGTTTCGGACTGCAGTAGTGCAAGTTTACTTAGCTTCCGTAATGTTAATCAGCACTTACTGTATGCCCCCAAAAGTACACTCAAAGCACTCATTTTATTCATCTCAAGTTAAAACTGTTTACAGAAGGAGCATTCTTTCACATAGTATTTTCAGATTGTGAAGGTTTAGTATTTATACAGCCTCTATAGGTTTGTTAATTTCAAACAATCATTAATATATTAGGAGAGCATTAAATGTTCATTAGGAGACTTTTTTTTCTTTTAGACTTATCTCACTTGAAATAAAAGCCTAGATATAGACAACTTCCAGATTTCATTGTTTCCCATTACCTCACAAAAGTCCTCTCCCATACTCCCCATAAGATATAGTGTACTGTCATCTGCAACTTGAGAACCACAAAAATATGAAAAATTTAGTATCTGATCTTTCCATTCCAGTACAGCTTGTACTACTTGCAGCTAATTCAGATTCTGCCTGTGTGAGTGAAAGCAGCACAACAGCTCTAATAGAGGTTCGCTGTTGTGCATTGGTGCCCCTTGCCTCACCTTAATTAAAAAAACTCAGCAATGAGGTACTGCAGTAGTTGGCATATTCCACAGTGATACATAAAGATTATAGCAGCAACTTGTGTAAGAATAGTAAACCATATTTGACTGGTATTCTTCAATTAAAAAAATCCAGTCATACATTATAATTCACAATTTAAATACCAAATGGAATCATTTAATGGCGTATCAGGGATGAAGCCCCACTGTTTATGAAGCAATGCGTTTACACCAGGATTTCTCGCTCAGCACCGAGCTGTCTCTGCAGTCAGTCCCAGCAGCTGATTCTTTCCTGCTCGGGGATCAGGCTCCAGTTGGGGGAAGGCTTGTCAGATGCCAGCCAGTCAAAGTCATCCACCAGGTTCCAGTTGTTTCTGCTTCTGTCCAGCCCAGACGACTCGAAATCTCTCTCGATGCCAGCGTAGCTCCAGGTGTAGGGGGCGAAGGAGACCTTAGTGCAGTCCTCGATTACGGCCCGGCTGGTCACCTGCACGTAGAACCGACTGTCGCGGGTGCGATGGGTGCGCAGCTGCTGGCAGGCCAGCACCAGGAGACAATCGCTGCAGCCATCCACCAGCGCGGAGGTGGACACGGGCCCGCAGAGCACGGTGCAGCCCCGGCAGTCCCGCACCCGCAGCGTGTTGGCGTTGCCGCGGAGCTGCACCCGGCAGCCGCGCAGCTCGGAGAGCACCACGTCGCGCTGCAGCAGCTCAGCGGGGCCGAGCTCCAGCTCCTCGTCCTCGGCGCCGCTGAACCCGCACAGCGGCGGGCCGCCCGGCTCCCCTTCGGCGGGGCCGCGGCCAGGGGCCGGCGCGGCGGCGGCAGCAGCAGCAGCAGGCCGGGCGGGCTCCGCGGGGCGCGGCTCGCTGCCCGGAGCCGCTTCTTTCTTGAGGGCCCGGAAGGCGAATTTCTTCTTGGGCTGCAGCTGCTGGCGCCGGGCCGCCAGGTCCCCCTGGAGCCGCGCCACGGCCTCCTGCCCCTGCCGCACCTCGTAGGGCGCCAGGAACCGCACGCTCTCGGTCAGCAGCTTCTGCAGCCCTTGCAGGCGGGCGGCTGCCTCCTCCAGCGGCCCCGCCGCCAGGAGCGCCTCCACGGCCTCTCGCTCCCGGGCGAAGGCGGCGACGAAGAACTCGCTCTGCTCCTCCTTCACCACCTGCGCCTCCTTCTTCTGCCGCTGCCGCTCCACGCCCTGCTGCCGTTCCGCTTCCCGCCGCTGCAGCCGCTCCGGGAGCACCACGACGGCGGCGGCCGCCTCCGGCTGCAGAGGAGCCACGAAGGCAGCCGCCGCCCGCAGCTCCTCGCCGGCCGTCGCCGTTTCTCCGGTTGCCTCCATCTTGCCTCTTCGCCTCCCCTCCGGTCACTAAGCAGCCCTCCGATTGGCTGCCGGCAGCCCCGGTTGCGTCGCCGCCGCCGATTGGCGGGCTGGGGGGCGCCCGGCGGGAGGGGAGGGGGAAGGGAGGAGGGCCGGAGGGAGGGGTCTCCTGTGGTTTTAAAGGGGCCGGCGCCTCTCTGCGGGATGGGGTGAGTCCTAGCGGCAGGTGCCGCGTTCCGTGGGGCGCGTTATCCCGCTTCCCAAATTAGCAGCCGGGCTATAAATAAGCCCCCGCCCTCCCCCTGTATGCCCGCGTAAGTGCCCGCTTCTTCCCGCCCTTCTCCCTCCCCCCTCCCGGGCCGGGCCGCGCCGCGCTTGCGACGGGGAGCGCGGCGGCCCTTGGGCCGGCGGCCCTTGGCGCGGGGGCGGCCCCAGCTGCCGGCAGCCCCCCGCCCGCGGCCGTTCCTGCAGGCGGCAGAGCCAGAGCGGCGCCGGGGGCGTCTTCTTCCCGCCGTGGGGCGCGGGGGAGGCCGGCTCCGCGGCGTGGGGGGGCGGCTGAGGGCCGCTGCCGCCGGCGGCGGCGGCAGCAGCAGCTCTCCACCTGCCGTTAAAAACGAAGTCAGGCCGCGCTGGCTGCTCGGGTCCGGCCTGAGGTGATGGTGTACCTCTGGTAGGCGTCAGGCTACCCCGCGGCCGAGAGCGGTGCCAGCTGGTGGCGTTCCCCGTGCCCGGGTGGGCGCGGAGCCACGGGCCTGGGGCGGGCTGGCTGCTTCCTGGGGCCGGTGTCTTCAGGAGGCTCTGTAAATGCGGCGTTTCAATAAACCTTCCCTGCTGTCTCCTCTTCTGCGGTGAAGTAGTTACGAAAAAGGCTGTTAACGCTTGTAGGTAACTGCAAGGGTGCTGCCAAATGGACTGTTTTCCTTCTTAGCTGCTTATTTGATTTCTGGAGTGTTTCGTTCCAGAAAAGAGTTCAGTTCTTGAGGCAAAACTTGGGAGCAGTGCCTGTGGATGACCGTGCCCTAGAGGGAGGTCTGTATGAGAAATCCAGAGAGGCCTATATGGAAACATGGCAAGGAAGACTTTCGTTATGTGTTTAAGTTTTGTAATTAGGAGATGTGTTTTAAGTAAATTCGCAGCAGGAACCAGAAATGAAGTACACCTGGCTGCAAAGTAGAAAAGTGACCATCATTCTGATACATTTGTTTGAAAACTGCTCTTCTATTTCATTGAGCATTGATTTTTGCAAAGAAAGTTAACACAAAGCACTCTTTTAGAAACATTTTTAACTCCTGTCCAGTTCTATGAATATCATCTCCATTCCCTTGGCATTTCTAAGTTACCTATAATAAATTAACATAGGACCTAAAACTATGCATTGAAACAAAAAGGTGGTAAACCCAAAGTAGGTATTCTGAATTTACTGTCCTCTATTTGGTGATAGCATTGAGTCTTTTTTTTGTCTCATGTTCCTGTTTGGAAGTATAGATTGTTATGCTATGTAAGGTTAGCATTTGAAAGTAGCCTTAGCTTGAAGGTAGCTATATGTTTTCTGTTTCCTGAGAAATATGGTTTAATTTCTCTGTTAGACATGATATAACATCGTTGGAGGGTAGGGAGTACCTGAACCTTATATGTAATAATGTCAGCCCTGTTAGGATAACACTAGAAAGGCAGCGAAATGCCTTTAATCCTTGTAATGCATAAAGGTCTTGCACTAAAATACAGAATATTCTTTCCTTATCATTGTTACAATATAAAATCAGGGGATTTCAAGGGATTGTTGTATAACAGTAGTATTTTGGAGCACGTTGGATGGGGGGCAGCAGGATGGGTAACGTTGTGGTTAATGCATTACAGCTCTTAACTGTCACAACACTGCAATGTTAATGTGTCCAGAATTTTGTTTCTGAAAAATTAGATTTTGAGACTTAAAAATTAAAACCTCTTACCTTGTAGAAAGGGAGAATGCTCAATCATGAAAAAGAAAGGATATCTTGAAATATTCACTTGATTTTTTTTTTCCTACCAATGTGTTTAAATTATGCATTTAGTAAGTCTTAGGAGCTTTTGCTAATAAATAGTCAAATCCAGTCCTGCAGTAATTGCAGTAATGTTACATTAGGCAGGAATATGGCACAATTAATTCACTGTAAGAAAAAAAACATTCCTTATTTCCATCTTGTTTCCTAAGAAAGATGTGTAAGTTTCATTTTGCATAGCAGACATTTTTGCCTTATGCTCCCGTGAGTGTAGGTAATAAAGATGGTAACAGTGATTAAGTGCTTATCCCATACATGAGAATATTAACAGAAAAAGGCTTTTGCTGTTTTTCAGTATGCACAAATGCTACTGGAATATGGCTTTGGTATTGTTACACGTGTGACCCGGCAGATGAACTGCAGTGGGTAAAACAATTTTATATAGGAAAAGATTACAAGAAAACACTAGTGTACACAGCTCAAAATAAATGTTAAGTATTTTATGCTGCAGTATACTTTTTATTACATTTGGGCACTTAGAAAGCTAGGTATTCTAAATTTTTTTTTCTAGGGGTGATTGGAGGTTTAAATTAATAAGGACCAAATACACTGCTGAATAGGAGCTTCTGGGAGAGACTGGAATCTTTTTACCTTGCTAATGCGCACAAATGATTTTTGGATTAGAAGCAGAATAACCCCAGATACAAGAAGGTGAAGTGTATGACCACAATGAAAAGTTAAAAAGCGAGCAGTAAAATTCTTCCAACTATCTCTATGTTCCAAAATTACTTTCCACACTTACAATTTGAGGTTTTGGCATAATTGATATTGGTATATATATTTTTTTTTTGTGGTAATACAAAGACTGACAATTTTCTTCCTGACTTTGCTGGCAGCAACTTTCATGTTTTAAGGCTGCTTAGTGTGCTCCATTATAAGCCATAGAGAACAGAAGATTTACAATTTCCCAAACAGTAACCACCTGAATAAAATGTAAGCCTTCTAGCTCAGACTTGGACTCATTTTGGTAAGCTGCAACAAGCAGTTTAGCTGTTTGAGGATATTAGATAAAAGTAAGGTACATAGTTCTGTCTGTGTTATAGTTTTTTCCTACTTCCCCCCGCCCCGATGTGCTTTAGTTCCTCTCTGGTTTGAAAGTAGATAGCAGTTATTTCAGTAAGACCTTTTGCTGTTACTTGGACTGTACAGTGTCATTTGTTTTATGTGAAGTTGCAGGTTACACTTGCTTACTTGGATCTAGCGCTGTGAAAGCCCAAAACATAAGCTCCATTACGCACGCTTCCAGGTTTAAATCTGTATCCCATGGCTATCGCTCTTGGATGCTATCTACCTGAAATACTTAGTACTGATTTAAACTAGCTCAACAGCATTAACTTACAGCCTTTTGAAGTGAGATGTATTACATAGTTCAGGTGAAGGTTCAAGAAGAGTGGGGAGTAAAAGCGAGATCCACAGAGGCAACTGGGTGTCTGGCCTCATAATAATGGATTCTTAAACCTGAGGTTCCTGAGCTTGTGAAAGTCAAGCTATGGCGTGATCTCAAGATGTAGATTTGCACTCTCTCAAGCAAAAGAAGGAAGTAAATACAGTTATTCCTTATCATCGGTATGTATTCCCAACACTGACATTTTTTATTCCAAAGGGTGTAATGCATGTATGCACTGTCACACACAAAAAATGTTATTTTGTCTTTTAGCTGTGTTTTCAAGAAAAGCAGCAGCCCCTGTGTCTTGCATGGGGCTCTTATCTGATAGATGTGATCTCTGCCTCTTAGACTGAGTTTCTCCAGAAGAGATTAGCAGATGAACATAATTACTTCTGGCTACAAAGTAGGTACTTCAGTGGCTTGCGCAACCATCATATTCTACTGCTGGTTTTAGTAAGGGCTCTTTGAATTCCTCTGACACTGTGATCAGGCATTAAAGATGTAAGCTATATTATGATTCATTTAAGATACTGTAGACTGTACATTTTTCACAGTGGAATGGGGCTTCAGTAAAAGTGACTGTCAAGTCACTGTATCTCTGTGTTCTTCTCTTGGAAAAAAATACATTCCTTTAACATTACGTTTGGCATACTGATTGTTTTTAAAAAAGCTTTTGTTTGGACTAAAATGTTGTGCTTTATATATTTGGCCATATGGAAAGGCAAGACAATGTAAAATATGTGTGTTTTTAAATCACTAATTAGAGAGTTAGAGCTAAAACTATAAAATTTACTTGGTGCATCCTAATTGCTGTGAGTAATGCAAAAGCTTTGAAATGTAATCCTTGGGAATGCTTAAGATACTAATTATATTCTGACCAGTCAAGGTGCACTTGTTTTGAAGCAAGTCTGAGCCGGTCCCTTCCGAGAACCCGGTATTCCCAATGCTAAAGGTGGAGAAACAAATTCATTTCTACGAAAATGAGTTATCCTCCAAAACCAGGGACAGACTTCAGAGCGTAACATTTTATGACAAGAGGCACTTCAAGATTAACAAAGCAAGGCCCAAATATGCTAAACACAAAAGCTCAAGAGCAGAAGAGCACTTAGGTTTGGTCCAGGCCTAGCTGCTAAATGGTATTTAGAATCCTAACTTGCTAATTGACATTAGTTAAATTCTGAAGACCAAGTATGTAAGCTACAGATGCTGTCTTATGGACTCTCCCTTTGAGGTAATTATTCTATTAGTTCTGGAGTTCCTAAGAGACTTTTTTCAGTACCTTTCTTTAGACTTGAGATGCTTTTACTTTTTTTTTTTTAATTTTAAGGCATTTGAGAAAACTATGTTTGGTTATTGGACGAGCCAGTTCAATGGACCACCTAGGTTCAATAGTATATCAAAGTTTTCCATTTTGGAATTGTGAATCTTAACTGCAAACATATTCCATTTATTTTTCTGAATAATTTAAATAGAATTAACTTGAAGTCATTGTATCCAAGTTTACTGATTTTCTGACGGCTCTCCTGTGGTACATTCATTAGTTAACAAAACTAGTATTCTTTTTGCCTTTTATTCATTTTATGAAAAAATCTGTCAGCTGTCACTTTGAAGGAGGACTGCCTCCTCCTATTATTAGCGTTTGTTCTTCAGTCTAAATCTGAGAGAATAAATTCCATTCATATTGATACACTTTCTAGTGATAATATTGAGACTTATCTTACAGCAATCTTTATTCATATCCAAATCTTAGCCAGCTGGTTTCTAGTAGGGTCCCAGAAATAGCCAAGTAAAATCATTCTTTCTCAAAAGTTGTGCCTTAGGTGGTGCTTTATTCATAATGTCCCTTCTGATCCTCCATTTTGTCTAGTCTTTATACAATTATAGCCTAGCATGTTTGTGTTTCTTTCCTGAACCAGAATGCTTTTGGTATAACTTACTATTCCGCTGTGTTTCTGTTATCCCTATAATGCATCGTTTCATGTTTTAGTCCTCCATTTTTTGCTTAGGTTCCTTCTATTAATCTTTATTTGATTTTTTTTTTTTAAATCATCCACAGCACTTCAGTTGTATTGGGAATGGTCCTTTTGTTAGCTTCATTGCCTGGCTGCTGTTTTTAATTACTACTACTTTTTTTTTTTAAACCTTGTGTCCATCTACTCATTAACATACTCTTATGTATTTCTGTATCCTTACTTACCTTTTTTCCCATTCATCTATGCTAACCAAATTAACTATGAATATTATAGAAGCTTCTCCCAATTTCTGCCATAATTTTTAGTTTAAATTTCTTCTATAAATTTTGATGGTGTTAGTTGTTGAAGATTATTTCTCCAGATACCGTAGTAAAGTTCTGTCTCCAGAGGTGTTTTTTTTCTAATACATTTCAGTGGCTGAATATCTTAAGATTATTCTAAATTGGAAGTGAGAGCTATTAATCTTTCAAACTTAATTCTCCTTTTTAAGGTACTCTAAGCTGAAGAATATGAGACTCTATTTAAATAACCTAGAGCATGATATAGTTATTCTTGATCTGTTCCAGTAATAATTTTGCATTGTCATTTGTTTCAATGGGAGGTCCAGTCACCACATTTTCTCTGGTTTTACTTGATTGTCTTTCATACGTCAGAGCCACATCCCAGAGAAGCGCAGTTCTCCAAAATCTGTTCTTTGGATTCATCACAGAACAGCCCTGTTGGCCTTCACACAATCTCCAGTCATAGAAACCTGTCTGTCTTCTGGTATTGGTGCAGATCTTTTGTTTGGAGGTTCACTCTTCGTTACCTCCTCTTACTACCTACGTCCTAACCAATCACCCCTTAAGATACATATTGGTTAGATAGTCCTGTGTTTGGTATGATGATTGATACTGGAGTCATACAGCTTTATAAGTTACATCATGCAATTATGACCCTGGTTTTGTAAGAACTGTTTTGTGTAAGGCAGGCATAGTATCAAGCTGAAATTTGTAATGTTTAGGAAATTTTTACTGGTGGGTCATCGAAGTATTGATGGCAACTATTCAAAATTTGGCAGTTGATATGGATATCGAACTGAATTTTTCATGTGGTGTGTTGCATTTATATTCCAAGTTGAAGTCCCTGTCTCCCTTCATGCCACTGTATTTGAATGCCCTACTTTTCAAGTGTTGTGACCTCTTACCTTTCTATTGCTTGTACCTTTTAATGATGACCTATTTGTTTCTCTGCCTTCAAGCTCAGAGTTATTTATTCTTATCTAAATTAGTAATTAATAAAGCAGTATGTAGTTGGATAAATGGTGTGTCTGGTGATAGCTGACACAAGAAACATGTTAAGGGATGGAGAGATAAAGAAGCATGGGAGGAGGAAGTGCCATCAGTAGAGCTGAAGCACTCAGTCTGAGGAAGCAAGGCTGCAGTGGAGTAAATGGCATTCTTTTCCATCCAACATATGTCCAAGAGGATGCAGTGAGTTGAGGTTACGAAACAACTATTCACGCAAGAATCTTGAGATGACTGTGGAATTCGTTTCTTTAATGCAAATAGCTTAGTCCTTAAATTCTTTCTTATGAATCTGCTGCTGCTTGATCTTCTTTTGGGGTACTAATTTATGATTGCACAAGAATTGGAATGCTTGTGATGCAGACCTGGAAAAATGGGCTGAATAATAATAATAAAGTGACTTGATCTAGGAGAAACCTGGAGACAGAATGAATGGGGAGAGTGTTTTGTACACCCGTTATTTTCTCCCTCTCAATATCTAAGCCTAGTTTTCACTTCTGCACAATCTGTCATTTCAGGGCTATGTATCTCAGCTCACTCTAAATGTCATTTGGTGTCTTTGCACACCTATGAGAGTGGTAGTTGTTAAATAGCATGGTCACAGTTTGACAGTTGATGTCAAAATATAGCCAAGTAGTATGTTGTGTGATGGGTGCATATGATGTTCCCGGTAGCCGTACTTAAGAATTATTACGCCAACGTCTGTCTTCTAAAGATTTCTCCTATTCCTTTTTGACACTGGTTTTGCCTTTCTTCTCATGCTTATTTCCCCTTACTCCTTATGAAGCTGCTAAAGGAAAATGAATGAGAAAATTAATGAATGTGATTGAGGAAGCTAAGGAGGGACAGCAACTGAATGTGCATTGTACGTAATTTGGAGAGTAAGACTCTGGTTGAGGACGACAGCTCTGGGCAGTTGATCTTGGGGTAGAAGAATTTTGACATATTAGGGTCTTTTGTGTTAATGCACTAAGGCAGTGAGAAGAGGGGCAACCTCCTGGAGCAAGGACACTCAGTTCAGAAATACCATGTGATCCTCTTCAAAAAACATGAGTACCTCACGGCAAAAAGCAGTATTTCTTTACAAATGTGGTCTGGAAAATGCTGTAGTACACCAGAAAGTGATAACACTACAGCTGAAGACTATATTCAAACTTCTCAGTATTGAAGGTAACATTACTTCAATCTGACCTATAAAGTCACATCCAACCTTTGATTTTTCAGTAACCGTTTCTACCTGAGCCAATTTTGTTTCCGAACAGATTTAGCAAATACAGAAATATATGCAAATTTACTTCTGCAGAGGGTACAGCGTGTTCTGGTTTGGTTTTGTCCACTCAGTGGCAATGTAAAGGGTTTACATTTTTAAACTCATTGACTTGTGTAGATCTGGAGAAATCTAGGTGCTTCAGGGTGCTTCATTGTATAGCTGTTAGCTCTCCTTCCCTTTTTGTACTGTTCTGCTTAGCAAGGTTATTGCCAATGCTGCTTTGAAACATCCTTCAGGGAAAGTAAGTGTAAATTATGGTACAATCATGGACAATTTACGTAGCCTTCTTTACGTTTCTTATGATAAGGCAATCTATTCAAAATCATTTGTCCTCCTTCCTCCTATTCCTTCTTTGTATTGCCTACTTCCTATTTGTGGTTTCTGTAGGACTGGGAGAATAATAATACACTCACCAGATATTCTGCCTCGTAACCTCTGAAGCAAAGTTCCTTCCTGTTAACCAAATCAGAAGAACGCTTGTGGTGTCTCTCCAGCTCACAAGTTCTTACTTGAGCAACATTCTCTAAAGCCAGTGATGCTGAGTAGGCTTTAATTCAGGGCACGGTTTGGCCCCTTGAAGCGTTTGCTGAAGTTAGGGACCTTGAAGTTTGGCCTTTTCGATTTTCTAATGCTCGTGTCAGGAGTATAGGCTGTAAGAGCAATTAGGACGCTGAGCTCTTTGACACGTGGTGTTTACGTCCATATTGTTAGCTCTTCAGGCCCATCCTGTATTTATGAAAAGTGAAGTTAATGTATTGGCTGATGGACCAGGCAGCGCTATGTTTGTGTGTTCAATATGTCTGGACTGCATAAAGGATCTGTTGGACTCACGCTAAGGCCTGTTTGCTAGGGCCCGACCTTTCCATTCAGGGAGTGATTTGAAACTTCACCTAAATTTTCTACTGTCGGCATGCATGTAAACAAGAATTGCAGGTGAGTCTCGGCTTTGGCAAAGGTTTGGAATCAGGCTTACCCTTTGTTTCCCATATTATAATATGAGTGGTCGATTACTTAAAAAATAATATAATCAGATTCTAATTTAAAACAATGCTGAGGTGCTGACTTTTTTTTGCACCTAAAACATCTGGCCAATTTCTTCGAGAAGGTCCACTTAGTAGACTCCCCATTTTTCATGTAATTGTATTTAAAAACTAAGAACTTCAAGTGTTTTTTGAGCTGTAAAGCTAATAAAAAAGAATGCGCTACTAAATAGAGTCGTCAAATCCTTGTCTCTAAGGAGTTTTAACAAAGTTACTTTTTCTTAGGAAAAAAACAGAAAAGGTTGCTGTGTGCAAGTCCTTGGGAATTAGGATTACTAGCAGAAAAAGGGTCTTAAAGAGATTTGTTTTAAAAGCATTACCATACATATCTCTACATGCTAGGAATCTAACTCGGTTTTCAGCCAAAATGTTTTTGTTTTAAAAAACATGTTCAGGCTTCTCTGAATCATCTGAAGAAAGAATTTTGAATTACATTTTTAATGAATAAAGTGAGTATTTTAAATTTGAATTAGTTTTGTATAACCAAAAAGCTTTGAACAAAATTATTATATTAATGCTTTTAGCTGAAATACATTGTAGAATTGTATCAGTGGACTCTCAGTGCTATAAGCTTTGACTCCAAATTAGCATTTTTGGGTTACCCAAAACTTTTTTTAAGCAGCTGAAATTCATGTCATTTGTTTCCACCAAGGGTAGAACGTATCTAAAAATATTCAAAATATTGCAACTTGTAAGAGGGTCAAATCTTACCTTTCTCAAGGTGACCTTATTTTTCTGGGGACCCCCCTCGCCCACCCCAAGCGCGTCGTGGTTTACAACATTAATGCGAAGGAAATCGACCGAGTTGTTAAAATTAATGTTCTTTTTAGTGGGAAATACCTGTTTATTTTTTTACTTTTCTGTAACGCGAAACACACCCCAACTTTTAACCGAAAGTAAACAGCTCAGGCACGTATAGATCGCCAGATCTACGGCTTTCTCAAAAAAAAAAAAACCAACAGGGCAGCTAAACTTTTTAAAGGGACTGGCTGTACAAAAGGCGAAGCCAGGAGCGGGCTGGAGCTGGGGACTCATCATGTCAGGGCGGCGGTGCGTGTGCCCGGCCGCCGGTCTGCGGCATTGTCTCCCGGCGGAGCTGCGCGGCCGGGCCCCGCCGGTGCGGTGCGGTGCGGTGCCGCGCCGTGCAGCGCTGCGCTGTGCCGCGCCGTGCCGCGCCGCGCTCTCCTCTCTCGCTCTCTTTCTCTTTCCCCCTCGCTCGCTCGCTCGCTCGCTCGCGCTCTCCCCCCTCCCTCCCTCGCTCTCTCGCTCTCCCTCTCTCTCTCTTACACTGCCAGCCCCTGATGTGATGGCGAAGAAACCCCGTTGACAAGGCACTGCTTTTTCATGACGGTGAGTTTCCCTTTGAGTGTATTATAATTTTGTGATAAAAATTTCAAGGAAAAAAAAAACACACAACCTCCTTCCTCCCTTCCTTCGGGGAGGGAAAAGAGAGGGGGGAAATCTATCTCCAGACAGACAGAAAAGAAAGAGGAGCAAATTAACAACCAGGAGTTGCCAAAACCAGGATATTAGGTTTCAGCCCAGAGAGCTATTGGCTCTGGGGCTATGTATATAAATATATATCTAGAGAGAGAGCGAGCGAGAGGGGAGACGAGGAGGAAGAAGAGGGATATTTTGTGGGTGGATGTTGTTTGGGCAGATGTGGATTCACATGGAAATGAACTATATATTTTTTTTTTTCCGCGAGGCTGGTGGTGGTGGCTGCTGAGGGCACTTAAAAAAAAGTTGTTTCTTAAAATAAAGGCGGCGGGGGGGGGTTGAAGGGAGAGATAAGGTTTCAGGTCCAGGCTGATAGCTGCAGAGGGGAGAGGTTTGGGGTGGGTTTTTTTTTTCTTGCTGATGCCATGCAAATTCAGGAGAGGAGGGAAGAAAAATCTCTTTTAATGACTCATTGATTGAGCCGGTTTAAAATTAGTTGTTGTTGTTGTCTTTTTTTTTTTTTTTATTTTCCGCCCCCTTGATGGCCATCAAGAGAGGGATGGAAAGAGGAGAGGAGGGAGAGAGTGTGTGTGTGTGTGTATGTATGTGTGAGTGTGAGAGAGAGAGTGAGTGAGAGGGAGAGAGGGGGATAGAGAGAGTGTGTGAGGGAGAAAGAAAAATAATCTTTTCAAATCTCCTCCCTCTTTTTTTTCCCCCCTCGTTTCTTTGCTTTTCTCTAAAGCTCTGTGGTCTGTGAAACACTCTTTCTTCCTCCTCGTCGGGAAAATGGAGACACTTCGTCTCTCTCCTGGCTGTGGAGCTGGGAAGGATTTTTCTTTTCTTTTTTCCTTTTTCACTCCTGGCTTGATTTTTTCCTTTCCCCCGTCCACTTGCCACCACCCTAATCTTGCCATTTCTTTGAGCTTGTGTCTCAGATTTGTGCCTTCTGGGGATTTATTTTTCACTCGTTTCCTCGTTTTCGGTGTCGCCACTAGATTTGATTCGATTTGTTTGGTTCTTTATTTGCGATTTCCTCTGAACTGCTCCGTGCCTCCTGCTTTTAACCAAGGAATGGAAACGGTGCTGCTTTTTGTGGGCGCGCGAAATGCTCGGGCGGTAGGTTTGGGCTAATGCGCTTTTTTCTCCTTTTCGGGACCGAGTTTTCCGCTGTGGGTTTTTTCCCTTTTGGAGAGAGAATATTTAACTGTAACGCCTCTTTTCAAAACATAACAATAAACCCTCTCTTTCTGGAGTGACCCGCTTTGCTGTAGAGTGGATGTGAATCTGATCCTTTATGCGGCTGGGATTATTTTCCGTAGAAGAAACAATGTTTTTAAAATAGTTTTTACTTGCGGCTTACAACAGTAGTCGGTTGTGGAAGGGATTTTCTGAAATCCTCACAGGTCACATTTATTGGGTTATGGGGGGGGGGGGAGGCTTCAGTACTTAAATGATAATTTGTTTTTGCTATTAATAGCAAAATTCACTTACAGATTATGGCAGAAAGCAGATGTAGTAATGTTAAAACCCGGGCAAAATTAAACGATGTATAGAGGACACGTTTATATTTACTTACAACTGTTACTAAATAATGACTGGGGGAAGGAGAGATGTGGAGGCCTTTGCTTTTGCCCGATTCTCTGCTCCCCGCTCCTCTCGTCCTCAGGGCTGGGCAGTACGGAATGAAACAGGGTGTGAAGGAGAGGGGAAGAGCTCCTCCGGAGCCGGCTCCGGCCGTGCCCGGGCTCGGCAGCGACCGTTTGCAGTGCAGCTCTCGATGCGAGTGGGAGTGGGAGAGAGAGGGGAAGATGGCGCTGTCTGGCTTCCTGCCAGCATTTGTTGCGCAGTTTCACTCTGACTCTCCTCCCCCACGGGCGCCATTTTAAGGTCCTTTCTGCTGTCGCCGCGCCGTGTGGGGCGTTGCCGTCGCGCCCTGCTCGGGCGATTTCTCTTTCTGTCTCGGAAGCGTTACTCTCTGGGCCTTGAGATCCTCTCCCCGAAATCCCACAAGCTGCTTGCTTCTTGCTTCACCCACCCCCACCCCTCCCCCCCCCCCATTTCTTTCGTTCTTTAAGAAATTTCTGTAAGGGGTTTCTTCTGTGTGTGCTTTGGGGAGAGGTGAAGGATTCTTAGCTCTGTGTGTGCAGGGGAGCAAAAAGGGTGGATTGTTTTGGGCATGGGTCTTTTCAGGAAGCGCCCCGTCAGAGTTGTCGCTCAGAATCGCTGCCTTCTCGGGCTTCCCCCACCTCCTGAGTAGTCTGGGTCACGGTTCTGAGAGGTGTTAAACTGGCTTGGTTCAGAGGAGCCTGTGCTCTCAGCTTGAAGCCTGTAAACACCACTTCAGAGCTTGTTTCCGTATCTCTAAAATACGTGTTTCTTGAGATGAGGTGGATTCAGAATGTAGGAAGAAAAAAAGACTTGAAAGAACATCCTCTGCTGTTTAATATGACCAAAAAATATAACATGTCATAAAAAAAGAAATCCACCTTTAAAAAATGCACTAGTGTAGCACATAGGACAAAGTAATCTTCATTGGAGAGCCTTCAATACCTTTAAAAGTGCTTGCAAAAATACAAGGGCAAGTAACTTTTTGGTGGGTGGATAGATAACTCATTTTGTGGCTGTTACTCTCTCGGTATCTTTTTTTGGGGGGTGGACGAGCATCTTTTCAAGTTTTTATCCCTCCTTTGTGTCTCACAGGAAGCAGTGCTTTTTCCAAATATTCAAATTTAGCAGCTCCCCTTTAATATGGTTTTTAAGTTTTGTTTTGGTGCTGTTTTTTAGGGAGAGTGTTGAAAATGGTCTCATATTTTTTGATCAAAACTTCTTTTTTTTAACATTTCTGTGTAATCTGATCGATGCTTATGAGGCTTGAGTTTAATACCAGCAACATCTGTATTCAGGAACAGCAAGTATGCTGCCAGACCAACTTGTACTGTGCCCACTAAGGAGTGTGGAATGCCTGTTTAGTTCTTTGTTTTACGCTTTTTGACAGATCAGAGGAGGGCTTCCCCATGCCTCTTGCTTGTTCCTGAAGGAAGTGGGAGATTTTTTTGGGATTAATTCTAAAGCTGTTTAAATTTTTTGCCTGTTGGTGTTGAAGGGTTTTAAATGCTTTTTCTTGTGAAGTACACATATTTATTGCTTGGAATATACTAAAAAAATTGTTTCAATATAAACTCTCTTTTCTAAAGACTTTCATGGGGACAACCTTGTTAACATTTTAGCTTTTTAAACAATACACCTGCTAAAACTTTAATTGTTTTTAAAAATCTATTGAGTGTGGAGTACAGTATTTGTTCACATATTGCAGAAATCTTATTATTATATGAAATTCACTCTTTCTTGAAGTGATTATTTTGCATTTTTGTTAACAGTAGTCTTGGAATCAAGATAGTGAATCTTTTTTTAGTGGTAGTGTATTTTTATACAATAAAATTTCTCTATTATGCACTAATGTCTGGCAAATTGTGTGTTGCTTTTTTCATTAATTTGTGAAAATAATGAAGAAATGACAAAAATGGGATAAAAATGACCAGTTTATATTCTCTGAGGGCGTAATACTTGCCAAATGACTATGTATACTCTCTACTCTGACCTCCTTGCATTAAAGCAAAATATATTCTTGTCTTGAGATCTTTGGCGGATAGTATTTAAATATACTAGATCGGTCCTTTTTAGATGTATTTCTCTGGCTGTGTCTGAGCTTAAAAGTTCTTTCTTTTTGTTGTTTTTGTATTTTGCATAGCTTGTTTACATTGATGGAGGAGTGCAGAAGCTCACCATGTTGATACACTAGCGCAGTTGTGCTTTCATGGGTACACCTTGGCTTATTCACTAGTATGATACTTACGTATTTTGAGTGTGTTCTTACTTTGTTCATACTTCAAGCACTTGCCTTGTATATTATACCTATATTCTTGAGTTGGTAATACTCTTATATGTGGCCTTAGGTGAGGTCAGTGCTACATAGTTGTGCCCTTGCCAGAGATGGTTCTACTGCAGCTAAATATTTACGTCACCTTATAGATGTGCGGTTTTCCTGCCCCCCATTATGTGTCCTTTTCCAGTAGAGTTTATATATTTAGTTTAATTGTACTGAGAGAAAAGAACCGAGGTCCTTCTAGTATAAGCTGCATTTCCAATTTCCTCCAAGGACCCTTTTTGTATCCATGAAGTTTTGCAACAGACGTAAGTCCATAGTCTGGAGTTGAAGAGCTTTGCAGGCATGGATGCGTTGGTATGCCACTTGGGTATTCATTGTACTCTAGCTGTATTTTCAGAGTTTTGCTGGTATACTTCCGCATCGGTTCCAGAAAAGTTCTGTCTGTGTAACTGCAGTTATGTTTTATAATGTGCCTCTAATGGTCAATGATGATGCCTTTTCATGCTGCATTAGGCTTGTGATAAGTCTAATGGGTGGCGCTTTTTAGCGTAGATGTAGTAGTGAGAGCATGAAAATGTGTCATCCCTATCTAAGTAATAGATACAGTCCAGACGTAAGAGCCTCTTTGATAATGTAGTTCATTCTGTTCAGAGTTGGTGTAATTTCTTCTAGTAGTTTGCTGGAATAAGCTGCATCTGTGCTTGAAAGATTTTTTTATGGTGACGTACCCAGTCCAGCATAGACATGGGGATTGTCTACAAAAACAAGCGTGTTTTGCTTTCTTACAGTAGAGGAAAAGCAGCAAGATTAATAAACTGTTCTAACATTCATTGTGACCTGCAACTGTTCTAGTTTGGAAGTTGGAATAAGCAGTATCTGTAAAGCTCTTGTTGCACCAACATAAATGCATAAACACCAACCTGAACTGATGTTTTTTCAAGATCATCACGTAGTTAAACGAATATGTGTATCTTTATTTTCAAATGTTCATTTGCCCCTGCTTTCATTGTCAAAAAAACCCCTACTGTATTATTTTTGCTTTATTTGAGAATTGCTGAGGTTTCAGACAAAATAAAAATTAACATGATTAACCAGCACAAATAGACTATCAGGTTTTTTTATTGCTTTAATTTATTTTCTTGCAATAGTTTTAAAATGTTCTAGAACTACTTCTGATGTCACTTTGAGTAAGGGAATGCTTACCAAAAGGAAAAGAAAGAAAGTGGGCAAATCACTGTCACAACACAATAGCCTTTCTTTCATTGAAGATACTAAGAAAGGGTGGTGAAGAGAGGGGAGGCCAGGGAGAAAGTTACAACTTCGTTGCAAGAGACTGATCATTTTTGTAAGGGCTGATCTTATGCCTTGTCTCAGGTGGAACTTGCAGTAGTTTTACTGTGAACTTGATCTGAGTGTGGAATTTCAAGATCTGGTGTTGAAGCTTGAATTTATTGAGGTGTGTCAACTACAGAAAATACCTTGGCCCCACTGAAATAGGTGGCAAAATCGCCATTGGCTTCAGCAAGGGCAAGATTGGCAGTGTGGAGAATTTTCAGTCTGGTTTTGGGGGCATTGATATGGACTGTACTGCTGAATTAGTTATACATTTGTCAATCCCTTGTATTCAAATTTCAGTTGATTTCCCAAACATTAAAACTGAAAGGAGTATAAATCTCCATTCAGCTTTAATTATTGGCAGTTGTTAGCTGATACTAGCTTATGTGAACCAGGCCTGTGGCAAGGTAACCAGTTATGGTTTTTTGGTTTTTGTTTTGTTTTTTTTTTTTTTAAACTAGTATGGACTAGAGTGACAGTGAAAAGGTATTAATCGGTCATTGGTTTATAAATTAATTGAGAAATGATCAGTTCATAAGGAAGTTACATTCTGGGAGTGCATAAGTGTTTTTTCAGAATCTTTGAAAATTATATGCACAGAATGAGAAGTATGATACACAGGTATTCTCTAGTAGAAACAAGGTAAAAACAGCTGAAGAACTGACTCGACATTTCTTGAAGTATTTTGTTGCACAAATAACATGCTAATAGCCTGCATTATTGCATACAGTAGTTTCTAGAAATATTTAAGAGCATCTAACTTCCTTTGGGCAGGTGAACATTTATTTCCTAAGGAACTGTTGAGATTACGTCTCCTTCTTTTCCTCTTCTGGGATGAAATCAGGACCTTTCAAAATATTGTAAGGAATAATTACATATTGTAGAACATAAGCACAGCATGGTTTACAACTCAGTATTTAAATCCTTGTGTTTTACAAAGTACATTTTTAAAATCAATTTTGCTTCCTTACTCGTGTTGTCCGGAAATGACAACTTTTTGATAATTATGCCTTCTGTATTTTTGCCTGAGTAAAATTGAGAGTGAGATTTTAATTTGCAATTGAGTTTTTCAATATTTACCTCTTTTCCATTGAATACTGTGTCATCATTCCGCTTCATTTTTTACAGTAATGAGTGGAAATACCTCTTAATATTTGTTTTTTGTATTCCATCTGTGTAAAAATCAGTTACTTGAAAATAAAGGGCTTGATGTGGTGAGCAGCTCCTAAATCATAAAACACACGCTTGATTAGTTACAAGAATCTGACATTGTCCAGTTTGCAAGATACTAGATTGTTCAAAAGTAGCATGGACTTGAAATGTAAGAATGAAATATATGGTAATAAGGATTTGAGTTTATACACCTTTCTTACACTACGGTGTGCAGAGAATGCAAATGAGGTCTGGTTGTTCCTGTGTAGGTAAGTTTCCTTCATTGAATCCAAGGCTGCCTGTTTGTTAGGAACCTGAGAGGTAGCTGACAGTCTATGTAAGGCAGTGGTTACAGCACCTTAGCAACCTGCAGTGCATACTGCTTAAATGATATGTGTTACCTAGTGTGTGGTAAAATGGCATTATTTTTCCCCCCCCCCCAGTTCAGAAGCACACTGAGCAAAATATTAGCACTGTGAAAATTAATGGGAGTCGTGGTGGAAATTTGTGCGAGGGAAGGACTTCAACTCAGGGACTTCAACTTTTGCCTCTGCAGTCAGTGATGTGATCCTTTGATGTACTTAACACGGGATGGATGCTTGTATTGGGTTAATAGAGTTATCTTACATCTGTATTCAAAAAGAGTATGAGGGATAAAAATGTCATAAATTTGATGTAGCACACTCAGTTCACTACAGTACCATTCTCTACAGTGACTATTACAGTAACTTTGATTTCTTGTATTATTGTTGTTCTGATGATTATTGTTACAGTGACAAAGTATTTCTTCAGATATTCCATAGTGAAGTTACTATTAATGTTGGGATTGTAGATTAAAATTCTGTAGAATGGTGTAGAGTAACAGAACAGTGCAGAAGATTTGATGGCTCAGATCCATTACAAAGCATGACCGAGGTGTTGTCAGAGTTCCTGCTGACTGGATGTGTACAAAGTCTTACTGAACTTATGAGGATTAGTGGGCATATCTTGTAACTCAAACAGTAGTTGCTTCAGGTGCTAAGTATATTACTGTATGCAAGTTTGATTATTTCCCACTATAAAGCTGTAACTACAGCAGTCATTTCCTTGCTTTAAGGCATTGATTTCCAAAAGTCAGTGTTCACTCTCAGAAGTCATGGGTCAGCATGCTGCCAGTCAGGAATTGATCCCATGTAGTTACAGGGAAGTTACAAGTCTGTAGATTTTAACAACAGTTTTGCAGATAAATTTATTTACTTGTGTCTTAGCAAGTTTTGGTGTTGATCATATCACACTTTTGGGAATTACTGCTCCAAATGTTGCCTTTCTAAACTAGCCACTGTCCTAGGCTTTTTACAAAATGTGGAAATAATACTTCACTGCTTTGTATCTGAAGTTGTGTATTAAGGTTGTATGAAATCATACATGACTTTGAGAAAGGAAAATAATTATTTTGTGAATTTAAAATCCAGTATTTACCCTGGTTTTGAGTACTGTTTTTTAAGTTACAAAATTCATGTACAATATATGAAGCATGTGTGAATAGTTGGACTATTTCTGGACAAATCCCGTTTTAATGTCTCTGCAGGTTGTAGACCCTGCATGTGTTGCATGATACTGTGGATTGTGTAGCATGGTGATTAAAAATTTAGGCTGGTAAGGAGCACTGGAGGTTATCTGGCCCTGCCCTCTGCTGTAGGCAGAACTAGCTTCAAAGTTAGGACAGGTTGGTCAGGGCTATTTGAGTTTTGAAAATTTCCAGAGAGGGTGATGCCACCTTCTTGCCCGAGCATTCTTGTTTGTGAACTTCTTTTTTCCTTACATCCGGTTGGGATTTTCTGTGTTGCATGTTTTGGCTGTTGCCTCATGTCTTGCTGTGCATTGATGAGAAGAGGCTGGCTCTGCTTGTCTTAGTACTGCTTTTAGCTAGTGGCAGACTGCAGGTAGCGCCTCGGTTAGCCTTCTGTTGTCCAGGCTGACAAAATATAGTTCCCTCAGACTTTCTTAGTGTCATGTGCCTGCAGGATTTTATTGGCACTCTGTTGGACTCTTTCAAGTTTTTCTGTATTTCTTTTAAAGGGAGTGTGTGTGTGTGTGGCAAAACCAGACATAGTATTTCAGATGGGAGCTCACAAGTGCTGAATAAGGGGAATAATCGCTTCCATGGACCTGCTGCCTGCACTGCAGCTAACGTGAGAGTGATGGCTGTATTAACTGTACGTGTCTGGCTACAGTCTGATGATTGCTTTAAGCTGGCTGAAGCACTGCTGCCTTCCCCCATACTTAACTACCCAGCTCCCTCATTCCTATTCCTTGTCGTTTGCTGGCACTAGCGCCCTTGTAGCCCCATGGCAAGCCAGAACCAAATCAAGAAGCTAATCCAAGTTGAAACAGATCGATGTATTTTGTCAGATCAATTTTCTGTTCCAGGTTACTGTTCAAAGCCTTGAGCTGACTCGGGCAAAGTGAATGAGAGGGCGCAGGACTGCTCTCTTCCTCTTTTTTGGTCTGTGCTCTGTATAGGTGAGTGTTGAAAGGAAGGCACAGGCTTTAAGGCTGAGTTATAGCAGTCCCCCAGAGCGTTGGCCTGCATAGCTGGGCTTTCCTTGTCAGTTTTACTACTTTCACCTTTTCTTATATTCTGTTTGGGAGCATGCAATAAAGGGTACGCTGGGTATTTCCCAAAAGGGATGGGCAATACTGCTGCCACAAGTACATGTCACCCAAGCTGAAGTGTATACTGGGTTCACCAGTGCAATAGTAGAGGTATGAAATAAAACAGTAGAGGCTTTGCTAATAATAAGTTACAGGGAATATCTGTGCTGGGTTGTGACTAATTAGTAAGGATTGCCCTGTGTAAATTAGTGGGATGCACCAGCAGGGCTGAGTTTGGCCTACTTATGATAAACTGTTTTTTTAAATTTTTTTTTCCCCCTATTTTTTTTAAAAAGACTGTAGAACAGTATTGACGATAATTAGATATTGTAACAGCGCTCCAGCAAGTTGTGTGAATCTTCCCAATGTGCATTTTCCCCCAACTGTCTCCAGTGTGGACTCTTGTCAGGCCCTGGGTGTGCTGATGGGCCCCGATGGCTCAAACAAGCCTCGCTTGGAGCCTCTACCCCCACCCTTTGCCTGTGGGCTGAAGCCCCCATCAACCGATCCAAATACAGAAGCAAGTCAATCTTCAAGAGTCTAGGCCAGTGATCTCCAAATGTTTTTGATCGCACACCCCTATCGGTAGAAGTTTTTTGAGCATGCACCCCCAATGTATGTATACATATTTACAAATTATATGCATGTACTACTGAAGTTGTAATATTTTCTTTCTGCACCCCAGTGGATTGTCTTGTGCACCCACTGGGGTGCACACGCCCCACTGCGGAGACCACTGATCTAGGCTACGTAACTCTAATCCTCTAATTCCACTCATTGTGTCGAGTTTCATTTTCAGACTGTCTTGGCTTAATTTGGTTTATACCCATTTCATACATCGATCATTGATTTGGACCACTATATGTTATTAAACACTGAGGAGGACAGAATTTGTATAACTTGTGAATAGAAAAACTGAAAAGATTGCAAGAAAAGCAGCAAACTTTTCTACCATTTGTGCTGTGGAAAACATGTTAGGAAAATTTCACAGGATAGGCTTGCGTTTATTAACACACTTTGAAATGATCATCTGTGTCAAGGTCATGTGCTGCTAAAGTTGCCCTCTTTTCTGAATAGACTGAACGAGGAGTTGGTTTTGGGTGTGCAAGGACTCGGTCGGATTGTGCAGCTCCTCTGTTGCTGTCCTGAAGTTAACAGGAGACTAACCCTCGTTGAAAATCTGCATCAGTTAAAAAGATTTAAACCTGCAGTTACATGCTTATGTGTATCTTGGGTATGTGTGGTGAAATAGGAATGGAATTTAGTCTAAATAGGTAGGATTGTGGCTTGGTTGTGATCTTGATTGCTCTTTCACAGACCACATACCCTTATGTGTGCTGTTTAAATTGCGTGTTGGTCCTGTGGTATTTCAAAAGAGCACTGCCGTGCAGCATCATGTTAGTGTAGTGTTACCTAGCCATCATGTGTGGGGATACTGAGATGAGAGCGACCTGACTGTGCTTTATTTGCAGTTTTCAAGGTGCAGGAGCATGTAGCCCCTTAGACTGCGAACGCTGATCAGAACAACTTATGAATGTAGGAGGAGCCGTGTGTGATAGGTGTGTTCGTGGCTTTGTACAGTCATCAGCTGTATAAAAACTTGGTAATGGTTTTATACAGATTAGCTCTTTGGTAAACCAGAATTTTTTTAAAAAAAGGTTGATATAGTATTTCTTTTTCATGTCTGTGTAGAATTCTGCTAGTGATGACAAGAATGCTGTTAAAGCGTGTTAGGAAGGTGCGCTTCTGGAGGGGACTGGTTGTGATTCTTGATGTTTATCAAAAGTAGCTGTTTTCTTTGGGTTTTATTGTCTGTTGTAACTGGTAGGAGTTCACAGTATGTTGGGTAGATTTTTCTTGTATTATATTTGTGAAATCGGGAAAAACAACATTATTTTTTCTAATAAAGCCAACTGCATGTTCAGCTAAAGGGCTGAATAGTGAAGAATATGTATTACCATTAATATTTTCTCTCATTGGTGCTTTCATGCAATTTATTTTCCTTCTGATCATTATATGCAGGTTTTCAAGAGTATAGTGAACTTACCAAATTTGTCTAATTTGTGTTAGTAGTTTTAATACCCACGGGGTACTGATTGAACAAAGTTCTATGTGGTCACTTTCCATAATGTTGAACCCTTATTGTAGTATAGTCACAGAGAATATTTGGTTTGGTAAAGCAAAGACATTTTATTTTATTTAAATAACGATGTCAGTATTGCCATATGGGATGGGATGGGATTTTCAAACTAGGCATGCAGTGTGAAAACAAAGATCCTCTTGACTTTCGATAGAGCTGATTTTTACTTTTGGTTAGCTAGGAGTCTTTGAAACCTTGCTCTTGAGAGAGGGATATGCTGTTTAGCTGTTAGAGGAAGTAACAGCTTTCTGTAAGTAGTACTAACAGTGCAGTTAAAGCAGAATGCTAATCACTTCATGCTAATGGCTTATTAATTTGTTCTTGCTAATGCACATTTACATTTAAATTTCATGACATAAAATGTCATGTTATTTGCTTAGCATTAAATTGCAAGATCAGTGCTCATGCTGGTGGCTGTACGCAACCGTGAGCAGATGTGCTACTGAATCATGGGAGAAATTATTTTTCTTAAGATGCATAATCACCTCACGAATGCTGATTTTGTCGACGTTTGAGGTAGTTCTCATGATTTGTTTTCCTATTCTCCAGAGAGGTGATACTGGGGGATCCTTATAGTGATGTATCCTCTGGTTCTGCTTCACCCTCACTGTAAGCTAAAGCACAGGAGATTGAAGAAAAAATTTGAGTGAGGCTATGCGGTATAGAGGACAGGATACCCTTTGCTAGTCTAAAGTATAAACCAGTTTCAGAATCAGTGGAGTATAGAAAACTGTCAGGAAAGAGGTTACAGAATCACAGGACAGCTGAGGTGGGAAGGGAGGTCTGGAGATCACCTCATCTGATGTCCTACTCACAGCAGACTTGGCCAGAGCAGGCTGCTCCGGGCTGTGGTCCAGCTGGGTTCCGGGTATCTCCAAGGATGGAGACTCCATAACCTTGCTGGAAGACCTGTGCTGGTATTTGACTACCCTCAGAGTTTAAAAAAAAAAAAAAAAAAAGTTTTTTCTTATGTTTAAATAGACTTTTTTCCTTGTTTCGATTTGTGCCCCTTGTGTCGTGTTCATTCACTGGATACCACTGAGAAGAGTTTGGCTCAGTCTTCTTTACACCCTCCCACCAGATACTTACACACATGGATAAGATTCCCCCATAGCCTTCTGCTCCCCAGGTGGAACAGACCTGGTGCTCTCAGCCTCTTGTATAACAGACGCTCTAGTCCCTTCATTGTCTTAATCATTACAGAGATCTGTATGAGAGCGAGCCTGAAGAATGATTCGTGTGGATCTGGTCAGGGAGAGTAAGTTTCTATTTGGCAAGAAGTAAGATAGAGCAAAATGAATTAAAGCCCAAACTATATTAATAAATTTGAGGGATGAGTATGATAGCAGACTTTTTAAGGGAAGTTGAGAAAAAAACAAGCATGGAACGCACAGTGATCAATTTGATGTAATTAGAAGGTACTGTGAAGATGAGGTTGGATAACGAAATGGAAGCCAGGATACCAAGAGGTTTAGGAAATGCTAGCATCAGTTGATAATTGAACTGGTGGATTAGATGGGATCATTAGAGAGAGAATAAGGGAGGATAAAATGGTCCTGAGAGTTATTGACAGGGAAAGGGAGAAGGTACAGTCTCAGATGACATTCTGAGAGTTACGGTGAATAGGGGAACCAGGATATGCAAACAGAAGCTTCGAGGGAACAGCGGTCGGAGGAAAGAGTGGTGGAACGTGCTTGGTACAGGCAGCACCTGACCGAGTAGGCAGTGCATAAGAGAGTTGGTGGTCATGATATTGTGAGGCTAAAAATGCTCTGTACCCAATGAATGGATGCTTACATTCAGTTTGGCTAATGCAAATTAATTCCCCACCCGTTGTTAAAAGGATTGTCAGAACTGTGTACCATCAATGACAAGTTTGTTTAAGTACACTTCTGAATATTGTTGAGGAGAAGCTGGAAGTAGCCATATTGTCACTAGCAATAGCTAAGAAAGGTATGCTAGAAAATAGTGTTCTTTTTAATGCTTTGTAATGTCTTGGCTATAGTTTTGGTCCTAGCCTGTAACAGCACTGTCATGACCTAAATTTGTTTACCTTTTTGGCTGGTCAGTATTATAGCCACTAATTTGTAACAGTCTTTGTAGGTTCTGTAGTGTTTGGTTATTCCCTCACTGGGATGAGCTGGGAGTAAATTCCTATAGAAGCATTTTAATTGGAGTCTTCAGATTGCATTCAGTGTTGATTTTTTTTTTTTTTTACTACTTTTTTAAATCGTAGAAGTTCTGTTTCATCAGTTTTGTTAATCATTTGTCTTTCTCCAATTTAAAATTCTAAAAAAAACCCTAAATGGTAAAACATTGCATGGGATTTTGTATATCATTACATGTGACTGAATTTGATTTTTGAGATAAATCAGTGGACCTCTGTAGAAGGTGCAGGTTTATTTAAGAACTTTGCCAATAGGAGACATCTGTCAACTTCATAAATTGTATAATAAAAAATATTGAGATATTCTAAATTGGTTTTGTTGTTGAAAGCAATCTTTTGTCTGATACGTATCAAATATCCATCCTCTCCCTTTTTGTTCTAGTTGTCATGGATGATGACGACGATGAATCCTGTCTCCTTGATCTTATTGGGTAAGTTTTCTTAAGCAATTCTTTCAGAAAAGTTGGGAAAAATAATTTTGCAAAATCATCTTCCGGAAGGTGATTCTATCTCAGTATTGTCTCAAGACTAAGTGACTTGCAAATGAAATGAGTAGCTATGCTTCACTTCCTCCATGTGGAGATGTGTGTATCACAAAGCCTTCCATCCCAGTGTATGCTAGCTGACAGTCCACTTGCTGGCATTCTCCTCAAGAGGAGCTAAGGAGTGAGTGTGCCTGGAGGTTGGATTCTCTTCTCAGCTAGTGGTAATATCAGGTCAGTGTTGAAGCACGTTACTAGGGATGTTGTTACAAACTTCATTGCGAAGAACTGATTTTTTTGATTAAGGTAAAAATAAAGATCTCAATTTTTTGAGTAATGGAACTAGATACTTTATTAATACTATGCTTGTATTTTAAAGGGAAAAGTAAAATTATTCTTTTCTTAATTATAAATACTTAATTTCTACTAATAACATGCATCTGCATAAAAATGTTAGAAAAATAGAATTGCTACTCAGTACTGTTAAGTATTCACAACAAACAAGAATTTATGAGCAAGTCTTTTCATAGAATCATAGAATCATTAAGGTTGGAAAAGACCTCTAAGATCATCGAGTCCAACCGTCAACCCAACACCACCATACCCACTACACCATGTCCCTAAGCGCCTCATCTACACTTCTTTTAAATACTTCCAGGGATGGTGACTCCACCACTTCCCTGGGCAGCCTGTTCCAAGGCCTGACCACTCTTTCAGTAAAGAAATTTCTCCTAATGTCCAATCTAAACCTCCCTTGGTGCAACTTGAGGCCATTTCCTCTCGTCCTATCGCTAGTTACTTGGGAGAAGAGACCAACACCCACCTCGCTACAACCTCCTTCCAGGTAGTTGTAGAGCGCAATGAGGTCTCCCCTCAGCCTCCTCTTCTCCAGGCTAAACAACCCCAGTTCCCTCAGTTGCTCCTCATAAGACTTGTGCTCCAGGCCCTTCACCAGCTTCGTTGCCCTCCTCTGGACACGCTCCAGCACCTCCATGTCCTTCTTGTAGTGAGGGGCCCAAAACTGAACACAGGATTCGAGGTGCGGCCTCGCCAGTGCCGAGTACAGGGGCATAATCACCTCCCTGCTCCTGCTGGCCACACTATTTCTGGCCTTCTTGGCCACGTGGGCACACTGCCGGCTCATGTTCAGCCAGCTGTCAGTCAGCACCCCAGGTCCTTTTCCTCTGGGCAGCTTTCCAGCCACTGTCCCCCAAGCCTGTAGCATTGCCTGGGGTTGTTGTGGCCCAAGTGCAGGACCCGGCACTTGGCCTTGTTGAACCTCATACAGTTGGCCTCGGCCCATCGATCCAGCCTGTCCAGGTCCCTCTGCAGAGCCTTCCTACCCTCCAGCAGACCAACTCTCCCGCCCAGCTTGGTGTCGTCTGCAAACTTACCGAGGGAGCACTCGATCCCCTCGTCCCAGATCATTGATAAAGATACTGAACAAGACCGGCCCCAGTATTGAGCCCTGGGGAACACCACTCATGACCGGCTGCCAACTGGATTTAACTCCGTTAACTCTTGCTCAAAGACACTTGATTTTAATAAAATTGGGGATTTTAAATGGTCCTTTTTTTTTTTTTTTGGTTTTTTTTCCATTACAGCTCTATTTGGAGGTTTATAATTCCATATGGGAATCTCAAAAGATAATTAGGATAGCTGAAGCATGAACAAGATTTTTGTGGATTGTATATGCGACAAGTTACCTTCCTTTGTCTAACATTCGTGATCAGTATTCAAGGATAGATAATATGCTATAATGCATTTAAAACAAGAAGAAAATCAAACATTTAATATATGATACTTTGTTCAAACTCTGCCAGAAATTAGTACGACATCAGTCTCATAGCAGCTATCAAAAGATCGTCTCCGCTTCATACTAGAATTTTTTGCTGTCTTAAATGTAGTAAATAAATAGGCGTTTTGCCTTTCTCACGCACTCAAAGCTTCCAGCAAAACGAGTAAGAACTTTAACTTCAGAAAAAACAAAATATCACAACAGTGGCTGCTTTAATTTGGGGGTTACTCTGTGGATGCTATAGCAAAAGCATTGTCAGTAATGGCTCACGGTAATGTTCCGTGAAGTATACTGTGCAAGATTACTGATTGTAGCCATATGAAAAAATATCCTGCTTGAAACATAAAGATGATAATTGACTGCATGGGACAATTAAGTGCCCTGTCATGAGCATGAATCACGAGGATCCTGGTACAAGTTCACAGGTGGTTCAGAAAATGAAGTGCTCTTTATACAGATGAGTGTTTGTATGAAAAATTACAGTGTTCTTCCTGCTGCTGGCAGCAATTACTGTCTTAAGCATCTAGAAGAATGGAAAACAGCATTTTTTTTTCCATCTGAGCTTTGATTTTGGTAAGTGCCTTCTAAAATTCCTTACTAAAGGCAATATTTAAGGTGATGAAGTGTTCTTCATTTTTATTTACATTTTTCATTATTTAAAGCCACTGAGTGTAATTAGTATTAAACGGCCTGGTTATTTATCAATAAAACTCATAAGCGTGATAGAGCCCTATATGAGATCATGTGTTCTGTTCTCCTTAATTCTTGAAATTTAATGTAATCTACTATGAAAATGACATTTTCGTTGGAAAATATATGTAACCACTTCTATGTGGTAAGCATAATTATACCATAAAGTCCCTGCCAAGTACTGTCGATTTAACACGTCTTTTGTAAACATGTGAATGCAGTTTGTTTTCTAAATGAAAAAAAAAGGAATAGAGGTGTATTTGTGTATTGTGTATTTTGTGTATTTGTAGTCTTTTAGAAGACTAGTTGTGAACCTGAAAGATCTTTAACTTGTTCCCTCTTTATTTTCTAGGATGATCAAGAGGGAAGGAGAGAATTAATATTTTTTTACATGAGAATCTCCTGCTTCTCAAAAATGTTTTATTATTACTTGTTAATCAATAAAGATGTTTTAAAATCAAAAAACACCATGTCATTTTACTCTTCTTGTTAACGGACATGTTGGGATATGCTGTGTAATTGTATTAAAATAATCCCGTGTAACACAACCTTTTAATGTTTTTTACTTGGTCTGTATGTACAGTTACGTTAATGTATTTTTGATTTGTTTGAATTTCCAACATTCATTCTGTCAGACCACATTATTAATCTGAGTTTTATTCAGTGGTAGTGCTAAGTTAATGAAATATACTGAAATTGTATTTCATCATATTTAATAATTTATTTCTGTGGTTGATTTCACTTGGAAAAGGTGCCGCTTTTTTCTCCCAGTGAAGGGACTGTGGCAAGCATAAGTGTTTGTTAACTTATGTTAAGAGTGGCAGAAAACAGGTTAAAGATTCAGGTTTTTCAATGGGGTATTTTTGTTAACTTACGTTAAGGGTGGCAGAAAACATGTTAAAGATTCAGGTTTGTAAATACCGTATTGACTTAGACACTAGCTAAACAGGCAGAATACATAGTTCATCTCTGTAGAAGAGATGGTACCTGTTGTAGTTCTCATGTTACTTGGTCGTTTTTTCCTTAGGTTTTGTATTATGTGCTGTCATAAAATGCTGTTTGTTTTAAGACAATATGAGTAATACTGTCATAAAGGGAAGTAAAGTAGAATGTAACTAAAATTTTGTGATGAACATAGTTTATTGCTTGAAATGCCTTGGTACAATGACAGCAAATACAATCAACAGCTGAAAATTGTGCTGATACAGAAACACAGATCCTCAGATGGTATAAACTTTCAGCTTTGCATTGCAGTCAGTGAAAGAAATGTGTTTTTACTATAAACCTGATTTATATGAATACAGTATCTGGCTTAGTTAAATTAGCCTCATTAGCAGAAAGGGCTTCCTAAAAGTGGTAACTCTTTTTTTTTCCCCCCCCTGCTTAAGGGACCCACAGGCGCTGAATTATTTTCTACATGGACCTAGTAGTAAATCTGTAAGTAGCATTCCTGTGTATTAGACATACATAAGCTTCGTTGAGTATATTATTTTTAAACATGATTTTTGTCTTTTACCAGAGCAATGAAGACTTAACTAATGCAGAATATTCTGTAGCCAACTCAAATTCAATTTTCGCCAACTCCAATGTAAGTGGTCAGGAGATAAATTATATTTGTATTGAGATTGCATGCTTCTGTTGTGGCTTTATTTGGCTTTTATAAAACTGAATGAAGTAGATGTGGGTTTGACCCTTTTCATATGAAAATTCCAAATGCTAACATAGAACCACTTCATGCTGTTAATATTTTAAGTATTTAGTTGTTTTTCAGTGGGGAATTAATCAAAAGATACTGCACTGTTGGACTGTGTTTCGTAAAGACGTAAACCAGCTTGCTGAGGAGTGAAAATATTCTCTGGTGTAATTCTCTCCAGTAAACTGGACGTATAATTTTAGTGATTGTAGATGTAGTAGTGCTCAAATGTAGACCTTAAAAGTTAGTCATTCATACTTTTCCTATGTATGTTACATGTTAGGATGATTTTATTTCTTATTTCTAAGTAGAATCTGAGCTAGCAATTTTTTTAAATTAATGAATGGGGGTTTTTTGTTCTTCAGACTGAATAGCTAGCTTGGGATGTTTCCTTCCTGTAACTTCAGTGTTAGGGAAGTCACTTTACATTCATTAGGTGTTGCAAGTAGTCTTCAGTATTCTTTCTTTGCCAGGAGTGTATTGCAGCCCTGGACCAAGTTTTACCCAGTGAGGTTGTGGAATCCCCATCCTTGGAGATAAAGCCAAGGCTGATCTGCTCTAATGCTGGCAGTAGTCCTGCTTTGAGTAGAAGGTTGGACTAGATGACTTCCAGAGATCCCTTCTGACCCATGTTTCTTTGATTTCATTGCTGTGTTTTTTAAAAAAACCTGAATTCTTCATCCCACAATTTAGTTATTTGAATACATAGAGTAGGGTTTCCTTGGTAATTCCTCTTTCTGTTGTAGTATTGTTTTGACTCTGTCCCATGTTCTAACAGATACGTGGATATGCTTGTAGGTGTGTAGGGCTGTTAAATAATTGGCTTAAATAAATCCTGAAAACTGTTTATCTGTGCGTAGAGAACTAGTGACTTTTCTGTAGCCACAGCAGTGTGAAGTGTTTGCCCTGTCCTTCCCTTCCAATATCATTATTAAATATTGTAGAAGAAACGTATGTTGAGTGACAGTTCTTTTTCCAGATAAGCTGGTTGAGATAATGGTGGGAGAGTGGGGTACCAACAGTAATAGGGTGTGCCCAATTTTCAGCTAATCAGGAACAGTGGTTTCAACTTGGTACCAGCCTAGCCATTATTGGATAGCAGCTTCCTGTATGCAACATGGCAGGAGTGGGTTTTGAGGACTCATCCTAAGAAAAATGAGGTTATGGGGAAAAAAGGGTGACATATGACATGCACTTGTCATAGCCTAGACTTCCTGGTTGTTCTTTGTAGAGATTCTTCTGATAAGCACGAGTTAGGGGGGCAGGAGTCAGGAGTGTATTTCTGGTGTATTTTCAGAAAGTGAATTTTTGGAGTAATTTTGAGAGGGGGTGGGAGATTCTGGGCAAGGTGGGATTGTTGCATAGGAAGTAGCAGTTGGGAGAAACAAAAATACTTGGTGAAAGCCAAAAGAGCTTTCTGGTATATGAGATTGCGGGTGTAGGTTATCTAGAAGGCAGGTGATCAGAGGAGCAGGAATTTCTAGTGTTCCTAAGATGGCTTACTGTATTTTCATTCTCCAGCACTTGTTCCTCTCGTGCTCTGTTCTCATCCTTTTGTATCTTCATAGTGAATACCAATGCCATCTTTTCTTCCCTCCCTCCCTCACATGAGAGCCCTTTGCTGACCTAAGTGAAGAACGACTTGATTGCAAAGATAGATTCTTATAGTGCGTTGTGAAGGAACAAGGAATATCTAAAATATAAATAAATAGATGGTTTCACAGTCCCTACTTATAATGTAAGATACCTGAAAAGTCAAAAGCTTCTGAGCTTTTTGTTAAATTTTTGAAGATACTGAAAGTTCTGGTTTTGTATGTAGTCAGAATTGCTACCACGAAGTAGGATTGACTGTCTTGATGCCTGTCTCATGCCTTTCAGTGGCAGAGTTTACAAATTCAGTGTCAAGGGTTCAATGCTTCAGCTGGTAAGCACGCTTAGCCGACACCTAACGCAAACAAGATTAAGTTCCTCCTGACTGAAGGAGAAGAAAGCAGTGTCCACTCTTCCCCTCTCCCCCCCCGCCCCGAGTTGAATGATTGCATACCACCTCTGCTGATTCCAGGTTTGTTTTCTTGGGTGGTCGTCAGTCTCTGTTATAACCCTCATGAGAAGGTTCCTTAGCCATTGCCCTATTACCTGGGTAGTACTCATTGACTGCTTCCACCTTCCTATTATAGTAGAGCAGCTTCAGAGAGCAGAATATTCACGGAGCCAGTGAGAATAAGGCTCTTGTTGGTAAACAGATTCATGAAGTTGCAGAGGGACTAATTTCTTGTTGAAGTGAGTATGGTGTTCTGCGTGGTTGTTCTGAGTCTGGGCAGCAGTGATTCAGATGTTAACTTGGAAGGTCCCTGGTTCCAGTTTATGCACATGAAATTGTTTTTGGATGTTAAGCAGTCCTGGGAGCAGGGAATGAAACTTGGGATTCTTCATTCCAGTGGGAGCGTTTGAAGTTATTAATCTTGATTGCATGTAATATTATTTATTATTACTATTGCTGTTAGTAGTAGTGGTAATAGTTGTATTAGTACTAACTGGAACAGCATTAACTGGAGCCTCTAAGTTACATATTCATGAAAGATTTCAGATTGGTCATTGTCACTGGCGACAAGTTACAGATGCAATAAGGAATTCTCCACAAGAACCTGACAGTTATGAGTCCTAATAACACCCTGGATAGTGGCTCCTTTTTGCTTTGCCTGATGGTAGCTAGGTACAGTTGAGAACCTTATTTGTAATTTTAGGTGTTCATGAGATGCAGTCATCAAGACATTTAAGTACTAGTTTAATTCCATCTGTTACCATTAAATGTAGAAAAGTTTACTGTAATTTTATAATTGTATTTTGAAAATACTTTACTGAATTTTAAGAACAATTTCTTAATATTTTAAAACATGACCGAAGTCTCATAGACTACACAAGCTGATTCAGGAACAGATTGGGGTAAAATTCTGAATAAATATGCCTGGGGAACTGAAGTTAAGGTGGCGTCATTCTCGCATAATCATGGCTTGCAGCATCTTCACACTGTTTATATGAGGTGAAAACAAGTGTCTATGACCTTCAAGGGGTGAAGCTTGGGGTATGAAGGTGACTGATAATTTCACACCCACATTTTGCATTTGTCCTGACCTGAAAAGAAACTGGATGTTGTCTCTGAATAGTTGAGATACGATTTTGCAATTTAGAAAGATGTACTCTAACTTAAAACTATTGTAAGTAGTATTATGCATTTAAATTTGTCATTCCACATGTAGAAACCTGGTACTTGTGTTGTTCAGAGTTTCTGGACATAGTTTTGTTTTAGGAAAATTTTATTGACAGTAGACCAGAGTAAAGTAGGTTCTGATTTTCCTTGTCACAGTAGTTACGGATGTAGATTTGAAGGATTTTTTCATTCAAAGTGCCACTTAATATTTGCTGTAGTTTCAGTGTTTATAGTTCTCCATAATATTTTTGCTAGCATAAACACAAAGTCTCTAGCATTGTTTCTTATTGCTTTGTTTGTAAAATTTTTCTAAACAAAGAATTAGTGTAATTCCTTAACTTTATGAAATGGTCACTAGTTTGCACTGTGTGACTATAGAAATATTGGTAGGAATTTGGAGATGAATCTCATTTGCTAGACGAAGTCAGTGAAAGAGCAGCTTTCTCCTGCCTTTTCCCTGCTACTGCTGTTGCTACTGAAACCTTGCCCCAAATTGAGTTACAGTGGAGGTCTTTTCACTCCTCCTTTCTTTTATCCTTTTGTCCATACAGTGCTCAGCTTGAGGAAGGGAAAATGGTACTTCAAGAGCATATCACATCCTCTTGAAACAGTGCAGCTGCAGAGCTGAGTGCTGTGGAATTGGGAGATTTGAGAAATGAAAGGAGAGTAGTGTCTCCAGCAGTCTGTTACAAGGGCATGAGTGGGATGTGACGCACATGTTTATGCTGGCCCACAGTATGGGATGAACGTCACCTTATATACATACTATGTAACGAATATAATTTTGTAAAGAAAGTCTGCTTGCATGAAAAAAAGCTTGATGGGGAAACAAGGTAGAGCTTGGAATTTCTGAAAATGATTTATTTCTTGTTTTGCATTTCAGAACACTGATCCTAAGTCGTCTGTAAAAGGTGTAAGCAGTCAGCTTGGAGAGGGGCCTAGTGATGGACTGCAGCTGTCCAGTAGCCTTCAGTTTCTTGAAGATGAACTTGTATCTTCTCCTTTACCTGATCTTACTGAGGATCAGCCTTTTGATATTCTTCAGAAGTCCTTGCAGGAGGCCAATATTACTGAACAGACTTTGGCAGAAGAGGCATATTTGGATGCCAGTGTAGGTTCTAGCCAACAGTTTGCACAAGCTCAGCTTCATCCTTCTTCATCAGCATCCTTTACTCAGGCTTCTAATGTTTCTAATTACTCAGGTCAGACGTTGCAACCTATAGGAGTTACTCAAGTGGTACAGCAACCTGTTGGAGCATCTTTTGCAAGCAATACAGTCGGTGTGCAACATGGCTTTATGCAACATGTCGGAATTAGTGTTCCCAGCCAGCATTTGTCTAATAGCAGCCAGATTAGTGGTTCTGGGCAGATACAGCTAATTGGTTCATTTAGTAATCAACCTTCCATGATGACCATTAATAACCTTGATGGATCTCAGATAATACTGAAAGGCAATGGTCAACAAACACCTGCAAACATGAGTAGTGGCCTCTTGGTTCATAGACAAACTCCAAATGGTAACTCACTGTTTGGTAACTCAAATTCAAGTCCAGTAGCACAACCTGTAACTGTTCCATTTAACAGCACAAATTTTCAGACATCATTGCCTGTCCATAATATCATCATTCAAAGGGGTTTGGCACCAAACTCTAACAAAGTTCCCATTAATATCCAACCAAAGCCTATCCAGATGGGTCAGCAGACTGCTTACAATGTGAATAACTTGGGAATACAGCAACATCATGTACAGCAAGGGATTCCGTTTGCTTCTGCAAACTCACCTCAGAGTTCAGTAGTTGGTCCTCATATGTCTGTTAATATTGTTAATCAACAAAATACAAGAAAATCAGTTACACCTCAGACAGTTAGCAATGCTGGAGGTAGTATTGTTATCCATTCTCCTATGGGACAGCCTCATGCACCTCAAAACCAGTTTCTCATACCTACAAGTTTGTCTGTTAATTCTAATTCAGTTCATCATGTCCAGGCCATAAATGGACAACTTCTTCAGACTCAGCCTTCCCAGCTGGTTCCTAGCCAAGTGTCTGCTGAGCATGTAATGCTCAACAGGAACTCTACAAACATGCTAAGAGCCAACCAGTCGTATTCAGGACAGATGCTGAATAATCAGAACACAGCTGTTCAGCTTGTTTCCGGCCAGACATTCACAGCTCCTGGAAACCAAGTTATAGTAAATCACGGAACTTCACAAATTGTTGGTGGACAGGTGCCACTGCAGCAGGCGTCACCAACAGTGTTGCATTTGTCACCCAGTCAAGCTAATGTTTCTCAAGGTAGATCGAGTTTTACTACAATGTCACCTGGGCAGTCTACAGTCTCAAATATGTCAGCTTCTAATCGATTTGCTGTTGCAAGTTCTTCTGGTTCAGTACATTCTAGCTTGGGACCATCAGTTCAGTCTGTCGCATCAGGAGGAAACTTTACTGGAGATCAGCTCACGCAGAACAGAACTCAAGTTCCTGTCAGTGCATCGCATCGTCTTCCAGCATCCTCTTCCAAATCTATCAGCACCTTTAGTCACACGTCAGTTGGAGTGACACAACAACAGTTTGCTTTTGGTCAGGTATGAAATCTGCTTGAGAATGTAGCCAAAGAAATGCTTTTAAGCTATGCTAAAATCTGCTTAGCAAAGTATTAAAGTTGGTATTAATGCAGAGAACATTAATTTTGCTAGTTTGTATTGTTAAAAATACTGTGGAAACTGCTGAAAATTAGTGTAACCCAGAGACGTCATTTCACTCAGTATTTTCTAAAGTCTATCCCCGAATGAATGAGTCTCACTTTTATTAATTCAGAAGATTTTGTTGGTGATCTATAGTAATATTTTCAGAACTCTTAGCACTGATCTATTCTACTCCCATTTAAAGGAATGGACATTGTAAGATTATACGACTATGAGCTCTCCTGAAAATCTTACTGTAGAGCTAGATGTAAAGGCTCGGGTACTTCTTAGCACTTAACAAGTCTTTTGACCTCACTAAAAACTATGCATGTGTTTTCAAGGTTTGACCTACTCAAATTCGGATGAAAAGGTTTCTTGAGTTTCTCTTTGTTATTTACCATACAAAATTAATCTGTTAAAACTTAACCTTTTTGGCATTTTGCCCACTGTAGTTGTGTGTGTCTGGAGCAGTTAGAAGCTTTCAAATTTGAAGCAAAGACAAGACAAGAAGATTTCTTAGAATCCTTAAGAGAAAATACCTTTTAAAGCAGTTTGTAAAAGCATAACATTTAAAAAACATTTTCTCTTAAGAAGAGGTCTACTTAGATAATAATTAAAAAAAATTTCTGAACTTACTTTTAAAGTGAGAACTGGTCTTTTTTTGTCCAGTTGATGCAGCTGCAGTATATATTCAACTCAAGCTTGTCTGTTTTCATAAGCGAACTTCCAAACTCTGCCAATATTTAACTCGGTGACTTGTCACACAATTAGCAACAAGCTATTATTCTACTTCTGTCCTTTTTTTGCTTTTGTTTTTTTTTCTTGGTCGTTATAAAATACTGGTAATAACTGTCTCAGTTATTGTACTAATTATCTTAGATCTTTGTCTTTTCCCAAAGGTCTGATGGATTTTTTTAACCAAGACCAAAATGGGCAATGAAATATTGTGTCTTGGAAAATAATGTGTATTTAGAAAATAAGGGCGAACATGTTGCAGAACCACATTTTTAGTCTTCGCCAAAACTGCTAGCATAGGTTGTACCATTTTGTTTGCAGGTGAGTAATTTGAGGCCTGCCTTTCTCTCGCCTCGTGTGACAACGTCTTCCTATTTGTAGGATATGTGCTGGGTCAGTGAGTTTCAGCAGTAATAAAAGCATAATATTTCTTACTGCTGTAAAAGATCATTTTGTTTTTGTGCTGAAATTTCAGAGCTGAAAATGGGAATTACAGAGAACAAATTCTACTGTTTACTAGAATCTTTTTAGTTTGTTTGTACTTGCATTTTAAGTATTGTACTGTATCGTAAACCATGTATCATTTAGTCGCTAAAGACTGGACGGTTTGTTCCACTGTGTATTTTTTCTGTTGTGGAGACAGCTTATTTAGTCATCTTGCATTTTTGAGACTCTGAAAAGCTGAGCTTTCGAAGGGCCACTTGTAGTGGTAAATCATGGTTTTTCTAGAATGTAACTGGTGTGTATTTGTACTGTTAGTGTAATTTCTATTCCTCTCTGATTTACTTTGTAAAATTCTTGCACTTAGGAGGAGTTGAGATGTCTGAAATTTCACCACTTAGAAGTTTGAGGTTGAAAAAGGATGCATAGAGCTGAACTTTAGTTGCCTTTTGTGCTTTTTTCCTCTGTTTGTTAAAGCTTTCAGTAAATATTTGACTGTGGGTTTTTTTTTTTTTAATGTATGTGGCACAGAAAAAAGCTATGAACCAGACATCACCAGTTTCTGCATTGAAGACACAGGATAATTTGAGACAGCCTCAGCTAACAAGTCTTCTGAGCAACACACTATCAGGTCAACTAAGGTCTTTTTAAAATAATTTTCTTAATTTTCTCCAGCAACATAAATTGGTTCTTCTTCGATGTGTCAGACTTGCATTGATGGCTCATGCTGATAGGGTCCTAAAGGTTATCAGAGTTTTATTTTTAGAAGAACGCAAACTAAATTTTTCAGTATTGAATGTGTACTTTTATTTTTCCCAACCATGGCATTTTGTAGAGTGAAAAGTTGAATCTCCACAATAAGCAATTATTTCTCCCCTCTATGAAATCCAAAATTGTACCTTCTTTCTTTTTTTCTAATTTTTTTTTCAGCTTAGGAAAATAAAAATAAGTCATTTTCAAAATATGGACATCTGCTAAAAATTCTATGAAACTTCTAGACCCTCTCTTGTGATGGCTGCTTCAGATACAGAGGAAAGAAAAATAGTGATTACAAGGTTATGTGCAGGCTGTCATCACTCAGTTTGTTTTTGAATGTGTCACTTTCAGTTAGAATAGTTAATGCATTGTTCATGGCAAAATACTGGGCTTTTCAAGCAGCACCATGCTACTGAAAGAACAAAACCAATATATTCAAAACCAGAAAAACGTAGTAACCTTCATGTTCTCTTTGTACATAAGTAACCCTTTTGAATAAGGTCCCATAATCTGCCTGCTTTTTTTTTTCCCTTGTGTACTGTTACGTGCAAGCTGTCCAGGCAATTCTCTACGATCAACACAGTATGGGTTTTTTTTGGGGAAAAAAATAAATTCTTGTGTTGGTTGTAATGTAGCATGGCTGATAAGATGCTGTTTGAATTCCTGAGCACGGCAAATGGAGGAAGTCTGCCCATGTAGAAAATCTAGAAAAAAAATTGATGCTTGCTGTCTAAATACTTTCAGGAGCTCTAGAAGCATTCGGTTTATATGCTTGAGGGAGGGTTAGTATTGAAAAGCTTGATAAAATGTACTGCATAGTTTTCAGTAAATTGTTGGGACACTGTATTTACGGTACTTGAATTTCTTCTTAACATTGCAGTACTATGGTAGGAGATGATTTTTATCTGAGGATTTTTGCAGTTTGCAGCACAAAATATTAGTCCTGTTTCATTTTTATGAGCCAGTTTCTCCACAGGGTAGTTGCACTAATGCTTTTAAGTATATGAGATATGTATCTTTCTCCTAAAAGCTGAAAACTCAAGTAAAATGATCAGGATAGGTACGTGACATTATTCTGTTGCTTAGGATGACAGTCTTTTTAACATATTTTTTATAGGACAGGACTCTGGAGGAAAAGTCATACAGCAATCTCTAGGAACCACACAGCCACAAGAAAAAGTAATAGGATCATCATCAGTTCAACAGAGTATACAGGTAAAGGATACTTTTATTTATATCTTTCCCTTTCCCTTAAAATTTTAGTGGAGTTAAGGATGTTTCAACTCCTTATTGATAATGTAGGGGTCCTTGCTTTTTTTAGAGTATATGAAGTCACTCAAGCTTGTCAAATTCTACCTTGATGTAATAAACATTGAGTATTTTGCAAATTGATATTCTGGATGCTGTTTTGAGATGTAATTCGATAAGTGGAGTTTGACTGTACTGTTCCCTGAAGATAGTTTCATATGACATAGCAATTCTTCATTGAGTTGGACATAAGTTAGACCTGCTCTTATCATTACTTCTTACAAACTCAGCTGTTCTCTAGCTGATTGGGAGGGGATGGTTTGTGAGAAGTAGCAGAAAAATTCCATCTGGTCTTTGTCTGTTTTATTCTTTACTGCACTGTATTCTTTCCCCAGTGTCTTTTTCTTTTTTTTTTTCTTTTTTTAACCACCAGAAGTTCTCCTATATATGGCAGCTATGTACAAAAATTTTTAACTACATCCAGGGTTTGGGACTGGAAGGGGAGGACAGCTTTTTTGGGGAGGGAATACAAGAACGTCTGGAGGGAGGAGACAATTGTTACATTCATGGACTGAGTAGCTGAGGGCAAGAAACAAGGGTTTGAAGTAGGCTTCAAAGTGTGGGCTTTGTTGTGGATGGAACTAAACTACACAATCATGGAAGAAAACAAAGGGGGATCTGATTTAGAATTTTTATTCCTTGCTGTAAATGTATGTGTCAATGTAGTATGACATGAATGTTTTTCCCTGTCTTACTGATGTACAAGTAGAGCAGAAGATACTCACAGTAGTGCTCAGTTATGAGTTCAGCCTGGTTTTGTAATTGTTGGTCAGATGTTCATTCTCCTGTGGTGGTGAATACTTTTTATTCTCTGAAGCTAGAGGCTTTTTGGCCAGCGAGTACCATTACAGTGTGCCTGCTTCATGCTGCTCCTACTTTGCTAAGAAGGATGCTCTGTACCACATGCTTTTTTGTTCCTTCTAACCATGTTGTAGTTTAAAAGAGCTTTCATGCAATCTTTTTTTAAATCATAAGTAACTTTTGCTCTGTGACCAATTTCATTAGTAAGACTAGTTGACTAAAAAAACCCAACAACTTCGTATTAACCAAAGACTCGTTGATCCAGAATGGCTTCTTTGGGAGGATACTTGGATTGCAGTAATGCTTCTCATACAGTAGGAACACGAGCCGTTACCACCTCAGAGAGCGTCACATCTTAGGACAGTGTTCCCCTGAAGAACCTTGGCTTCATGAATGTCTAAGGAAAGGAGAAGATGATGTAGATCTACTTGATGGGTATATCTATAGCATCGACACTAAAACAGAAATCCTAGAACCGCTCTCACCCCCCACCAAGCCACCATGGCTTTTGAGAATTTAAGTACACAACCTTAGCCTGCTTTCCTGACAGATACTCTAATCCATCAAAATCAGGCAAGATGACATCACCTGAGAAATGCAGGGACAGTTCTTCAGAGCAGATTTCTTTGGAAAAGAACCAACCCACCCTTTTCCTGGTGAAGCATATATATGCACTAATTGGAATTTGTCTACAAACAACATTTCAGGCCTTTGGTTTATGTAAGAGAAGTGACTTCCCTATTTCGTTGATACAGTTCCCTTTGAAAATAGGAAATAGTTGAAAGTGTTTATGTGGTGGTTACACTTAGTATTGGTGATATACTTAATTGGCAGAAAGAAATGCTGAAACTTAGGCTTTGCAAAGGAGGGGATGTATTGTAATTTGTCTTTTATTTGAACTTAGGTGGATGGTCATTTAGTTGGACAGAAAAGGCCTGCTGCTAAACAGTTAACTAAAGGAGCTTTGTAAGTCATTTTTCTTTTGTAATTTTATTGCAGATATTTCCCCTAACCTTCATCTCTTTTTAGTTTTTGTCAATGTATAAACTTCTGTTAGAGTATGTGTTAATTATATATCATTAATTTTCCTGGTAGTATTCTACAGCAGTTACAGAAGGATCAAGTGCATGCTGTGACACCAGATAAAAGTCGGTTCAGATCATTAAATGATGCAGTTCAGAGACTCCTTTCATACCATGTGTGCCAAGGATCACTGCCAACAGAGGAAGACTTAAGAAAAGGTAAATTTCTTTTTAAAAATTGGCAATACGTTTGTAATCAGTGTATTGAGAGAATTCTTTATGTAAGTTAGAGCAGTAAGAAAGGGAACATTTTAAAATTTGTGCAGGTTACTGAACCTTCTGCTTACTGAAGAACAGTATTTGAAAGTATACTCTTGTCTTTCTAGTGGACAGTGAATTTGAATCTGTAGCTACACAGCTTCTGAAGAGGACACAGGCTATGCTGAACAAATACAGATGTTTGCTTATAGAAGATGCAATGGTAAGGTGTATAACCCACGTGCATTTTGTGTTCATAGGATGTGATTCAGTTTGTTTAAAAAAAAAAAAAAACATCTACAGGAAGGCAAGAACTAGCATTACAATTCATTTTGTTGATACTATTTATCACCTTACGAAGGTGATAAATACATATGTGAAGGTTTTAGAGATACATGTATATAGTCATTGTACTTGTTATTGCACCAGCAATCTCAGTGGCCAAGCTGCATTTTTAAGTGTACACACATCTTAAAATGTGAAACCCAGTGAAATGAGTTGAATTGTACTTCACATACAGCCTAAGTAAGGGTGCTGTTGTGTATAAGTTCCACAGACATTTAAGACACATGAACTTCCGCTCTCTGATTATACTTTGCTCTTGTGCTGAACAGGCTGTGGTAGTCAGGGAGGTGATTTCTGTGTATTTCTGTGGGTGATAGAGCCTGAAAGAATGTCGAAAAGCTCCATTCAGAAGCCTCCAGCCATATTATAATTGGAGCTAAATCATATTACAGTTTAGGAAATCATTACTTCTCCTTAGAAGCTAGGTGGAGCCTCACATTTTCATCAGAAATGCTTCTGATTTAAGTGCTTTCCTAATCACAGGCGTGAGGTAAAAAGAAAACCGACAAAGTTACTTTAAGAATGTATTTTACAAGGATCAGGAAATGTCACTGTGGCTTCAGACATGCTAGTTTTTACGCCTGGAAAAGTTTCGAATTTGAGTATAATAGACATTTAAATCACTCTGCTTTAGAGACAGGAATGCGTAATACAAGTGTAAGAACTAATTTGGTTTTGGAATCTAGCAGTCCCATTAAAAAAGATACTAACCATCAAATATTTGCAGGTAATTGCAGGTGCAAAGCGGGGGGATGGAGGTTAAAATCTGTTCTTGTAGCATCTGGTACATTGTATGGTAAATCCCATTCAGTCATTTTGAAGAGATTATTTCACATAGTGTTCAGGTTTGGAACTAGTTGCCTGTGTTATGACTTAGTAGCCAGTGAACTTTCTTCTGTGATGGATGGATCCACCTGGCTTGAAGGCAACTCAGCACCAACTAGTTAGAAGGATGGGAGAGAAGTGCAGGGAAGAAACAAGATGATAGGTGGTCCCGTTGCAAGATTTTTGCTGTTTTCTCTCTAAAAGAGAAAGATACTGTATGATGTAAAAAATTGTGGTGTACAGTGGTAAACGTACTCAGTCCTGAAAAGGTGCAGTTCTTACAAGTGGAATAGTAATTCCTTGTTTTAAAATTTTTAACAAATAAAATGTACCATAAAATGTGAATAATATTTTATGGTTGAGATTCAGTTGTGGTTGGGGTCACAGTGAAGATCATTGAGGATGCTGTGACATTGTGAACATTCTCCGCAAATACCTAATGAAAGACATTCTTTTTCTCTGAAGAGTAACTAAGCTATAAATGTTTTGATTTGGTACCAACTTATGAGTTACTACAGAGATGGTTGTTTTTTGTCCTTTTCCTGCAGCGGATAAATCCCTCTGCAGAAATGGTTATGATTGATAGGATGTTTAACCAGGAAGAAAGGGCATCTCTGACCCGGGATAAGCGTCTTGCACTAGTGGATCCTGGTAAGTAATGGTTAACTTCTGAATCTTACAAAAGCAGCGTAAGTACAGAGTGTTTAAAAATAGTTGTGGCCACAGTGAGGCACTGATTGCTAGGGATTCCAGTAATCGAAATACTCAATAAGCAGTTGCAAGTTAAATTTTAATAACTCCCACATTCAGTAATCTAAACACACTGTAAGGTTCAAGGCAGTTATTTGGGGAAAAAATATATTTGGCCTGTTCGGCAGGGAAGTATTTCTGAGTTTCTTTTGACAATAGTCATGACTCCTGCATGGTCTCAATTCTAGTAGGGAAGAATCTATGAGTTTGCTGGCAGTCAGAAAGAACACCGCTGTATGAAGCATGAATACTCTTGTTCATCGTAATGAAGTGTTGCTTTTGGAATGTTATGGCCACTTAAATGGCAGCATTTTTAACCAGACTGCTGTTGAACGTAGCAACTAGAAACACATTATTTGTCTAAGATAACAGTTACTGTTTGTTTAAATGTTCTGCATACTCTGCCTATTTTAAAAGATATTCAGAGGATGTATTGAAGAAGGTATTAGTCTTCTAGATACTATATTTGCATATTTAGAGTGCCAGGAAGTGCCCGTAGTCTGGTTTTACAGTGCACATACATGCGTAGTATGCTGATTAATTTGGTGATAATCACTGGACACAGCAGAACACTTAAGCGTATGTATGTCTCTTAAAGACATGAATCTGTGGCTGTTACTTGAATTTTAATACTCAGAAACTACGTTGGAGTGTCTGTTATTTTGGTGTATAGGTAATCTAAGTAAAATGTTGTTACTTAATTTTCAGATGGTTATCAGGCCGATTTTTGTTGTTCTGCCAAACAATTTGATAAAACACCTGAAGAAGCACAGTCCAGCAAAAGTGACCATCAGTCTAGCAAAACATTACCTTCTCGAAGTCAGACTACCAAAACCCAAGCTAGAGACCGACCAAAATCCAGCTCAGCAGAGTCCACAAATCACAGTAAACTTCCTCTAGTGCCTAACAACATTCTGACATCACAAGAAGAAATAGCTTCTACTAAAAAATCGGAGAGCCTCACTAAAGCTTTAAAGTTTGAAAAGGCTAATTGTTCTTCTGAGAGCCAATATGTGGCCGTTTCTGAAGAAAAGATGGCTGGGAAAGATCTTGCCAAGTCCACTGAGAATTCTTCGAGTTCTGAAGACTTGTCAAAAACTGTCTCAAGAAGCGGTCATGGAACACACAATAAAATATCAAGGAACACAGTTCAATCTTTCTCAAAGATAACGTGTAATAATTCCCTCCAAGACAAAACTCTGAGGAGTTCTCCAAAGAATGAGGTTTTACATCCTGATAACAGGAAAGGCTCTGGTGAACCCCAGCAAGACTTACTGCTCAGTAAGAGTTTAGAAACTACATTTAAAAACATCTTGGAACTTAAAAAAGCTGGGAGACAGCCACAAAACGAGGCAACAAGTAGCAGCTCAGTTGAATTAGAATTTCCTAACTTTTCACCTATTGCTTCACAGGAAAACTGCCTGGAAAAATTTATTCCAGACCACAGTGAAGGTGTTGTAGAAACTGACTCTATTTTAGAAGCAGCTGTAAATAGTATCTTAGAGTGTTAATAGTTACAGTACCATGGACAAGTTATGTTTCTCTTAGCAGAAGCAAATGTGAATGACACCACAAGTACAGCCTGACATGCATTTAAGGTTAACCTTTCTAAACTAGATTCTGTTCTGTGTTTGAGAGCAATACTCATTGTGGTTACAGTGAGATATCCAAGTAAAGTTAATCCTTGTTAGAATGCAGTCTGTTAGGGCCTTACTATTTCAAGTATTATTATGATAGTGCTTTTGATAATTGTGCAGTACTGCAACATAACAAGGTTGCAGGTTGTTAGGCCCTATGTAATACGGTAATATACTGACAATCACAGTCATTTGAAAGGATATATTTATTAAGAAAATGTTTTTAAAGAATGATGGAAGCAACAATTCTCCCCTACCCTTCTCTTCCACAAATCATCAGATTTTTAGTTTTTCTGGAAAACCCACTGTACCTCTATTCAGAAGTAATTATTTGCTTTGTTAATGAATCTGTGTTCTAGGATTCTTAAGTTGGAAGGATATCATCAGTGTGTTTACAAGGCTTCATAATTTAAACTTAAAGTGCTTTTCTATTGCTTTCTGAGCAGAAACTAGTATTTGATGATATATTTGTAGTGGGTAACTTTAGTCTGTGGGATGATATTATATGATCTTAGTCACAGTGGCATGATATGAAGTAATAAATGCTTGACTAAGGAGGGTAGAATGGAAGCCAGTAAATGGCAAACTGTACAGGATGAGGCCATGATAGAGCCATGAATTTATATATATAATACATATATATGTTAACTCTTGAGGAAAAGATTTTGCATTTTATAATTGGATGTAGTCAGCCTTGAGTCTTTCTGAAGTGGTATAAATGTTTTTTTTTGTTGATTCTTTTTTTTAGACCAAGTGTCAAAAGCACTTTTATTTGAAAACTGTTGTGATATTTGTAGCTTATATTTTAAGAGGACATTAGCCTTACTCTGACTAAATTTAAAGGCCAGTGTTTATTTTTGATTTTTTTGCTTTTTGCTGTCAGAGAATGTTAAATCATCCACCGTAGCAGTCATAATTACCAAGATATGTACAGACCAAAGTTGATCAGCAATCCCTTGTTTAAACATATCGAAAAGTGTGTAATTATTAATTCATATTGTAAAGCCAAGTGAAACCATTGCATGGTTTGTATTTGGCTTGCTGTCATGTTGTTAAGATAGAATCTTATTATTTTATTTATTTATTTTAATCTATGACACCTTTTTTTTTTTTTTTTTTTTGCTGCCCATGCTGCTTTTTCCTCGTTTACTTTGGTCATGAGTGCTTTTGTGCACATAAGTACGCTGACATTCGTCACGTGCGTGTAGTACATATGTCTGCTCAGGAGGATATAGCTTTTGTGATTTCTAAGGTATGCTCACGTTCTCCCCCAGACCTTCTCCACAATTTCTTAGAAAAATTACCAGCCATTTTCCAGATGTGCTGATTACAATTTTCATAATAGAGAGGCTCATTGTGATAAGCTGTGGTTGTCAGTCAGATTGCCAGGAAAGAAAACAGGAGGTTTTACTGTCATGTAATTCAGTTCATCTGAATAGCGCAAAAGAAAGCAGAATTAGATCCTTGTGACAGTAGAAGATTACAGTGCAACGCAGTGTTGAGCTACAGTCCACTGTCTGACCACTAAAGGAAACCAAATCTAGAAAGCAATGTGAGAAAGGTGAACTTAATTAAAATTCATCTGCCCTTCAACGTGAATGGAAATATTGGTTTTGTATGTTACTAATTGCCATTTAAAAAAATTGTGCCAATCTTAAAGTACATGTTTGTAAAAACCCAACATTCCCAAGTGTTGTATAAAATACTCAAGGTAATAATAAGTATTGCCAGTTTTAAATTTTTAGTTAGGTGTCCATAGAATAGACTCTCAGGCAGTTAGTTGTTTTCTTATTGGCAAAACTGACAATATAGTCTTCACCTATTGCCTTTTTAGATTTAATAATATGCTCATGGCTGTGTATCCTGATGCATATTTTATTTTATCATTTTGGAAATTTAATCGTTCTAAACTATCTAGGAAGGAGAACAGTAAGTTACACAGCTGTATGTTAACTTGTTAAATTTTTCTTTGATGGGGAAAAATAAGTAAAGTTGCACATTCATTGATCCGCTTGCTTTTTGTACCACCTCAAAATGGGTATGGGGTTTCCAGCCTCTCTACAGCAAATACATAATGAGGGATCAGGCTATGTGTCTTCTAGTGGATCTCATTTGGGGATGGGGGACAATGGCATATAAAAAATGACAAATTACAAAAAGTAATCATGGTTGATTTGGTCAGACACATTTCTCTGAACTACTTACGAGAGGAACCCATTGAACAAGCCTAGCAAGATTAATCTTAGATTGTTAATATTCTGTTGTTCACTCCTTTGAATTCAGTTCTAAAGGAATTCTGGTACGTGGTGAAGCAGTAAATGAAAGAATCGTATTTTTGTTGTGCTTAAAAAAAGTATGAATTTGTTAATCATATGGGCTCAAGTCCAGCAAAGTATTGTGAATGTGCATGACTTTAAACATGTTTTCATTATTTTGCTGGATCAGCATTGTGATTTCAATGTTATTTAATACTGCCTAATATTAAAACAAATTTTAAACTGGCAATTAAGAAAACTATGTTCGTTTTGAAGATTTTAGTATAATTTATCTGTTAGATTAGGGAGGCCTTACAGACTGACTTCACTTAAAGAGGATGTGTCACTTATTGTCAGTGTGGTATGGACTTTATTTGCTTAAATACCTTCATTTGTAAAGTATGTCTCACTTGAAATTGCTTTGTATACATTTTGTAAAAATATTTATAAAATGTTTTGTAAAAAAAAAAGTATAACAAATTGCAGTTTATTTTGTTATGTTGGATAAATACTGTTAAAAGACACAAGTCAGTAAATATATTGTTAATCCATGGATAGGAAATGTTTAGTTGGAGATTACAAATTGAAACAACCATTGCAATACAGCCAAAGATTTGGGAAAAAATGTCTATCTGTGATTGTCTTGATTTAACCAAGTTGAATTTACATTTCTGAAAGAGGATTTGTTCTCAGTTTTAAGTAGTATGGTTGCAAAATATTCTTACTCCTGTGCTTTTTATAATGCAGCCCTGTTATAAAATACTTAATAGGCCAAGTTTCCATACTCTTTATGAATCTCTCTGAACATATGCTATTAAGACTTGACTCATGTGGCATTTTAACTACATACAGTAATGTCGATCTCCAGATAACAAGATTGCCAACGGTCCTGCTCTGTTGTCATTAGAAATCTTGCCATGGTGAGGTTGCTGAGACACGCTCTCCTTCTCCAGCATGTTTTCACAAGATAGAGGCATCATCTTCCTGATAACGTCGGGGAGATAGAGGAAAAGAGAGGGATTTTGTTACTCAGCTGGCTGTCTCATCCATGCTCCAGGTTTCTGAGTTGTGCCAATTGTATTTGGTTATAGATACCTGTGTTTGCCGTATTTCCCATTCCTTCATTTTGGCTGTGAGAAGATATTACGAGTGCTGGTGATGTAATGCTTCTTCCTACTTTTAGAGGGGTGATGAACCTTTTCTTACTGTGATTGAATTTTTCAGGAAGTATGCTGAGATTCTGATCTAGTAAAGCTCTTAGCTTGGAACTTCATCACTTTATTTTTGGAGGCTATGAAAACAAAGGATTGGTTAAGTGCACTGCCTCTCAACTTGGAGTAGGGCCTGCAGTGTTGAAAGGTAGAAATCTTTATGGTTAGTATGCATTATTTTGTCAATGAGACAAAATAAACATGCATTTTGAATGCTGCTCACATACTTCTCAGGCAGTAACTACAAGAATAAAATCAGTTATATACTATTTTAACCTGTTTGGGTTAGGATGGCTAAGCATCTTGGAATTCTTTTTATCGTATCCCTGTAGAATTACCAGGCAAACTTTCTGGGTTGGGAAACATTTGATGTACAGTTTACCATGCAGCTGTCTTCACTTTAGAAGTTCTCTTCGTTGCAAGAACATGGTGTATTTTTTTTAATTGCCTTTCAATAGCATTTTTATGGTGGGTTTGTTAAGTTTATTCCAATATTCAGGGCAGAATTTCTGAAGGTTTGGGCATTATGTTAATGCATAGCTTATTTAAGAAAGTCAGAACACCTTTCATTTTGAGGATCTGTACAAAGGAAAAAAAATGCCAGAATAAGCTTGGCACAAAGAAAGGTATGTAAGTAATTTTAAACCTTAGAGAAATTCCTCTCTTCTTCAGGAGGTGTTTTCTTTATAAGCCTTTGAATTTTTCCTTTAGAATTTTACACACTTTTTTTTTGAGTTTTCACAATGATGTGTTCGTCAGACAGCTTCAAGAAATGCAAGAAACTGTCTTCATGACTTGGGGGTCACCTGTCACTTTGGTTAAAGAAAGTCATTGCAGAAAATAAGCAAGTTCTGGTGAAGATGAACAGCAGCAGCTCTGGTGCACAGATACAATACACTGTACGCAGATTTCAGATTGCAGTAGTGGTGGGTATGCTGAATTATTTGTTTATAATTTATGGATCGGCATTTGTCTTTCTGTGCTACTAGTCCTGCAACTAGTCATTGTATTGGAAGTTGAAAAAAATGTATCCATAATAACTAGTTGCAATAGGTAAACACCCAGCAAACTTGAGCAAGCTTGCAGTACTAGGGAAGAAAAAGATAAAAAGGACACAAAGTGTCCAGCTGAACCAATATTTTTGGTATAAAAGCAAAAACCTCTAAAGTTGCCCTGTTGTGTGCCGAGCATAAAACCCTGCTTTATTTTTTTTTCTAGGCTTGATATCATACAGTTTTGTGGGGAAAATTGTTTTACAAATGGAGGAAGAAGCTAAATCAGAATTTAAGGCTCTTCTGTAGTATACTCTTTGCTTGGCCTCATACACTAGCTTTTGTTTAGGTGGTGCCACTGTTTCTGCAGATACCCTTCGGGAATATAGTGCTCAGTCTTCATTGCTGCTTTTGCACTGCAGGATTTTTTAGAGGAATTTCTTCGCTCCCCCCCCCCCCCCCCCTTCCCTTTCTTGAAAAGGAAATCATAGAATCATTTAGGTTGGAAAAGACCCTTAAGATCATCGAGTCCAACCGTTAACAAGTCAAATGAGGTGTTCTCATTTGAGGTAAATTGTTGCAACCATGTTAATGAAATGAGGGCAATTTTAGAATTCAGTGCTTTGAAGGGGAAGCAAAGTTAGTTGGTCCATGCTGATACATTCTAGGCAGCTTTTAATGTTTCAGTTAGCTTTTATGTCTACATAGCTTTTCATTCCATAGTGTAGTCATACCAGAGGCCAAATTTTCAAAATGATTCTGAATCTTGGCTATACAAGTTCATTACTGTCACATGTTTATTAAAACTTGTGAAGATAGTGATGTTTCATTTTAATTAATTTACCAAACAGGCTTGTCCTGATAGAGCTCCACTGTTTCTGCACACCACCGAGGTGAAAGTAACGTAGACCTAACTCTGACATTCCTTTCTAGACACCTGGCACGTAGGGCCTGATCCAGAGTCTGTTGAATCAGCGGAAAGATGATTTTTCAATTAAGGATTATGGTGGTAATACTTCTCTTTAAAAAAAAAAATTAAAAAAGCGTGGCATTTAATTGATATAATATCCTTGGGTGGAAGGCGATGACGAGGCCTCTCAGATTCTACAGCGATGACCATCTCGGCACTGAGGTAGGTAGCATTATATAATTAATGGTGTTACTTGGGGTGGTGATTGAATAAAATGTTTTCATCTAAGCAGGCTGCTCATTTTTTCCTCCAAACAGTATACACTTTTAATAATTACTGCACAGTTCTGAAAATACGAAGCTTTACTCTCTCCTGTGACTCCAAATGTTCATACCGAGATGTGAAACCATGCGCAAGTCATGGTGAGAAATCATGGCAAATAGTTAACGTCAGGTAAGTGGTACAGTGGCTGGAATTACAAAAGTGAGCTAAAATAGTTGACATTTATGTAAGGCTAAAATCCTGTCTGGATTATTGTGATAACTAAAGTTCAGCAGCTGAAATTAAATTCAGAAATTACAAATTGTGAAGTTTAATTGGAGGAGGTACAAGGTTGAAATCATTAAAATAATGCATGTCATTCCTGAGCTGTGTCTCAGCAATTGGATTCTCATCGACTTCAAGCTTTGGGAATTACTTAAGAGATACTCAAAACTGACAGCTTTTTAAAATTATCAGATGGCACATAAGACACTGGAAAAAGGTACTTGTTTTTTAAACTTTTCATATAACTTCTAAAGCTGTAATCACAAATTTATGCTATTATTTTTTTGAGTGAATTCCATTTGCTGATGAGTCAGGCAGCTGACAGGCTTCAGGAGAGCTACATGCAGCACGTACTTGTTTGCATACGGAAAAACTCAGTTAAAGAAAATTTGGCCCGATTTGGCTTCAGTGATTATTGTTGGAAGTCAAGGGGCTAATATTATAAATACAGGTATTTAGATGCTTTTCTTACATTGCAGCATTCAGCCACTGGGCCAGCACTGACAAAATATGTATATAAATGTCCGTTTTGTTCTCTTTAGAGTGCTTTAAGTGATATAAACAAGAATATTTCTGCACTATTAGTGAATTTGAATAACTTTTAAAATTCAGTTTGAAGCTGATTTCATCTCAGATTAGAACTTCTGCTTCCAAAGTCTCATTCTGAAGTGCAATAATACACTGAAACTATATTTCAATTATCTAATAGATGTTTTAGGCTCTTTTTTTTTTACCCATACCGAGGTTGATATGTGTGTGGTGCGTCTCCTTTAAGTGAGCAGCAGCAGAGAGTGACACTTGGAAACCTGCTGTCATTCATTTCACAGCCTGATATTGCTAAGTGTACCTGAGGCGGATAAATGGCAAGCAGAATAAAAATGCATATGGTTAATACTACCGAGGTTGAAGAATTCAATTTCACCTTGCTTTCAAGGTAAAATTAGTCAGGGAATAGGGGATTTGGAAGGCCCCTATTAACAGGGGCCAGTAACAGACCAGTCTGCTGTGCCTGTGGAGGGTTGGAAACAGAGTGCTCAGGAACAGGGGCTTGGAAACCTTTGGGTACGGAGAAGGAAATTTGGATGAAGCTGAAGGAGACAAGGCCCCAGGGTTTGGAAGAAATGAGCAGGAAGGTAGGTAGGTGCGTGTGGGGGATGGATTTTGTGGGGACCTTTGAGATCTGAATGACTAAACTTGATTTTAAACACAGGATGTGTTGTATACACAGGAAGTTGTACGGGATTGTATCAATTTCTGTATTAGATCATATAATTAACATTTAAAAAAATTATTAAACATAGTGTCTTTTTTTCCCCTTGCACCTCTGAAAATATCTGTATGATACTGGGTGAAGAAGGCGTTTAACAACATAGTGAATATTCTACTTGGATGTAGATTTGTACGTCTTACTGTTGCAAGCATGGGCTCAACACACAGTTGGAAAGCTGGTTGTGAAAGAACATAGCTAATACACAACGTCTGGCTTTAAATTGAGCAAGAACATTACTAAAAATTGTGAGTGAACTGCAAAATACTGTGGAATTGGGGAAGTGGTGTCATGATTTTGAATGAGCATCATTGGCAACGTATTCCTCACCAAGAGGTAAGGAAGGTGTGGAAGTTATTTGCTACTATGCTGGTTTTTTCTGAGGTTAAATTTTCCCCACTGATAGAAAAGAGTAGATTTTGAGGTTTTAGTGAAAATGTATACAACCTCATGACACCTGTAATAATTAGTATTCAATTTATGAGAATGCCTTATGTTACTTTTGCCTATTAAGGAGGGCAATTTTAATTCTGTGACAACCAGTCTGAGAGTTAAAACTTACTTCCCAAGGACTTGAAGACCTGCTTTTTTTAAAGTTGAATTATACCACATTTGATTTGTCAAAACCAAAAGAGACATCCCACCCCGCTCTGATTTTTTGTTGCTGTTTTATCCTTTGGCAATCAAATTTGAAGCCCCTAAGTAAATAAGAATTTTCAGATACTTGTAGCCTTAAGTCATTGAGACCTGTTTCTGCAGCAGTGTTCTGTCAGAGACTGCCTGGTTTATTTCAGAGCCGTTGTGATCAAGCAGGATCCTACAAATAATCGTAACTGGTTATCTGTACTCCCAAGTGCAATATAATAACTTTTGGGGGAATTTAGTTTTATGTCTTTAATTTGTAAACTTTCTAGCTAAGAGACCCCCTTTGCTATTTGCGTTCAGCTGTGTTTAGCATCTACCCCAAGCAGGGTGAATGTATTTTCTTTCTTACCTGGCTAGCTTAGTAGAAATAAATACTAATCTAGATACCAGGGCAAGATCATTGGTGACAGGGAAAACTAGAAATTTGATTTTTTTGTTTGTTTGTTTTTTTTTCATTTGCCATGCTCTTTCAGACCTGAATGTGCTAATAGCAGTTTTATGGCTACAACTCTGATACCAGGGTCCAGGCATGGAAAGAATGCGAGACTGAAGGTTGGAGGTAACCGTGCCCATGAATGGTGAGACCAGGTTAAAGGAGCCTCAGAACATTATAGCAAATATAGTTCTGTTTGTCTGTAGTGCAATCCAAAGACAGTATTTGACCTGAAATCCAGCTTTGTTGTGTGTATGGAGAGGAAGCGGAGAAGGAGCAGACGTAAATTGTTAAAGGTCTATTGTTTTTTAGAACAGCCAAAAAATGAGATTTTTGCTTGGTTCTTGCTTCCCATCCTTTACTTAACAAGGCTGCAGGAGCTTTGGCATTGATGAGTTGACTTCTGTAAAAGGCTTAAAAAAAGAAAAGGTAGGGTGGAAAGCAGAATACTGAGTTGTGTGTGTATCCATTCCAGGGGTAGTTCAGTAACATCAGGTTCTGTGCAAATAAACAGTAGGTTTCAATTGTCTGCTGCTAATTATCACCCAAATTTGATTTGCACGCTCTTCAAAGGGACTCATATCTTTCCATTTAGTTATTTGTTTCAGTGCGATGAATCTTTAATTCAAACCAAACGTGGGTCAGTTTCCAACTGGAAAAAAAAAAGCAAGGAATGTGTTTATCCGCGGTCATATCAGTGTCTCTCTTTAGTTTTATGTATGTGGTGATTCATGGCCTCAGTGGGGAGGTGAATTTGTGTCAATCCGTGAATTGGCTTTGCCTGTTTGGCAAGTTTGTTAAAGGGTTTGGTCAGTTGTAGAAGGGCTTAAATAATTGTGCCTAATGGGATGGTTCTGGTGAGCTTTAAGTAACGAGAGGAAGTCTTAAAGTTACACAGATGTAACAACATCTCATTCTGAGTACATCTTTTTCCCCAGGTATTATTTTCCCTTATGCAACATCAGGTCAGTTGGTCCTTTGGCTGCACATTTTTTCTACTCCAGTAATTTTCTTTTTAATCTTTATAGACAGGGTTATTTGTTCCTCTCTCTGTAGTGATGCAGCCTAAAGTCTCTGAGGGCATTGAAATAATGGTTGCATGTCTTTCCTCCACCAAAAGCATCAACTACAAAATACAGGCCTACAATGAGAAAATAAGGCAATTTTAGAAACGTCTGATGCAGTGATTGACTAAGTAGATGTTGAGCACTACCTTTGAAATCTTGCAGTACTGTGTCATCTGCACATTGTCCTGGGCAACCGGCTCTAGTTGATCCTGCTTGAGCAGGGGCGTTGGACAAGATGATCTACAATGGTCCCTTCCAACCTCAACCATTCTGTGATTCTGTGCCAATAATATTTAGCAAAAATTGTGAAGAAAGGATATTTAAGTGTGCGGTAGTAAATGTAACTTTGGTTTCACTGACTGCAGTTTTGAATTGAACTTTTTGGGGTCACACATGTGATGGGGTGTATTGAAAAATACATTTCTGTTCTTCATGACCTAGAAAGAGAATATATCGTCAAAAACATGTTAAAAGATTGTTACCCGTCAAATGCTTAGTCTTTAGAAAAAGCAGAATTTCAGGTGCCTGTATGACTATTTATCCTGCTTAAGGGAGCATATTTTTAATTTTTATGCTCTCATAGATTAAGAGCTGAGGACTCGTTAGCACTGCCCTGTGCACGTGTCATATAGTGCATTCACGTGCTTACACACACTCACCACATTCTGACCTTTCGGACCTGCAATTATCCTTGGCTGTCAGACAGCTTTTTAATTACATGACTGCCTGCTCTTGTTCCAAGGGTGCCTGTCTCAGCGCGCAGGACAGCACCGGTACCTTGTACTGCAGTCAGGTCTATCTAGAGGCTTGTCTGCGTGCTATGTAAAAGTTACACCAAGCCTAATGAGGCCAAAGCCCCATCTGAACAGCATCTCCATTTCCTAGGTAAGAGTCTGTCTCCTAGCAAAATGCTTAGCTTCAATTCCCACTTCCTCAGCCTCCTCTAAGAGTCAAACTTCCTCCTCCGATTGACGCTGCTGGGAAGAGCGCACTGATCTCCCAGATCCCTGGGCACTCCCAGTACCAGTCTTTGTGAAGCCAGAATAGCAACTGGCAGTAAAGTAGGTGCTATCTTTAGCAGAGCTGGCTCTCGAGTATTTCCCAAACGCCACAGCTACTCATCCTCTGTTGGGAAATCTGCTATATGCTATAGCTCGTAACTCCAGACGGTGATAAAATGTTCGCTGGATGGAGTGAATGCTCTTCATTTCAACAGGCCTTACCTGTTTTCACCATTAAAAATATTTGATGTCCATCCTCATCCACAGTCTCTGTCAGTGATCTAGTCTATCACCCGCTACTGCAGCAGCTGCCAGCTTCCCCCTTGAGAACAGTCTTGATGTCTTCCTTCAGCCCATGGGTGAAAGCCCGTGGCGCTGGCAACTGCTCTCTGAGTGCAGATGGCAAACTTAGAAGGTCCTTGTTCAGACATCTGAGCCTCTGCCTTTTCTGCACCTTAAAATCGGTCTTTGTGATAAAAAATTGTTATTTATTTAGTGCCTTTGTGCTGTAATGGATCCAGCCAAAGAGCAATCTGCCATCCAGCTGGCTAGGCACTTAACAGCCACAGCAGGGAAAAGGGTAAATGCAATCAGTGAACTGCTGCCTGTAAAGGTGGTAGTGAAATCGTTAGCTAGCCCTGGTAATTGGTAACAGCATGTAGTTTTGGTACAGATTCTTGCAAAAAATTGTATTAAAGGCTGCACACTCCTGTTTCCCCTTGTAGGAACGTACAGACCTTCCAGGGTCAGGGTCCTCACAAACCAGGGGTGTGTGGTGCCGGTTCGGTGCAGGTGTTGGAGCCTGCCTCAGTTGTTGGGATGCCTGACTGCACCGAGCCTGATGCAGGGCTCTGGCCGCCTGTATCCTCAGCCAGGTGAGTGGGTTTAGGCTTAAATCACTTGTACCTCTGGATAACGAGTATTTGGGAGTGTTTTTTATTAATTTTTCTTTTCCCAAGAGAAGGAAGAAGGAATTGGGGGCAAGTAAACCCTAGGATCTGGGTAAAAGCTAAAATTTGCTCTGCAGACCCAATTTTTTCTGCATTTTGCCTACTTTTCAGAAAGAAATAGCGTGTATAGAGTCTGCAAGCAGACAGGCACAATAGTACTGCAAAGGGTGAATTTCTCCCAGCTGTCTTAATGGTGTGTTGATTTTAAAACCTAATTTCACTGCTGCTTGCTATGCAATTAACACCCAGTTAATACATTTGGTTAGTTCAGCTGTGTGGTACCATACTTTGTGTTGGGTTGGGTGTCAATATGGACACTTTTAATGAAAATACCTGTTTAAGGTAAGTGAGTAGTCAAAAAGCAAACAAAATCTGGGGCTATGGAAGCAGGAATAAGCCAGGAAAAGCTGGTAATATTGTAATTCTAATAAAATGAATTTGAATAAAGTGTTAACTTCTGTTATGCCCGAAAAAACTATGGCAAAAAGAGAGGGAGTTGAGTGACAGAAAATTAAAACATGTAAGAAATCCAGTAAAAGGGAACCTGACAAAATCGTGGCTGATGCAGAGAAGGTGAATTGGATACCTCCACGTAAACTTGGAATACAGGAGAACAGGACAAGCTAATGAAACAAAGATAAGCATCAAGTGAGGTCAAAAAACTTCTGTTAAGAATGTAACTGTTCCAGAATACTAACAGAATAGTAACTACTGCCTTGTGTAACAGCAATGGAATTTAGTGGTACAAGGTTTAGAAACCTAAAGCACAGTGAGATGAAAAAACCATGCTGATTGCGGAGACTCTCTGCACTTTATAGTGAGGAAACAATTTACAGGAGTTACAACTTTCAAGGTAGTTCAAGATCTGACCACTTCTCAGCAGTGGTCTCTAAGTTGCTGCTCTGAGTCTCTTGTAAATTTAATGATGTTCTATACTAATAAAACCAACGCAGGGTTTTTAACCACTTATGAGAGAACAGGCGGAACAGGAAACTATTTCCAAAAATTCTGGAGCTTTCTGGGCTGGGGAAAGGATATTTCTCCGGACTTAAAACTTCTGTAATTTATCAACTCTTGGTGACTGCGGTTTCCACATCAGTTTCATGATTCTCCACGAGGTGGAGGAAGCAGCTTATGCTTCGGTGTGTGCCGGGGTGCAGGCTGCGGCGTGGGGAAGCGGCTGCGGAGGGGCTGTGCAGCTGTGCAGGGCTCCTGCTCCCCTCCTCTCCCACCCGCCAGCCCCCACACCGCCCAGCCTCTCGGACTGCACGGAGGGAGGCTGCAAGAACAGGCTCTGAAGGTTTCTTGCTGGTTTGCTCCTTTTAAAAATGGGGATTTCAATATTACGGTTCATCAGGAGGTCTTTAGGGGCTTCATGAAGGATGCCGACGTGACCATGTCTGCTTTTCCATTGGAGAAGCCTAGTTGCACAGCTGTGCAGTGCCTGTCCTCTGGTCATACAGCAAGGTAGTGGCCGGACTGGCAGATAAACCTGGTTCTCTGAGATTGCTGCAGTGTGCTGCAGTGTATTCACTCCTAGAGGGCAGTTTCACTATAAAATTGGTGTTCTTTATGGATAAAATACAAGTAGGAAAAATAACAGCAAGTGTCTGTATTAAAATATTGTAACTTATACTAGGTTTCTGCTAAGGGCTCTGATTTTGTGAACAGTGTTTCAGGTTTTCTGTTGACTGTGGCAGGACTTGGAAGGACTTACCTTGCACAGCTAGCCCCAGCTTGTGTGTCTCAGAGTCCTGTGTTTTCAGTCTTTGCAGCTCCTAAAAATCAAAACTCATGTAATTTGTAATTTCCTTTCCTTGTCTTAAACCTTATAATCCGATTGATTTTTATTTTTGCCTGTGATGAAACAGGTCAGCCCAAAGTAGAAAATATTGGTTAATTTTAAAATTCAGTTCAGTTAATTTCTGTTGGAAAAAAGATCTCTGTCAATACTCGTATACGCATGAGACAACACTGTTTCTGTTTTAGCTGGTCATCTTCTGGCAGATCATGTGAGTTATTTTTCAAGGCGTTAAAGTATGTTTGCAGTGGTGCTAAGGTTGTTTCTGAGTTGCACAGGGCTAATGTGATTGTATCAAGACGAAAAACCATTGGAATGGGATGTTATTAAGGTGATTTACAATAAGTGAACACAGGAATAGAACTGAAATAGTAAATTGCTTGGAAAGAAGGCTGGAAAGGGGTGGTCTTGAGGAGCCATTTCATCCTCGATACGTGATCCTCTATGCCTATACTGTTGTTGGCCGAAGTTTGTCTAAGGTTGCAGTTATGAGCTTACACAAAAGGGCGTTTTGCTTCCCTTTAGCCCAGACATTTTCTGTGAGCTGCTTGTTTCTGTGTTCCCACAAGCATTGTGTTGCCATAAATGAAGCATCTCTGAGCTGCAGCGTGAGGTTAGAAAGAAATGGGAGGTGAGGAAGGTGTAGACTTGATAAACGGTGTTGCCATCAGGGAAAGTGTCCGTGAACCTGTTCTTAAATGTACAAAGGAGTGTACTCTACAATGTCCCAAAGCTTTTATTTTTCGGGGGCAAGGGCAGATGGTTGGTTGGTTTAGTTGATGCTTGCTTTTTTTTTTTTTTGTCTTTTTTTTTTTTTCCCTTCACTGGTATTATTTGTGCCAGTTCCTTAAAGGAAATAAACAACAGTATTTATTTTTGCCAAAATATATGAGGGCTTCTTCCAGCATAGCTTCACCAGTTAGGGCCATAATTTCTTCTTGCTTCTGATTGATATACCTCTGATAGTAACTCATCTAGCTCATAGCCGGAACTTCGAAATTTCTAACAGAATATGTCTTGTTACTGAAGAGTCAGTTGATTAGTGGCAATCTGTTAGCGTGGTAAATCAGTCAGATGACCAAGCCCCAATTCCTCTCTAGAGGCTTAAAAAAAATGGTGACCGTAGTTATGATTTATAGAATCTTAGCTTTAACGGAAATCATTCTACTTCAGAAATATGGAAATTTAATAGTAATATGCTTTCTCTGGGTGGAGGGGTAAATATATGGAAACACCCTCCAAACTACTTGAAGAAAAATGCATTTATCCCTAAGAACATAACCTTGGCCAGAGATATCTGATCTCCGGAGTGGTGCTAGATGATGCGAGTTACCTGTCCCAGAAGAGGCAAAACTTACCTGCAGAGACCTGAAAGAATGTGTTGGCTTTGCTATTTTATTATTGATACAGGGCTCAAGTTGGGCAATACCTACGTGGGAGGTAGGTCACATTTAGCAAGATGGGACAGCAGTTGCCTTAAAGCTTCACTCTGTTTTCCATCTTGGTGAGAAGGGGAGGGACTGCCTCAAATTCTCCAGCAACAGCAAGTTCAGTGCAAAAACCAGTGGGGAGCTGCAGAGAAAGCTCTGATGGCTTCCCTACAGGGTTGGGCTGGAGCGAGGACCAGCCTGTTGGTCTGGTCCTTGCTCTTCTCGGCGGGGGATGGCTCCTCGCTGATCCATGCCCAGGGCTGGGAACACCAGCAATGCCTCTCAGTAGGTGCCCTCGGTGCTTCTTAAAGCCGCCCAGCAGCCTCCGGCATGCACGACCCGGGATGCTGCTGTCGATCCTCTGCCGGTGACCTGCATGGGAGAGGTGTTGCCTTCTCTGCCGCACTAATGACCGTCCCTCCATCCCTGTAGTCACGGACGATTGATATAAAATGAGGCAATAACAAGCTATAGGAATCAAATTTTACTGGCGTAGTTCAGAACTCTAGCAGATAAAAGCGAGCGTGAAATGAATGCTGTCTCCTTCTTTTGGAGTGATGGCTTTAGTAGCTCCAACTGGGACCAGTCTCCTGATACAGGAAGATCTGTGTCTTAAAGCTTGCAACAGCATTTTTTTCCGGTGTAATTCATTACTCTGATTGCTAGTTCCCTTCATCACAAAGATGCTATCGTTTCTAATCTCTTTAAAATCTTTATCAGGCCTTCTTTTATTTGCTGGAGGCTCAGGCTGACTGGAAAAAAAAAAAAATCTATAAAACATGTGGTGAAGTGAAAAATACACCAAAATTTCACTTCAATGCTCTGGCCAAATCTATCTTGTGGGAGTTGCTACTCTATCCTGCTCTGTGCTGGAGAGCCATTTTTCTCATCTTCACTTGTGCTGCAAAATTGTGCTTCCTCTTATGCCGAGGCCAAACACATCCCGAGAAAAAAATGCTTGGTTTGCCAAACATGCAGCTGATGACACATGTATTTATGCTCCCTGGCAAACTAAGTTAAACAAACAAGGACTAAGTTGGGCAGACGTTATAGGAGGTAATACTTCATTATAACTCGACTATGAGCAGCTTATTCTCCTTTCCAATTATGGCATCCCTATGCATCACTTTCCCAAGAGAGGAGTATTCGGGGGAAAAAAAATTACGGCATGAAGTCTTGAAAGCGCAGTAACTGTATGGTAGGGGACAGTAGCTGGAACGAAGGGTCTGAGCACATGTACTCATTTTGTTAAAAGCACGGTTGTTTCTACCTCAGATACTAAACTGTTAAATTAATTCCTGAAAATTCAGTCACTTAGTCCTCACTGTGCCTGAATTCAAGCCATGTTTCAGTAACATCGGGTTCTGTGCAAACAAACGGTAGGTTTCAATTGTCTGCTGCTAATTATCACCCAAATTTGATTTGCACGCTCTTCAAAGGGACTCATATCTTTCCATTTAGTTATTTGTTTCAGTGCGATGAATCTTTAATTCAAACCAAACGTGGGTCAGTTTCCAACTGGAAAAAAAAAAAGCAAGGAATGTGTTTATCCGCGGTCATATCAGTGTCTCTCTTTAGTTTTATGTATGTGGTGATTCATGGCCTCAGTGGGGAGGTGAATTTGTGTCAATCCGTGAATTGGCTTTGCCTGTTTGGCAAGTTTGTAGAGGGTTTGGTCAGTTGTAGAAGGGCTTAAATAATTGTGCCCAATGGGATGGTTCTGGTGGGCTTTAGAATAAGGAGTGCAAGTCCTGCAGTTACACAGGCACAGAAAAAGCTCGTTAGACTTCAATTCCCATCCTACCTATGAAGAGATATCTGTGTGAGGATGAAATGGAGAGATGGGATAACACGATCTAGACTCTTTTCTACTGCATTGAATCTGAACTTAAAAATGCGTGTATTATATTTTACGCAGGCTCCTTGGTTGTCACCATGACCCTCTGCCATGTGCACAGCCATAAAATTTCAGTCACAGAACTGAAGGAATTCTGGACATTTCTCTTTTTAAAATAAACAGAAAGCACCAAATGCAAGCAAGAGGGCTATAGCAACAATAAAATTTCATTGTAATAAATACCACATGTGATCACGATTTACGAAGCAGACAATAAAGACTAATTTAAAAAGAGAAATCCTTCTATTCTCTTTCATGTGACTAAAGGCAGCATCATTTCTGGCTGTCTTTACTGGAGATTTATTCAAAGATTTAACACCCCCTTCTGTTTTTCTTCTCCTGGAAGCTCGGAGGAGGATACTTTATTAACTTGCTGTTCTGTAGATTCACATCTGACCTCTGTTTTCTTTTAACATGGAGGTAGTTGGTAGGGGTTTTGGATTTTTTTTTTCTTTAAATAACACTTTCAAGATATTTCTGTAATATGATGTAGCATTTCCTGCATTTATTTATTTTTTCTAGTGACTGGAGTAAATGGACCTTATTTTAGCTAAGTCCATGAATACTGAACCCAACTCTCCCTCCCCTCCCCCCCCCCCAAAAAAAAAAAGTTGTCTTTTGATACTTTCAAGATAGGTTAAATGTCTCAGCAAAAGAAGAACCTATTTTGGTTTGGTGTCCAAACAGTCAGCTAAGTCTGAACTGGTGACCTAATGTAAAAATGTTTGCTGCTGTCAGTGGAGGAAAGATGTCAACTTTATGGCAAGTATTTCTTACACCTCACAGGTTTGGGCTTCTGTCAGTCACAATTAAAATCAGGGTCCTTCTGAAGTGGAGATGTAATTACAAAATGGATATCATGCATCTCAACAGGGTTCGATACAGGGAATTCTTCTTTGCCAAATGGAAACTTCTCTGTTTGTTTGGATCAGTGTTTCTGGATTCCAGTGCTATGTGACTGGTTAATCTCCATAATATTTTTACAGTTTTTTATCAGTCCTGCCAAATCCAATCCAAGTAGTTGAATGTTTTCTTCCTACAATGGAGGTAGAGTATACGCTGGTGGAATTGGTACAGCATACAAGATGCATTAGAATGTTTAGGGTAGAAGTTTTATTTTGGATTGTCTCAACGTTTGTTGATGAAGGCGGGGGATCTTACTTATTTAACAAAACCAGAAGTAATAACGGACTTAGGAACAAGTACTTGTCTGTCATCATAGGAGTGCGATAAATCTTAAGGTAGGGATGTTCAGATTCGTAGATGTATTTCATGCAAATTCCGTGGGTGTTTTGTAAGGTTTGGTTGTGATGTATGTAGGCACCTCGTCTTTCCTAATATCTGTGGCTCTTCTGCTCAGGTGATGACAGCAACATGAGACAGACTTTTCCTTTTTATATTCTCAGGGCCTTCAGATAATACCTAAAATGATTTGTCTCTCTTAGAGTGAAGCCCTAAAGGAATGGTCACCTCTGTGCAGAGATTTTGAGAGTGGAAGGTGGTGAGCTCTGTTAAGTTCTTCAATGGTTTAGCCATAATCTTCCTAGTAGTTGGAGCTCACTTTAGTAAAACCTGAGCATTCACCTTTTCAAGGAACTTCTGTCTGCAGGTTAGCTGCCTGGAGCAATGTTTATACCATACGAAGCACGATACCATTGCTAAAATATCTTGTAATCATGCTGTTTTGCGGGAGGGTCTCTGTTCCCATTCTTGTTCCACCAAAGACTCTGAGTTGAGACTCTGGGAACTTGTCATTGTGGTGGATACTGTTTGAAATCCATCACAAAAAGATACATCAGGCAGTATTCTAAATGACAAGTGGAGTCCTCTTCTGGACATAAATGATATAGCAATTGCAGTCTTTTGGTTATTCATACTAAAATATTTTAACTTCTTGCACAGATATGGAGCTTTGCCTAGCTTGATATTTGTGGTTATTTTCATTGCAGAACAGTATTTTCTTGACACATACCATTACTGGTTATAAGTCTTTGCCAAGGGAAGCAAACGTAAGTTGCCGTCAGTGTCAACTAACATTCTTTAAGGAAAAGACCTCAATTTTTCTGCCCAACAATCTCTTAGATGCTCCATAAAAAAATCTGAAATACAGTGCTTTGCTTACACATCTAAAATGCAAACCAGCAAACGCGTGGGAGCAATATGCAATAGTGTGAGCCTAAGAATGGAGAATGAAGATTATGCCGGTAAATTTCTGTGATTGCTCAGGTCTTGTAAACATGTATTATAGAGAGACACTTTCAAAAATGCCAAAGGGATTTAGGAGCACTTATTTTCTTTGATTCTCAAAATTTACTCCTGTAGACGCTTTAGCATACATTCATTTCCTAACTCAGCTGAACTCAAAACCTCTAGATTGGCAGCAAAACAACCTATGCTTTCTAATGGGAGATGATGATTATGTGTTCTGTTCAATCCAATGAATTCTAGAAATATTTTCTGCTGTTTCTTGGCTCATACAGCTGACGACAGTAGGAGCAGGGCTTTTCGTTATCTTACTCTAAATAAAGAGCTTCAACTCACAATTTAGATGTGTATTAAAAACCCGTATGTAATGTGACCCACTGATGCTGGCGTAAGTCTCTACATCTATCATTCGTGTGGCTTGAGGTCCTCATGTTGCTTGCTGTCTGCAACTTCACTCTTTGCTTCTTGTCGCCCGTTAGCTTGGCTGAACAGATTTTGATAATTAACTTTTGGTGAATTGTTTATTAAGCAAACATCCACATAATGGAGATGATGATAGTTTATACACAGAAGGAGAAAAATATTAATGAAAAGCCACATGTTTCTAATGTTGATATTTTCCTATAGTGCTTAATGTAAGGGAGAAAAGCTTATTGGGTGGTTCTGGATCCAGCTGCCGGTAGCTTACTCCGTATGCTGATTTCTGTACTGCTGTCAGCTGTTCTCATTCCTGGAGCAAAATGTTCTCCTCTAGATCCATGCCCTCCTGGTTTTCCCTCTCTTGGGAAAGAGGGTAGGGAATGGCACATCTGCCTTTAAGTCAAGCTACAGCAATTACTAGCTGCCAAAAGAGACCAGTCTTGTTCTGGGCTAATGCAGGGCATACCGAGGGATGGAGGGTAGTGCTGTCCTCAGTACAGCAGGCGGGGTGGAGATCTCGTAGCAGGATATGGACTCATGCTCTGACTTGAATAATAACATAAATATAGAATCATAGAATAATTTAAGTTGGAAAAGACTTTTAAGATTGTCGAGTCCAACCGTAAAACCGTATGTTTATGTGCACCTGTGTATATATGTGTATATGTGTGTATCTATGCATATAGAATTTAATTTCTGAGTAATAGCCATTATCTTAGAAAGGACCATGGTCATACAGTTGGATTACAAAAGAGACATAGGAGAGACTTTGACTGCTCTTTCTGAAAATGTGAGACACTTGGCTTGTGAGCTTCAGGTTTGTTTTTCTCTTTATTGATACTAGTGCAATTAAGTAGCACATTTTCCAAAGTTAACGGAGGTGATAGCAGAGTAGTATTTTGGTAAATAAGAATCTGAAGCTGATTTCTTAAAATGTTAGACCCCTTGCTGCCATTGATTTAAGTTTCATTGGAAACAAATGGAAGTGAATTGCCTAAATAACCTTCAAAATTTGCCCCTTCGTGTTTTTTGTCATTTAATTAAGTAGGCTTATTGTAACACTTCAGTAAAATTTATAGATAGTTGGACTTTCCATTTCTGTTCTAATAGAGGAATTTATGCCTGGCCTATGCTAAAATGGAATGAATCCTCTGGGAAAAAAAAACTATAATTGAACTATAGACTTCAATAATGTGACCAAATAAACATGTTTCCGTTTTATAGAGGTCTTGAAATACATTTTAAAAAAAAAAAAAAGTTTGGAAAACTGTGGTGTACCTGCTTTAATTGGAGGAAGGAGGGAAAGGGGGCTTAAGTTTATTTGTCATTTGTTTAAATGTATAAATGTGTTTCATGCACTTGGAAAAAAAGCTTTGTTGGAGAGCATTTGGATGGATCAGTTTAATCTATTAATGTCTTGCCTGAGTGACTGTATGTTTACTTGATGGTTTTTCTTTGAAGAAAACTTAGCAGTTTCTTTGCATTGTTATTTACATTTGTGTGATTATTGATTACCTTCATTTTTACATCCTCTGTTTTTGTGTATGTTTTAGCTCCATTCCAGCAATCTCCTCCTACAGGAGAAGTTCTCAATTCCTCTGTTTCGTGGAGTTCCCCCGAGCCTGCAAATTCTGACAGACTTACTTACCAGCCGTATAGTGATGAGGCTGAAATTTATACAACCAAAAACTACTACCCTTATAGCAAGTATTTATAGGAAGACGACATCAAAGATTTTGTGTTTGTGTGTGTGTGTACAGATCTATATATATGTGCAATTTTTCTTAATTATTTCTCGTTTCTGTCATCATCATTCGCTGTGATTTTGAATACATTATACTGTTTTCCTTTAGTGGGTTACTGTTCTGTGTTGTTAATTTTGTTTGAAAGAAATGAATACTCCAGTCTAAAGTCTGGCAAACTGAGTCACCCAAAAGGGCTGATAATTTTTTACTTTTTAATCTGGAAAACTTTAACTGACCCACCAGAAGCATTCCCTGCAAATATACACAGGCTCCAAAATCTAAAAGAGGCAAAGTCTCAGAGAAAGAATTAGGGTGAATGGAAGAGACCATAATGTGCTGAAACTTGTTTTTTTTGTCCTCCTGGTTTTAAACTGTTAACAGATCAGGAAAGCTTTTTGTGGTCTCTAACTTTTAGCACCTTCTGTTAAGCTATCAGTGTAGCTCCTGGTTTGCCTTTAGCAGCACCACTTCACTCATGTTGAGGCTTGGAAAGGCGTCCCTCAGAAGGCAGTCCTCAAGGACTCGGCACTCTGTCCTAGCTGGAAAGGCCATTTTGTGCTACTATTGATCCTCTTATCAAAGAAAAGGAGATGGATTTGGATGCTGTTTTTATGTATATATGGCACGCAAGTGTTTTTTTTTAAGACGACAAGTGTGGTTTAATGCCGCTAAGGTTTGATTTCTGTTCTAGCAGCTTCTTTAGTTTGTTGCATTTTCACACCAATGCAGCATTAATATTTTGCAGAAGTTGAGCCTTTCTGATTATTGGCATGTACCCTGGAGGAAAAAAAAAAAGTCTATTATTCAGTGGAAGCACAGATCCTTTGGAATGCACCTAACATTTTTATGTTCTGGTGCATGCTGCTGTGTTACAGTTGATTGATTACTCTGTGGCTTGTGCTGTGAATTTGGACACTCCGCAGTACATACCATGAGGAAAGGTATGTGACCCCATGTAAGCATGGGATTAAGTGATTGAGAGGAGAGAAAGAAACATTACAAAAAAAATTGAAAGCGCTAATAGAAAATATTGCAATGCCTTAAATTAGTTTAAAAGCCTAACTTTAGTAAAAATATGAATTAATTTCAAAAGAAAAGCTATTATACTTTGTTGTCATAAATTTGTGCTCTGTAATGTGCTTGAATCTGAGTGCATTGTTGAGGATGTTATTTCATGACTGTACCTACATACTTTGTAGAGAGTGAAAAATTCTGAATGTGTTTAGCTGTATAATGAGACATCAACGTGTTTCTATTTAACAAAACATTATTTTTTAAAAACATAGATTTGGTTTCAAAAGACGTTTTTGACATTTCCTGCAATCCCCCTAATTAATGATGTGAAATCATCTGCTGGTGTTTGAATATCAAAAATATGTTGTTAATGCTGTCAGAACTTTTAGTAATGTTACTTTTTTCTCAGTACAGTGTGGAATTTGTAATGCTTATGAGAGTGCAACTGGATGAACATTATCCTATGACTAAATGAGAGTTTTGTAGAAACATTGAACTTCAAAACATTGAACTTCCCAAGGAAAATTAAGAATAATCTTCTAAATCGGCCCGGTAGTCTGGGGGATAGTATTGCAGAATGCCCAATTAAAACAATGTTTTCCTAACTGCTCTGCGAAACCAGAGGCTCAGGAGATACCAATCCTTGTCTTGAGGATAAAATGAAATACTTGCTCTAAAACATGAACGCTCCCCCCAAAAAAAAAGTTGCTTACGATTCTAACTCCAAATCACGTTGGTTCTAATTAATTATAAATGTAGCTAAATACATGGTAGAGTTGTTCACCTGAGGAATGTAGAACCTTCAACCTTTTGGCTTTATCCAATTTTATCTAGCCTATATTCCTATTGAAATAAAGTTGCCATCTGGTGATCAGGTGTTCATCAACACTGAATGAACTTTCTCATAATGTTGAGATGGTGCTGGTTAGTTTTCTGGCAGACAATATCAACATTCTGGGTGATCTGCCTCTTGTGATCCCTGTACTTGATAAAGGGGAAAGTAATGTGCTTGCTGTCGACATTAGACCTGGGGCCCTAGAGTTCAGGTCCGTTCCAGAGATTGGGCTTCGGGGCTTGGTTTGTAGAGCTATGGTGGTGTTGGTGCAGTTGTTTCTAGAGCAGGTATGAATTCTGGAGCTAGTAGGGAGGCAGTTCTAGCTCGCTTGTTGGTTCTAGCTCGCTTGTTGGTTCTAGATCGCGTTCTAGCTCGCTTGTTGGTTCTAGATCGCGTTCTAGCTCGCTTGTTGGTTCTAGATCGGGTTCTAGCTCACTTGTTGGTTCTAGATCGGGTTCTAGCTCACTTGTTGGTTCTAGATCGGGTTCCAGCTCGCTTGTTGGTTCCAGAGCCAGTTCCAGCTCGCTTGTTGGTTCCAGAGCCAGTTCCAGCTCGCTTGTTGGTTCTAGAGCGGGTTTCCAGATCACTTCCTGGTTATCGAGCAAGCATCACGGTTTAGCTTGTTTGTTGGTTCAGGACTGCTGGTTGTGTCAGGAGCTCTTGTTGGTTCCGGAGCAGGCTCTAGCTCGCTTTGTTGGTTCTAGAGCAGGCTCTAGCTCGCTTTGTTGGTTCTAGAGCGGGTTCTAGCTCGCTTGTTGGGTCTAGAGCGGGTTCTAGATCGCTTGATGGTTCTGGAGCAGGTTCTAGCTCGCTTGTTGGTTCTAGATCAGGTTCTAGCTCGCTTGTTGGTTCCAGAGCGGGTTCCAGGACAGCATGTGGTTCTAGAGAAGGGTTCAGTTCTGAGAGGGGGTCCTCCTGTTTTGTCATCTCACAGGATTTGTGGTTCTTGCTGCTGCTGATAGCAGTCTCACTGGTTTTTTTTCTTTTTTATTTTCTTTTTTTTTTCCCTTGGGTGCTTTTTTTCTTCTTTGTGGCTCTTTTGAGTTGAAGGCCCATAAGATGGGGATCCCACCATCCCATAAACTGCAGCTCTCCCGAGTTTCTAGCATGCTGACTTGCGCTGCCTCTTGGCCATTCTTTTCTCTGGAGACAAAATTGGAAATGGGACACATGGCAAATTTCTACTTGCCGATGTCCTTCACATCAACAGTTGTCACGCTCCTGCTCCGAGGATTCTTGCTAGCCTGTCCAAGAGACTTGTTGAATTGGCTTTGGTACCCCACTCTTGCACCCAGAAGCGCTTCAGCCAGGGAAGGTGTGTCCATGCAGCTCAGAAAAGGCTCAACAATTCTAGAGTACACTCGAGTACTTGCACCCGCAGTTGCGAACAGCGTGCTAACCCAAAAGCTGAAAAAGAAACAGCTGAATCTCGCCAGCAAGACTGAAATCTGCTGCATCACTTGTCTGCTCACTTCTAATGCACGAGGATGTTGCAATAACCATTGCGGCCACTGGCAGAGCCGATCTGCAACCTTGCCTGAAGTACCAGGGTTTGAAAGGCATGAAGATGAGATTACCTGGTCTCCAGCGATAAGTTTGTGATTGCTATAGGTAGTTCAAGCGCTGTAAGCAATTACTGGGCTGACACTGGCTGCTTTTGTACTACAGTGTCAAGGGTTGAATATCTAGCAATACTAATAATTTTGTGGTCCTCTTCTTTAAGTTGTACTCAGGGCTGGCTTACCAGTGCAGACATACAGAGACGACTTAGAAATAGTTATGTCTTCTCCATTTTCTTTGAAAAAGTTCAAGGGTATTCATGCTCTGGCATGTAATATATTACTCAGTGTTCACTATTTCTTAAGTCAAAACAATGTATGGTGGTATAGTTGTACATAAATTCATATCATGCTGTGATGACTAATATGTGTAACTGCCTCTGGGATATACCCAGGAGCTATTCATGGTCATGGCTGCTAAAAAGCTGGTAAATAAGCTGCTAAAAAGCTATCTAGAGTAAAGGAAAGTAGGGGGTGAGGAAGGTAAATATAGGCTTTGGATATACTTTTTAATAATTATTTGCACTTCTGTTTCACTTTGCATCGAAGATTACAAATGAACTATTAAGCACTATTTTAGAAGTGAGGAAGTGAAAGCACGGAAAGGTGAAATGTTTGGTTTTACGCTATGAAATGAACCAAAAACAAAGGTGTGAAAATTTACAGAATGGTTTGCGATTTTTTTCTAAATCAGATCCACTAATATAAATGCTGATTTACATTTGAAATAATTATTTCCAAACAAAGGAGGAATAAGAAGATAATTGTATTGATCTTGTTCATGATTAAAGCAGGAACTAGGAGAATTCAGTGGAAAAATTCTCTCTCTAGTGATGCCAATGTGCAGTGAAAGATAATAAAGGGAAAAGGGAAGAGGGGTTTTCCCTGTTACAAAAAAAAAAAAGTTGAGAAGTTACAATGTTCATAATGATGTCAAGAAGAGCATGCAAATGGACATAAATATCTTAGGTCTTGGATTAGGGCTGGAAAGGCTTTAAGTGTGCAAATTAAGATTATTTTTAATGTGTTAGACTGGTACAATTTTATTCTTACCATTTGTTTTAGGTGTTCAGACCTTCACTGATACTATGCTATCTCCATATACCTTCTATTCCTATTATGTCCAAGCCAGCAACATTCATGGTTTTGCAAGAAGTGCCTCCGTGACATACAGAACAAAATCTGGGACGCCGACAGGAAGCTTGCATTTAAATCCCATCTTTCCTGTTAGTCACCACTCTGTTTTACTTCACTGGACAAGCCTCTCCAATGACTCTGGGCCCATAGAGAAATACATTTTGACGTGTACTAGCTTGGTGGATCTTCAGCCTTGTGGTCAGTATGAAGGCTTAAAAACTTCAGCAATTATTTGGAATCTGTCAGTCTGTCTTCCTAGATAGCTCTGTGCCCTCTTTCTCCTAGAAAGCTTTTTAACTGAAGTGGTCTTTTGATGTCTAGCTTTTTAGCCAGCTTTGTTACTCTGGCCAGGAGACTTATGTTGTTGACTCATGACTTATGAAGAAGCTACATAACTGCAAACACCCTGATGCATTCTTGGTAATTCAACACAGAGCTTCCTATTTACTGTTCATCATAAAGGAAATCCTAATAATTTTCCAGACTGGACAAGAAACTAAAATAATACTTTGCTTTGCGTATCTAGTAACTTCAGTTCATTGACTAGTTCGGTCTAGAATAATTTGCATCCGTACTGCATATTATTGCTCATAAATCAATAACACAGACAGCCTGTGTGTGCCAGAGCTTGTGTCCCCAACTTTGTGCTGGACATGTGTACCTGGACTATCTGAGACTCAAATTGCCTTTACCTATGTAGGAATCTACTCTACAGTATTTGTTTATTTCTGCTTTTGGTCCAGCAAGTCTTTTAGAGCAAAGTGAAGTATTACTTTAGATTCTTCTCCAGTCCTAAAGTAATTTGAATTGTTCATATAATTACAGTCAGAAAGTAAGTATCAAAAGAAGAAATGTGGAGACAATCAGCTCAACTATATATGATTTTAAATAGGTTTTCCAGAATATACTACTCGGTACAGCTCAGTCCTGAATTGAGAATGGGGAAGAATTAATTGACCTCCATAAACCTTCAATGGGGCATGGCAGAAATAAGCTCTAAGAACAAAGACAGACATTTTATCCTCTAAAATTTCACTGGTATATCCTAGCTAATCTTCACACCTGTCGAGTTTTGGGGCTGATGTTTCCCCCCCCACGCTGCTTTCACACCTAGATAACTTTATTAATTTCATCAGGGTGAGGTCAGGAAACTCCCAAAGCACAGAGCAGGTCTATAACCGAGCTTTTATAAGGGCTCTAAGATTAGTGGTGTCCAGGGCATAAAAACATTTTGAGAAAAGTCTTTGACAAAATATCCACGTGTTTTCCCTACTATGTTGCTATGAAGAGAAACGGGCCTTTTCTGTCTGATGGAGAAACCTTGTCGCAGTTATCCATGCCTTTGACACCTTGACGCTGTATTATATTATCGCCATGCGCTCCGTACAGGGCTGCGTGCTGAGACCCTTGGAAACTGGAGCTGGTGCACAATGTGGAACTTCATGCCAAGAACACTTTAGATCAGCTCTGCTGGTTGTTAATAAGTTCCTGGGCAGAATTCAAGGTGTTAGTTTGAACCTATAAAGCCCCAAATGGTTACCCAGGAGGCTGCTTCCCTTCCTGCAGCACAGCACTTGTAACTGGGATCAGCCAGAGACACTCGCCCTCGGCTTTGGAATTCACTTCCCAAATCCATCCACCTGGGCTGGGGTCTGTCAAAAGTTGGTGTGTGCTGTAAGTTCAGCTGGTTTGCCTGAACACCTGGTAGGGGATGGTGCAAGGTACTGGGGGTTTGCTTTATGCTGGTGGTGGTGTGTAATTTTACTTACTGGTGTGTGTGTTTTTTTTTTTTTCCCCCCTTTCTCTTTCTGCTAGAAAGAACAGTATATTGTCTTTGAAATGATACCATAGCTAGAGTTTATACCTGCAATCATATGGCTGGAACCAAGGCATTGCCAACTGCATTTTAATTAATTACATTTCTGATTCCATTGAAATCAGTGGGAGTATACAACTCATTCCCTGGTACTAGGATTTATTCCCCTGAGCAAAACTTTTGAGATCAGATAAGAATCTATAAAGAAGTTCTATGTAAAGATGGATGAGATCAGGAAACCCTGATAACAGGACTTCCCTTTAAAACTGTGATCAGTGACGTGCCATTACAGAGCAGAGATGTCAGTTGGAGAAAACAAAGCAAAGGCAAGCAATAGTATAAGGGGAGGCAAAATCTGTGTTGACGTTTGTCATGCAATCTGTTTTATTCTCAGCTCGTTAAACAAGGTGCAGAAGATGGGAAGCTGCAAAAGGATGTGCTTGACCTTGATTTCTGATGGAGAGAGGTAGGACGTGCAGTTACAGTTCTGCAGTACAGAACACACAACTTGCAAGCTGAGCCAGCTCTTGTTCAGTGCAGATTGTATGAGGTGCCATGATGTGGTCTCACAGGGCGCACCAAGGAAATTAAAGCTGGAAAACTAAACCCGGGATATTTGGGCATCTAACTAATTTTGCTGTGGTTGTGCTAATGCACTAATGGTTGTGCTGTGCCCTTTAAGAAAGTGCCTGTGAAAATATTTTGGGGTTTGTAATAGTGTAGTCCATGAACAGGAAGAAATGGTGACAAATTAATTTGTCATGTTTAGCAATAGAAATAATAATATAAATAATAATACAAATAATAATACATAGCTGTTTTAAATGGGAAGCCTAGGAGAAGTCCAACGACTTGATGAGAGAAAGATCTGTTGCTTCTCTGGTTTTTGCACCTGGAACTGTCAGGAGAGGGAGGATAAGGTGTTAGAAAGCTGACAGTATATGTAAATCCCAAGGCTGGAGTATTTTATTCACCAGTGGCTCATCTCTAATATTGTTTGGCTATACACCAAAGTTCCTATCTGATAAGACAGGATGTAAAACTGAGTAATCCATCCACCAAACAGCACAAGCCAGATTTTTCTGGTTTTGCGTGTAGAAACAGTTTGTCCCTGCACTTTTGTTCCCGTTTGTTTAGACAGATCCCAAATTTAGGTGTTGCACTATGTGGTCATCCACAGGAGAGAGGCACTGAACCCCCAATGAACTCCACGGGCCTCCCACCCACAGACCCCCGAAAGCACCAGGTCCCAGTGCAGCACATTCCTTCATAGAGAAAATATGTCAGATGCTTGATCAGCCCAAACGTAATCTTTTTCTGCTTTCAGCCTCCCGGCTATGGGGATATAGCTGTTTTAGGCAACCTGGAAAACTGCCTTTCCTCCTTAAAGCCCTACATATTCACACAGTGAACAAACCCCACACGTCTGTCATGACAAAAGGCTTTTCTTCAGAGGTAGAGCCATCCCTGCGTACTCATGATTTTCCTAAACTGTGTGTTCATTGCCAGTAAAGAACTTTTTTTCTTTAGGAAAATGCATGTCCCAGCTCTAACAAGTTTATTTGTAAGTCTGATTGACATATGATGGGACAAAGTTAGACTGACAGTGAGTGTTTCATTGATGTGAAATTTTACACCGTATCTGGACATAGTATATACTTGGTTTATGATCCAGCTGGGCATGCTTGTTAGTTATTGTTGAGGTCAATCAAAGTGTAATTGTAACATAGGGAAAGACGGTCCCAGGGCTACAAAGATTTGTTTCCAACAGCTGCTATTCATTATTCATTAAACTCTACCTTCTGTTTTTGAAATTAATAACCCTTGGCCTTCTAACAAGGCATCAGAATTTAAGGATATAGATTTAAAAAATCAAAGATGCACTAGTTTCATCCCCAGACAAGTGAGAGCACAAAGCACTTTAGCTAGTAATAGTAGTTGGCTGCAGAACTTAGTATTTGTGCTTGTGGAAAACCAGATGTGAGTTAATTAACCTGAAATTTACGGGCACTGTATGCTGGATGTGAGAGAACTGACTGGTGTACAATAAACCCCAAACTTATGGAAGTCAGGGGGAACACTCAAAACTCCAGTTAAATAAAATTTCATAAAAATTAAGGCAAAGTACAGTATGACAAGTCTACAATGGGGGAATATCAGGTTAAACAGAGTTTATTCAAATTGGCACTTGCACCTCCATTAAGTTAGTGATTTTCCAACATCCATTCGTCATTCTTTGTCGGAAGCATAGCACAGGCTTTGGCTCAGGACGATGGCGGAAGGAGGCACGTGATGTTTCTGTCCCATGAATCCCATCCCTGTGTCCCCGTGAATGTTGCTCCACTGAGATGGCACACGGGAAAGGTCTCGGGACAGCTTTGGAGCACGGCTGGGGACAGGGGGGGCTTCACTGCCAAGTGCTAGCTCTGCAGTCCACCGAGCTCCTGTGCGGCTTCATTTGTTGCTGCTGAAGAGCAGCTGCAGAGGATGGAAATTGTGGATGCAGCCCTCCTGAGCTGCTTTGTCAAACAGTGTGGTTTTGGGAGTGTTTTCTGTAGCCGGGTGAGCGATGTGTTTTTTGATTCCATGACCCACAGAAATAAAATAGCGATATCTGTGAGTGATTTGTTTGAAAGCTGTAATTTTTGAATTGCAATATTGGTTGTCTTGTCCACCGCAAATTTCTAAACTCTGCAACAGTTTATGACTACTGCTTCAACTGGTCTCAGAACAAAGCAGTCAAATGTATAGCTATCAGTGATATTACGGGGTTAAAAAAAAGTTATGTAATTAGCTGTAAGGAAACTTTGTGACAGGCCTATACCCACATATCTACATATTTGCCAAGAAAAAAATCTTTTTAAATATTTACCTTTTTCAGTGGAAATATTTCAGCCTCTCTGCGGTGTGAGTTCCAGCGTGGGATCCAGCTCTCTAAAAACGATCTAACGAGGGGAAGACATTCTCTTTGAATTCTACCCTACCAAACCTCCACTGGAACAAACAAAAATTTTCTAGAGTTCATGACTAAACAACACCATCTTTGTTGAGATTTCTACTGTTGTGAGATAGCCACCTGCTTGAAGAATGGTGCCCTTTCACTGCAACATCCTACCTCTACGTTGGTGGTGGGTGACTGTGGTAGGACTCATTACTCTTTCTGAGACATCCTGCCTTCCAGATGTGTTGGGCACTATCACTGAATAGTGGAGTTTTAAATCCTGTGTATAGGAAAGGGCCCTATGTCTCTTTCTCCAAAACATTGGACTATTCTGTACTGGCATGAAACAAACTTCCGACACTTACAATTCCCCTCCAACAGTTAGTACAAGTTTTAAAAAATTCTAATAGCGAGCACCTCAACTTATGCTTATATTTCTTCTTGAGTTTTATGTCAAAGTCTGTAGAAAACTTATTTCAGTTGACTTCAGAGGACACTGGGTCCAGCCCAGGCAGGTACAGGCACATTTTCCCCATTTCACCACTTTGTCATCACAAAGGGCTAATACCCTGTGGCTTAAATATGTACAGGACATTATTCTGAGGCTGGGGGTGTCAGTGCAGGCCATCTGTGGGAAATATGTTTACATTAACTGTGATGCATGGTCATAAGACCAGGAACTATGGTAGTATGTAATACAGTTAATTAAAATTGGTCTAAGAGTGTTAACGCAGCCATCTTTCTATTCTCTGAATCAGTCTCTCATATCCTTTTCTTTCCTGTGTAAATTCCACTACTTATTCACGTGGGCTACTTTAAACCATCACTAAATGTTACATTTATGACATGTTTCTAAGCAAACATTGGGATATCTGTTGCACATGAGCGTGTTTCCTCAGCTCTGCCGCCCTTTTTGGGCAGCTTATCTACTGTTCTTCCTAAGTCTGACCTTTCATGTTTAGTTACTTTAAAGACGCTAGAAAACCAACTATCTACTCAATTTCCTTGTATCTGGGGGGTAAGGTTAAAATATCATGTAACTACCGTATGTTTGACATTATACAGCCACAACTGATAAGCAAATATTTTCTTTTTAAATACACAGTACATTTTGTGAGAGTACATAACAAGTATTCTCATTCCTATTCTTTGTCCTGGAGAAGGCCTAATGTTGTTCAATATAAAAAGTTGCCACCGGTGTTTATCTTACTAAATCTGTTCACATCAATTGGTTCTGCCTACCCCGTATTTCAAAGCAAAATGATGGGGGAAGGTCGTATAGATTGCCTTTCTCTTCAGTTCTCGGCTTAAGGTTGTCCTGTTTGTAATTAAGGAACAATTTCTTTTGTGATGGTAGTCAAGCAATGTTTCTTTCTTTTCTGTCTTTTTGTTTTCTTCACATAATATTTAGAAAGGTATGTGGAAGCCAGAGCACAGTTAATGCAGTTAATTTGGAAAATTTGTCGCTACAGAGGTAATTTGTTTTATTTTTTTGAGAAAATCTGAAACTTCTGTATTGTGTATTCAAATTCAAATCCATACGCTATCAGCAGCAAATTTGGAGGTAAAAGGCTAAATGTGAAGGTTTTGATTGCGAGGCCATCTGGCATTATTATGAAAAACGTTCCTGAATGCTTAAAAGAAACCTAAACCACATTGCTCAGTAGGTGCTGACTCCAATGAAATTGAACCATCTTGGTGCAGGTTTGTTGTCTGACTGTTGGAGAGACTGTGGGAAAATCAGCTATTTCTATACTGATGAAGTGGCTGTGGCTGAGAATCATGATTTTAAGGGAAAAAATGCGAAATGGAATGTCTGGCATGTTGAAGCAAAATATTTTAAAAATGTTACTTTTTTTTTTTTAACTTCTTGCAAGATTCATGCAAGATGTACCTTTTTAGAAGACCAGAAATAATACATATATTGTTGCTCCGGTCTGGTCCTAGAGAGGTAGACACTGAAGAAAGATAAAATCTATTTACTGTCACAGAATGGTCTGAAAGTGTTTGGGCAATACAGAGAAATATGCTTCTAGAGAGTATGGAGACTGGTATTACTTGGGCCGATCTCCTGACGTCTGAGTTTTTAGATTTCTGTGAAGGTCCAATTGTTTGCCTGCTTTTCTTAAAGTCCATGTGCTGTGTTTGCTTACAGGCTTCACTGCTTGGATGGAACCGAAGGGATTAGCAATGGGATGTAAGGGCTTTTCTATCTAGGTCAGATTGGATTTAGCACTGACTGAAAATGACACCGGTTGTTTAGTACTCTGGATCAAATGTACAGTGGCCAGATTCATAGCAGTCTGGGTCATCTGAGGTCACAGTGCAGCTGAAGTTGAGAAAACATAGCCAAAGCTGAAGCAGCATTTTCAGACTGCTAAGCAGGGAAGCACTGACTATTCCCACACAAGGTTTCATTCGTATGTATTTCCTCTTCCTTTTTGAGGCTGAATGCTTTATTCCTAGATGCCACATGTAATGCATTTACGAGCTAGGAAAGCATGCATCAGGCCAGGCATAAATCTGATAAATTGTTTTTAGTTTGAATTCTGGAGTCTGAATTGCTTTGTCACTACTCTGAATCAAGAGTCCGTTTCTGAGGCTGTCAGCAGGGTCCTCCTAAAGGTCTTCCTTTAGGATTTGGGGGGAGGGGGGGGGGCGATCTTTTTTATCTTTTCACTTTGTACAAGATTTTTTTCAAAATAAAAAAATAATTAGGAACGAAAAGTCTAGATATCCCATTCAAAATATGTGGATATAGAAGACCTTGATCACTTCAGATTACTTTATTTAACTTTTAACTCAGTGGACTCATTTCCACAGGCAATGCCAGTTTTGGTGAAACAGGTGGCAAGCAGGTTCCCTGGACTTCCCACCATACAATGCTGGAGCTCCTGCTACAGACACGGTCTCTCGTGATGGGAGCACACAGCCAGTCAGGAAAAGAAAGGGAAGATGGAGTCAATGACATGTTAATCTTCCTCGTGAGTGTTTCTACCCTTCCCTTTCCTTTGCTCGGCAGAGAAGGGAATTGGAAAGAAAAAGGAACCAGTTTCTGCTTTGGCATTAAGGACCTGCCTGCATGGCAGTGCCATAGCTTGTGAAAGGCAAATGGTGTTTGCCGCGGTCTCCTTATCGCCAAGCTGCATCATGCCTGTGGGAGAAGGTTCAAGCTGAAAGGCACTGGGTGACAGCAAACAGCCAAAAATCAAAAGAATGGGGATTTATATTTTGTTATCTGACTTCTACATACTAAGCCAGGTGTATCCACCATCCTTGTTGCTGTAGTATCTGAGAACTACATTTCTTGTTTGAAATAGCAGAGCCCTGGTTCAAGGCCTTTGTTTTGTATTGGCAAAGTAGTTCAGCCATGCAAAAATTAGACTCTTAAGATTTAAAAATTTGGCAAGGTGTGGGACCTTCTCTGTAATGGAGATCTTTTTCATGTCATGGGACAACAAGCTTCAGCGGCTTTGCAGTTGCAGACACGCTGAGCTGCGTTGGTAGAATATTTCCTGTTTTAGGCAGACAAGATGTCATAAATCTTCATTCTCTCTGTGATAAATTTTGTGTTAATGAAGATAGAACTTGCTTTGATATGAAACCAGGTTAAAAGAAGAATTCTTCTGATAAGACAAACCCAGAGATAGTGAAAATAGCAAATTAGGATACAGGGGAAATGATGAATCCTTAAGAGGAATTTTTGTGTGGACAATGACAAATTCTGTACAGCTATACTCAAATATTTTTAACATTTTAGTTAAGATCTAAGGGGTGCATTTACAAGCTACTGGTACAGATAATCACTGAAAAATTTGGTGCTGAATTTTGGGCTTAAGATGGATTTCACTATAAAGCACACCTCCTCCGTTCCCATAAAACACAGCCTGTCTCTGTATGTATAATCCATCTTGCCTTATTCCACAAAAAGGGTCTGCAAATGAATAACTAAAAGGTAGAAGGGATGATTAACCCAAAATGCTGTCTGCAGGGTTCACTTTGCTCTCACCAGTCTCATGTGCAGTGTGTCAAGAAATGAGCCCTCGTGTTAGTCGATTGGTATGTCCTTGGTTTGACTCACCGCTGCATTATTCCAGTTTTATATTGATGCAACACCATGGGAGTGACCTCCAAGCTTCTTATGTCTGTGTCTCATCGAGGCATTTATTAAGCATTCGGTCATTAACTGAGTGCCTTTCAGTCCAGTGCATAAGGCTGGCAACTCTGACAAGGGTAGAGCGTGCGTTGCTATGGTATATCCACTACATCTTCAGGACCAAATCATTCGGAGCTTGGTGGTATACAGAAAATCTCTTGATACCTGCAGATTGGTCACATATGTCCTAGCATAAAGCACACTGAAATAAATAGGGACTTTACTACTGACTGAAAGGTCACCTTCAATAACAATTATTCCTTTTTTACAGCTCACCTTCAGTCACGATCAGGCTGCACATTTTTGTGTTGCTTTCATTTCTCCCACAGTTATTGGATATTTTAAGGAGGTAAACCCTGGCCTCATCTATCATTCTGTCAAATACTGAACATCAGACCTGTATTTGAATTATCAGTTGCATGTGGATTATGTTACCTGTCTCTGTTCTGATCTGTTTCTGTTTTCCATATGATACAGCTGGTGTAGGGTTTTTTATCATATAAAAGCTATAACCTGGAAGAACCAACATTAATTTCCTCTGGAGCCTTATGAAACGTATCAAGGGTGCGCCTGACTTGTGGTGACAGAGCTTTTCAGCATACTCTGAGAAAGAACTGCTTCTGGGCACACATGGCAGCCAGATATAACTTACACGCACAGCGGCGTACACATAGTACTAGTTCATTAACTTTCCCTTCATGAATCTGCTAACCAGATACTTTACTAGCACTTTTAATGTACCATCACATGTCTGAGGTCAGATATTAGTAATACCCAGCTGCAGATCAGGCTGAGTTTCCATCAGACCTCAAACAATAGTGATTAGGTGAAAGCTTAATACCTTTAGAGTCTTATAAACCCTCTGCCTTATATATTACATCAGGCATTCATGAAAGGGAAGACAGAATAAATTAGTCAATGTAAAATGTATTCAGAAGCCTAAGATAATCCTGTAGTTCCCAGTATTATCCCTAATAACGTGACCCAAGAACCAGTGATGAAGTGGAGCAACAAGGTCATTGCATGCCAGGGTTCAGATAAGATCTTCCATGAATTCTTTCCTGCAATATCTAACCAAAGAAGTTGAAAGTAATTTGAAAAAACTCTTGAAAGTAGTCTTTAATCTGGAGGGATTAGGAACCCACAGATGAATATGATGTTTCTCATGCTCCCTGAAAAAAACTGCTTTGCTGAGACAGCCTCAAATCACTGCAAAGAAATCATTGTAAGTCAGGAACCTGGGGTCTGTTTTATCAATTCCCAGACACAATGTAGCAGATATTGGGTAAGATTAAGAAATTGTGCAAGGGGACTTTAAATGGACAGCATGGGCAGCTGATTGAAAAAGCTCCTGGAAGGGACATGCGTCTGGGCTAGGTTTCTGGGAAAAGGAGAGCAGCTTTTTGGAGTTATCTTTATCTTCCTCCCAGAGCTGCAGCACAGGCAGTGAAGGTGCGAGGCGGCTCTCTGAGAAGGGATCACAGCCGTGCAGCGGTCCTCAGCTGGAGCGCTTGCACCCTGGCCTGATGAGCCACCTGCATGTGGCTTCTGCGTCCTCTGCCCTGCGTGGTGTCAGCCCTGCAGCGGAGGCCTCTTACAACTGCAGTGTTTATTTCATTTTGTGTGGGACAGGTACCATCAGCAGGAGCTGACAGATAAACAGGGAATGGGGGAAGTGGTTGATGTGAAGGCTCAGCTGATGTTCAGCTGGTCCCGTGCCCGCAGCTGCGTGTGGAGGGGACGGGTGCCTGTAGCCCTCTGGTTCTTGGGATCCTGGGATGACTGTAACAGAGGGGCCAGCAGCTGGGACAACAGCGGTCTGATGGGCAGGCCACCAAAACTGCACTGGCACATGCCCTGAGCTGAGAGAGGGGGGTCTCCGAAACCAAGAAAAACTTGGTTTTTGTTTTTGCTTTGCAGACAAAAGACAGGTACCAGCAGAATGTAACTGATCCCAAGGTATCTGCTTATAAATTAGTGGTGCTGGTGACGTCTGGGGCTTAGTACCACGTAGTCCTCCTTGAAGCCACTCCCTGTTTGTTCTTCCCATAGGATCCTAGGAGAAAGGGTAAACAAGAATTTCTTGTTCCCACTGGAGTAGACTATGAACGCAGGAGGACTTTCTATGATTTTCTCTGAAAAGGAACCGTGGTCGGGACATATGGTCTTCTAATTTGGAAAAATCTTATATTTTCCAGGGTGCTTGCCATAAGTCAGGGAGAGTTTGGGCTCACTGCAAAGATGGGTGGGTGGAAAAGCTGGTTTTTGTTTGGGTTTTGTTTTTTTTTTATTTTCTCCAGTTTGGGCTCTGACACACAATGTTTCATTCTGTTTGAGATTTTGCCACTAAAACCTTGGGAAGAAAGGAACCTTCCTCCCCATTGCAAGGCTGGTATTGTTTGGGATACCCTGCTGGGCTTCTGAAGAGAAGTGATGACAGACACCCTGCAACAGACGTAAAAACCAGCTCTGGAATCTGAACAGCAAATTAAGCATGTGAGCAAAAGCTACGCTGACTTGTGTGTGTCTTCACCGTCGCCTGCCAGTTTCAAAACAGGCTATGTAAGCATAGCACTTTAAATGCTTCTTGGGAGAATTGGCTGCTTTGAATAACTGAAGAGAAATGTGAAAGATAACTTACAACTATGAAATGTATAATGGTGCAGTTTCTGGAGAAACAATGCAATGTAGGAATACGGAGATCCGAGCTGTAAAAGCCTGTAAGTCAGATAAACCACCAGGGATTCACGTTTACCATCGTGAGAAGACTCCCAGTCCTCAGTACGGATGTGAGACGTCTATGCCCAATCAGAAAGAGCTGAGCCCCTCAGACAATTACAGTCAGGTCGTTGAAGTTAAATGCCTGGCTGTATCATTACCTTTATATTGCAATAATAAAAGGCTAGTGAGAACCTCCAGTAACAGAGTCAGATGATGTGCTATTTCCAACCTGTGATTCCTACGGATTATGGACATAGTCGCAGCCAACACACAGCACAGTTCCCATGTGAGCAGATCTGGTTTCAAAATCACCGCTATGAAATAAACTCTCAGGCAAGTGAGCTCTAGTCCAGTTTGGTTTGACAGCAGAGAGCGATTCCTGCATGTAAACATTTCCAGCGCTGCGGGGCCCGAGGGGACGTTGTGCTCTGACCTCGCCTCGCCTGAGAGCAAAAGGATGAAGACGGAGAAGTAGCTACGTTCATGTCAACAGAAGAGTGGGAGCAGAGAAACAGCGTGGGTCTAACGTGGTTAACCCAGACTCGGTTAGTCAAGGGCTGTCTGGGGTATGGAGAGACAGCCTTGAGGCAGGGAGGGTGGCAGTAGCAGCTTTCACTCCCCATAGCGAAGGGAGCTGTGTCTGCTAGATCTCCCCATACTGGAGGAAGAGGAACCTTAGACTAGTATACCTCATCAGATCAAACAGCAAAATTGGTCACTCAGCAGACCTGAAAAAGCTTGTTAGAATCTTATTTTCCTGTTTTCCTGTTTCTAGCTTGATAACCAAATATTCTTGCATACTTACAAGTTCTACAGGGGTTAATTCATTGGGACTACCTTGGGGATAGAAATATTTGGAAGCACTGAAATTCTTGTTTCTCCGAGTGTGAGTGGATGTTATCTGTTCATGTCCGACTGTGTCTTTGATATCTTCAGGTGGAAGGTGATGGTGACGCCCCAAGCCGTTTCATGCCAGCCATATATCACCGTTCTGGCACCAGTCCTCCTTTGACGTCTGACCTGAGTACTATCAGTTGCGGTACATTCAATTGCCTACAAAAGCCAGCTTTTTGCTGTAGGGAATACCATTTCCCGTAGCTCCTGGCAGACCCAAGGGGCCAGAGAACTCACTGGGCAGGGCTCTCCCCTCCAGACTGTCTGAAATGCCTGTTTCCATGTAGAAGAGGCCCTCTTTCCTCATAGGTAGCTTGCAGCTTTGAGGGCAGCTCAGCCTGGCACAGGGGACAGGACAGACAGCACTGAATGAACAGTTACTCAGTGTCTCACTTTATTATTCCATGGGTTTTGCCAGCTCTTCTGGGTCATGCATGTTTCCATAAAGTATCCGTTATATATAAAGCTCTCTCTTTTTGTGGACTTTTCTACAGTGCTGATCATGAAGTTATCTGAGACTTTCATACCAATGCATTCATTTTTACTCTGCCCCTGTGAGGTGACGAAATGGCCCAAATCAGTGATAGAAGGGATTAAGACTGCAACAGGGATGTTGAGAGTCTCCAATAATTTCAGCTGGTTTTGTGAGGGATTAACGCTCTAGACAAATCTGGTTTAGACTCACTCCAAGGTGAGACTCCCAGAATTGGTGACCATCTGTGGGGAGCTGCCTAGAGCCACCTGAAAGCATTGCCCATCAGCAAGAGTCAACTTGAGTTGCTGAGAGCAGCATTCGTGTGCTGGAGCCATGAAAACGGCTGTCCCTGCATTCACTTTGCACCTTCCAGTCTTCCCAGCAAAAAGGCAGAATGAGGAAGAAAGCAACAGAGATGTAAAAACCCGTGAATGGTAAATAGGCAGTTCATCTCTATGGGTTTTTTGAAAATCTCCCCCAGCAGTGTCGATGTTCAACAGGGATTTTATTCTGCCCCACTGATGATAATACAAGTTTTTTTTTCCCCACTATCTTCAGCTGGAACTTTATCAAACCTACTGGCCAAATCCAGGTCATTTTGTGCACCAAAACACTCTGAGTGCTCAAGTTGAGAGCCTTAATGCTCTGATTTTTTTTTAAACATATATACTCTTTTTAGTGTGATTCTTGGGAGCTTTGCACAAAACCCTTCTCCCTAAACATTCATGGTATAGACTCCCATGCGATCAGTCAACAGGTCTGAACGGTTAGAGTCAAGCAGAAGCCTGACTCATGTGAGGCAATATGCTCTCAGACTAAAAATGCCACAGTCTTTCTGAAAACTTGGGCAAGACTCCCTAAGAGCACCACATTGTGAGAAAAATCAGTACAGGAGATCCCATCCTTGTAACGATAGCGGTTGCTGAAAAGTTTATTTTGCCATTGGGCTTCCCAGTTAAATGCAAACAGGGGAGGGCTTGTGATTCCTGACTGAGGTTTAATGGCATACGGGAGTGGGGTATTTCTTTCAATATGATCCTGACAATAACATCTACTAAGCCCCATTTGGCAAGGCTCACAAAATAACCTCTGCCAGTTGATATCACCTGGACTACTGGAATTTTTGCCCTACATTTTAAAATTATCTATATTCACTATATGTTTTTTTTCTTCTTTTTGAAAATGGCAGAATTATTCTTTTTTTGTTCATACTGAGGAATATAAAGACATAAGGAAAAACTTTGTTTTTTCTCCAGATCCCATTATTTAATGCAGTTTTGTCCATCCGAGAACAACACTTCCACCGAGGCCCAGTAACTGAGTTCTACTTTGCTTTTAAGCCATATTTCATCTAATGTTGGGAGAGAGCGTACTTCTCTGCTCCTCTATAGCCAGAGCTCATAAAGAAGAAAGACCGAGCTTTTCTTGCTGACAGAGTACTTCGGAAATTTAGGTTTTGAGGTTTATATTTTTAATGTTACCATCCCATGAAAGTAAATAGATAATTAGGACTTTTTTTTACAGGGGAAGAAATGGCAAGGGGGATGAGAGAGAGGTCCAGATCTCAGCCTGACAACAGCAGCAGTCTCTTGAAAGCGGCACTGTGGTGGGCAGTTTCACTATGGTGATTTGTTTGATCTATTATAAAACCCTCTATACCAATGTGTAGCTACCACCCACTTATATTTATTATGCAGTTTTATTTTTGCTTGGTAATATTTTTCTTGTGTTTATTTTAAAAGGTCTACATTTTGTGGTGACAGTCTCCCATTTTCCAAATTAACTGCTAGCAGATGTTGCTGTGTGGTGTGAAGCACACACAGCAGCCTAAACCGCCAAGGTCTGGATACTGGCTTAGAAAAAAAATCTTTGTGTTATTCAAGCAAGTTTCAGGAGTGTCTATAAAGTGCTTATGTAGAATCTTATTCAGAAAATAAATTACTGTTGTTTTATAGCTTTTAGATGGTTTTAGTGTTTGGAATTACTGCTGAAACCTAACAAGTCTGTACCATGGTTTAAGAAATGAAATATCATTTCAGCACTGTTATTTAGGAAAGGATTAGCTGCTGATACATTATATAGAGGCAAATGCAGGTAAGTCGTATTTAGAGCTACAGCTGCCTAGTATTGTCCTTTATAAGATCCCTGCTGCTGTTGCACACGTCTGCTAAACCTTAGCTTTTGGAGTTAAAAGCTTCAGTGTGAGCAGAGCACTTTGAGTAGGCTATTTTTGAAACTATTGCTGAAAATGAGATTGAGAAATGGGGGTTTGTGCTTTTCCCTTTGGAATAAGGTATTGCAGTATGGCTGGGGCATTGTCCTGCTGCCAGGGATGTGCTTTTTTGCTGCGTCTGTGAAACTTCACCCAGTTTTGGACAAATTATGCATTTGTGAGAAGCTGAGGTTGCATGTGTTGCCGAGTGACTTGCTAGGCAGGTAACTAACCTGTCCAGACCATTTATATATCATGCTACAATTGCTCATCCAGGTAACTAGGTAAGTTATAAGCACTCACTGTTACCCGAGCCTGTCATGAGTAGGACAAGAGGGGGAAAGAAAGGATGTTATAGTGCAGCAATTAATTCGGTGCCTAACTTGTTGCTGCAGTGCTCGGGAGGAAGCGTGGCTGGTGCGGCTGTGGCTCCATCACAGAAAGTTTTTAAGACCTGTTTGTGCGAGTGTTTGTTAGGAACGACGCAGGTATAGTCGGTTCTGCATTAGAGCAGGGAGTTGGACTAGAAAAGCTTTAAAGTTTCCTTTTAAATCTACCATTTAAATCTTCCATTCTCTGTCTGAGCCTTGCTCTGTAGCCTCCCTCGAAGAAGTTGGAAAGCTACCCGGGTTTGCTCCATTAGGTATATTACTGTAGAAGAGCTGCCCACTAGATGTCACTGGTACTTCACTGAAAAGAGATTTAAAAAGCCTTTTCTGGTAGGTTGTTGAAGAGATGATGTACAGGTGAGCATCGTCACTGTCCTTGCACCCGTCTCAGCGCCGTTCCTGTGCTAAGGCTTGTACTGCCTCTCCACATCCCATGTTGACCTGAGGAACGGAGCTTTCATATACCAATATACAATATCCCAAGATAAATATATACTGAGTGTAACTTGCTGATGGATTGTGACTTGCTGATGCAGCTTGTTAATGCTCTAAACCCAACAATTCTGTTCTTGGTTTCCCTTTAGAAAATGCATAATAATTGAAGTATAGGGTTTTGTTCCTATACCTGCTAAAGCCAGAGGAAAAGATCAATGCTTTTCACAATTCAGTACCTTTTCTACCAGCGACAAAGAAGAATCATTTTTAACTTGTTCAGTTTGTGTGCAATGTTGCTAGATGAGTTGTGAGACATTATGAAACCCTGAAGTTATCACACTGGATCAGAGCAGAGGTCTTTCACAGTCAGTACTCTGGCTTGGCAGAAGCCAATGTTGGATCATTCAAAAGAAAGTGCAGTAAATGGTGGTCTGTTGCCCATGGCAGCCTCTGCCTCTGCCTGGGCTGATGTGTGGTGCCTAATATCTCACACGAATTTAAGACCAGAAAATGAGATTATGTTATATGTTAAGGTTTTGAAGAGCCTGTGGATGGGTACACTAACGCTTTTGGGATTAGCATTGTGCAAGCACATAAGGGCAAATGCCTCTTTTGTTGTGAAAGTATTTCAACAGTGCTCTATTTACCAGGATTGCTAAGGATTTTATTTTCTTATCTTCCAAATGCAACAGCTAATTCTGCATTTTATTCTAAGACAAAACTCCATGCTGATAAGGAATAGGCAGACTTTTGTATGCTTTTTCCCTTTAAAAAAAAAGTGTAAAGAGGACCTGAATGTCCAATAATCTTGTTACAGAAGGGTTATCACAAAAATGGCAAATAAACAGAAGCTGGTCTTCACCAGTGTTTTTAATGCATAAGTTGGACAAATTATATCTGCTTTATTTCGCTTGACCTACTAGAGGTCCCTCCAGTTAAATCACCTGTAGTTGGCCTACAGTTGACCCTTTGTTGACTTATTTAATCATCTGCCTAGTTTTCAGAACAGGTTATGAGCATTCAGACTCAAATCAGTCCTTGGAAAGGTCCTGTCATTAGGCAGTAAGGCTCATACCTGATAATCTGCCCGTCACATAATATGAACACAGGTGACAATCACTTACCCCTTTTATGTCATGATATAAGGCCAAAATTGCCTAAAATGAGGAAGAAAGCCATTATTTAATCAATGGAATTGCGTCAATTGAGTAAAATTTGTCTCTAGTGTAAACAAATGGAATGTCTTTGCGCTCTGTGAAAACAAGACTAAATTACTTGCAGATCTTGCAGATAGAAAAACATAGGAAGTGGACTTGTAGGCTGACACATTCAGGGTTTCGGAGTATGCATTTAAAATAATTATCCAGATTACACTGGATTACTTAATATATTGTTTGTATCATGCGTATGCACTTTTATTTTTGAAACAATAAAAGCGGTATTAGTCTTTTTTTTCAGTCATGTTTGAATATTTGTGAAATTCCTTAGAACAATGAGGGATTATTACCAATAAATGTACTAGTTAAATAAGAAAATGTCAAAAAACAGTTTTAACTTTTGAAGGTGAGTTGAAGAGCAGTTATCAGTGTGTCCCAGGACAGAGAATTTTTTGGTACATGTACATATAAGAGACTTAATGTGAGAGAATGATCTTTCATTAAAAAAAAAAAAATCTGTTTCCTCCTTGTAGCCCCATACATATATAAATAGCAGAACACAGTAAAGAATTTAGCAATTTCTAGATTCATGCCTTCACCCAGTTACCCAGTTTTTAGTACTATGAACACTCAACATTTAGTGGCTACCTCCTGAAGAACAATCTACATGTGGAAAAACCAGAAGCTGCGTGTGCTATTGGGATATCAGCCTGCAGGTATTTTATATATCCTTAAGTTTTCCACAGGTCCAATGGAAGAATATGTGAGTGTGTTAAAAATGTATGTTTCTGATCTATAAACACCATAATTTCTTACTTGCTAAAGTAAATTTTGTTTGCACTTTTGTAACTGGCCTAAAGTGACCAGCTGGAGTAAGATCAATCATGTGCTTGACCTGATGCCTCTAGAGTGCAAGATATGCCTACCTAAGTCTTCCTCACTGATTCAGAAATTGGGATTGCTCCACAGAGAAGTTTGTAGGAAGAAGCTAGTCTGGGAACCAGGTATTTAATATTTTTGTTTTTTTTTTTTAAAGCTCCTGTTGCAGCCTTTTGGAGATAATGTTGGATGGTTGAAAGAAACACTATGGGAAAGGCAATAAACCGTGTGTTTAATGTGTAGATCTTGATTCAAGAGGCTTCCAGGACCCCTTTACTCAATGAAAGCCTGAAGAACCAAGTCGAAAGACATTCAATAATCTCAGCACTGGACTGGTCCTTAACTGTGACACATGATAGCTGACAGGCAAAAGATAGAGGGGTGGGCAAAATTTCAGCACCAAATATCACAGAAAAGGTATAGTAAATATGCAATGCATTAGTCCTCCCCTTCCTCTTCTTTGAATTGTCTAGAGTTGTGGTTATGCAGGGATTTTGAAGGGGTAGGGTCCACAGCAGGGAAGGAGCTATCGATCCAAAGAGTCCGCACCTCGCTGCTGTGGCGTCCTCTTCTGCCACGGTCTGTGCCGGGCTCTGACTTGAGGGAACTGAGTCCCGCGCTTTTATGCTAGCTGTGTGCAGAAGCTCCCGTCAGCGCGAGGGTGCAAGGCGTGACTGTGGTCCATGCGAAGGTGGGACTGCCTGCTTGCTGTCTTCATCATTGGTCAAGTTACACCAGATGGAAGAGAGCATTTGAAAGATGCTGGGCTGCGTCTTTTCCCTAATTGTGGTTAGGGAACAGTAGTTGTTGTGGTGTTTTCTTCTGAGATTTGGTTTCAGGAAGATAAAAGGAGAAAGGTGGCATCTTGGTGGAGCTGGAGATTTGGAGTCAGAGGTCTTGGTTCAGTCCTTGACCCTTCCAATACAGGAGCTGCAAATTATGAACCAAAGTTACAGAAGAAACGGGGTTCCTTGCTGCCCCAAAGTGTTGGGTCTGTATTTCTGACAACGCACCGAGAGCGAGCTAGTCACCGTGTAATGCCTAGAGATCTCCTCTTCATGTGCGAGAGTAACTCTCGTGCTCTCTTCCTGAGCCATGGAGGTTAACCCTCCACAGAGGGATACGAACTTGAGACTCCTTTGGTTTCTTTGAACATAAGACATCTACAGGTCTCTCCCACGTCTCTCTTCACTACCAGCCCTAAAGTCGCAATCTGGCTAAACACAAATCAGCGAGTTTGTTGCCACTGGAGTTCCTATATAGCCATTTATCCACAGGAGCCAGAGTTTCTGTATTTCCACGGTGGCAACTTCAACTGGACCAGATCTCAGACTCCACAGGTGGCCTCTTGCAATGGGGTGTGTTTCCCATTTTATGGTGATGGTATAAACTGAGGGGTCCTTTCTGCAGGCAAATTTTATGGGGAGGAGAAATGGTTTGTCCAGCTGAAAACAGCGTGGAAGAGTGTGAGTGGGGAGGCTTTGGGTAGAAGGGTCTGTAAATCCTGGGGGACAGTTCATATTATTCTGGATTTTGAGAAATCAGCAGGAAGGCGACTGCCAGCTCCGGTTTCATTAGGGTGATGCTCCCTGAAACAGCCTTGGCAGTTGGCTTTGTTTACAGGTCAGTGTAATGATAAAGTTCACTTCCTTTCATTGGAGGAGTTTCTTTGGATATCCGAATATGTTTATTCAGAAATGCCTGACATAGTAGCTGATAAAGAAAACACTATGCTAGATTTTCATAAAACAAATATATCTAGAGTGACATCTCTGTATTTGTCTGTGAATCCGATTCCTACCACTTCTAATTTCATGCTCTAGGGTCTTGTTTCTCTTCTTTTGTCATTTAAGATAATTTGTTACCTTTTAACTGAATTAAAAAAAATGCTCTTTATTGTTACGGTCTGCATAGTAAAGCATAGTTAAGCAGCAAGGTAGAGAAATCTGCACCTTGAGAGAGTATCATGTTGTACTGAGACTTCTGAGAGATTAGCTTTTGAAGAACCTCTTTGTTTTTATTCTGAATATGATCCAGTCCTAGGGATTTTATTTTCTTCTCCAGATCATTATGTTTGCCTGTTTTCTTATCAAAGGAAGAATAAGTTTAGGGCATGAGCCTGTAAATCTGTTTTCACATAATTTATTAAGAGTCACATGGTACTGATGCCATCGAAGGGAAAGATGTTGTTTATCTTTTAATTTTACAGTGACATCTAGTCTTTTCAACATGGTTTTCATCTTTAGAGCTCAGTGCATTATTTTGGTTTCCCACACTATGTTTGTCCAGGGATTGGCAGATCTGTGAATAAAACTCACGTAAATTTTGTTCTGCTTAGTCGCTCTCCCTTCTGCGTCTCCTTACAGTGCCCATCATCCAACGAAGTCAAGTTGCCTTTAGTAATGCAAGATTGGCTCTTTGCTGGATAGCCTTGGTTGGACAGAGGAGCAGAAGTTTAGCAGGATCTTGTAAGTTGTTCGGGTTTTCTTTCAAGTCAGCCAACTTTCTGTGTTCAGAGATCAGATAATTATCCTTGTGTTCAAAAGACTGTTCTCGTCCATTTTCCACAAAGAAATCTGAAGAGTTTATTGTTTCCGTGTTGTGATCCCTTAACAGTTGCTGAGGTTTGCAAATGACTATTTCTATCATTTAAGAAAATGCTATGGAATACTTTGTGGGATTTGCAGAAGAAAGTTTCTGGTTTCCTCCTTCCTTCCATTAACACTCTGAATATCCTAGGGAGTGATTTCAGCTGTGTTCAGAACCACAACCTGTAACAAATGATAGCGTGCTGGTGTGTCACGCAGCCACGGGGAATTGCCCCACGTGTGCCACATATGAAGCAGACTGCTCATGCTTAGGGCTGATGCCGGTGTGCTATAGGATGAAGAGCTCCTCAAGCATTGAAGTAATAGGGAGATGCAGATTGAGAATGGAGTGCCACCATGATGGAGGGAGAAAAGTTTAGCTTTTTAAAAATAAATGCTCTCCTCTGAAAGATTAATCCCCTACAGGAAAATAGAAGAATAAACCTGACTTCTTAACTTGAAACTGAGACAAGGTCAAAATCCAACTGCATGATGTCCTGTGTAAGGAGAAGGTAACACCATTAAAATGTTCCATTACAGGAGAGGCGACACCTCTGCCATCTTTGTGGGGATAGACAAACAGCCTGATTCCGCTTGCACAAGCTGAAGCCACTTTTGGCTTTGAAGAGGAGAGAAGCTGGGCCAAAGTCAGTTTTGAAAGGGGATTTGAAAGCTGTGTCGAGTTAATTTAGATGCCCTTCTTATTAGGGGTTCGAGTGTTAAGGGATCAGACGTGGAGTGATCCCTTAAGGTCTTCAGCTTCCATGTCCATCTCCTGTTGATGTTAATGGGGAGTGGGCTCACAAGGCAAACACCAGTAAATGTGGCCTCCGAGGATAAGTATAGTTGTGATTTCCCAGGCCTTTGGATCCTACTGGGAAACTTTCAGGCAAAAAGGCAAAAAGCTTCCTATTGCCAAAGGTTCAAGTACCGTGTTTAAAAGAGGCTTCCTCCGGGTTTCTAAAGGCAGCTGATCAAAGTGTGGCTTTGTGCAGAGAGCACAACAGGTTTCACATGCACCCAAATTAAGTTGCTTTCCTGTAGCAGCAGCAGCGTGGCTGAGCGCTAGCCTGTGCTTCCCAGTAAGCCGGCTTGCCATGTCGCGCCTCTTCTCTGAAGGCAGCAGCTCTCAGCAGGCAGCTGTTCTCTAGTCAGACTGTTTTTAGGTAAGCTTCATATAAAGACTGGGATTACATTATAACTGTGGGGAAGAAAGTACCAAGGGTTTTTTTCAGTCTTTGTAACAGTAACTTGTAAACGTAGTTATAGCAGGCTCCCAAGACTGAGAAATTGTGGCCTGTCAGTCCTGTTTGTCGTTGTCTGCTCGGCTCTGACATGAGCATGCAGATGTCTTGCTTGGAGCAGAGGACCTGTGCTCCAAAGACAGCTTTTGGGCTGGGTCTGAAACCCTAATTTTCCTAGACCTGAAGGAGTCGCAGTTCCCGCTAGAATCGACAAGAGCTGCAGGTGCCGATATTGGTGAATAGCGGGACTTGATTCAGGTTGGACACTCTTGTTTTCAAGTTGGCTGTTGAAAATGCTGCTTCTAGTGTCCATGCACTTCTCTTGAGGGTGTGGGATGCTGTCAGGCTTGGCTGGCAGACTGATACCGGCCCGTGCTTTTAAGACTCCTCAGGGGATTGAACAACTGTACATTACTGTTGTTATTAACAATCATAATGTATTTATTTTATTATAACTTTGGCAGTATTTTATTCAGAGCAGCTCAACCCATCTTCTAATATCTGTGAGTTATGGTTTGGTTCCCGGCTAGTAATTTCTCCAAAAACTTGGTGCTGTAGATTTTGCTTTGCTCAGTGAGACAGTCTGAGCTCTTCTGGCCTTGGGAGCAGTGGACGTAAACATGTAATGTTACAACCCACAAATGGCATCGTATTTACAGTGCAAGGGTCTGGTTCATCTCTGTGTTTCCATTCATGCTGCCATAACCCCATTCATTTCAACACAGCTGATCTGGAATAATATAGGTGATAGAGAAGTTAACAAAATGCCCATAGGCCACTACAAATGGTTAAAAATAATACAGCCACCTGACTCAGCCTCTCAGATGGCAAATATTTCTCTGCTGCATTGAAGTTAGGTGGCCAGTATACTGGGATCCATCTTCATTACTTGCATATTTTATTGTGTTTAAAATTTTGATTAAGGGAGAGTCTGAAAGTAAGGTAGAAAATATAGAACACTTGAATTCATTAAGAGCCAGAGGAGATTCATTAAAATGTGCTTTGCAACCCCAACCAGTTCCTTACCTCTTCTGCAGAAACACAAGCTGCAGCTTCTTTAAAATCCACTGCCAAGAGGACAAAATGTTGCTTGCTTTCACTTTTTTTTTCCTTCATATTTTAACTCTGATTAGTCCTGTTGTTGCTGTATGAATAAACCTGGCTTCATGTCCACCCACAAACACTTTTGTGATGTGCCTCATCCGGCAAACAGATGCTGTTTAATTTCTTCTGATCTCTTTCCCTGATGAATCTCTTCATTGTCTGTATTGTTACAGACACAATTCAAGATTCTTCAGCTCTGGTTTCTTTTCAAAATAAGATAGGGATGATGATTTATTACTTGTATGATGTTAGGCCTAAAAGCCCTTTCCTGGGCTCTTACTCAGTTGTTCTAGGAGCTGTATAAAACCAGAACAAAGGCAATGTGCATGCATATTGTGTACTTTTTAACTGGTTATTCTAGAAATGCAAGAATTCTTCTTAACTGTGAGACAAATTCTTTTCTGCTCAACTCCATTTACTCTATACCAGGGTTGAAAAATCTGACCGATTTCATTTAACAGTAGATGCTCTTTATGCTGTCCTTGATAACTTCAGTGCTGAGAACAAATTAAATGAGAGCTTGCCTGTTGCAAGAGGTTGCATTTCAGAGGATAACTTGATAATTAATTTTTCCTGAAAAGGACGCTATGTCTTAGTTATTTCCCTTGCAAGAAATTCTGGTTCCTCAAAGTCTGGTCTGCTGCTTAGGTAAGTTCAGGTTTCACAGGAGAACAAAAGACCGGGCATTGGGATGTCACAAGAAGATTTTGCAGGGGCTTAATGTAGTGTGAGCCAATTTAGCAAATATTATTTGATTTATTTTTCACAGCTAGCTTTCTAAGGCGGAATTAATTTTTAGTCTAACCTGTTTCTAGCAATTTTTGCTTGTATAGAACTTTCCAGTTACTTGGAAGCTTTTTCTGCTGATAATCTTTATGCTGATAAACAAAAATAAATGCTAGAAGACAGCAGAGCTCCTAGAGAGCCATCTTGCTTATATAGCTGTTCCTTCCCTGGGTATCTGCCACCGCCTCCAGGGAGGAGGATGCAATGAAACCGTAGACGCTCCTTTGAGGGATTCTCACTGAGCTGTTGACAAGTTCTTCATGGGCTGTGGACAATATACTACTATGCACTTGTGTCACACCACAGGGCCTCCCATTGACGCTTATCCTTTTCGTTTGGCCTCTGACCTCTGCTGCTTGCCACTTAGCGAAGCGGCAGTTCAGAAAAGAAAGCAAAAGTCAGGCCAAAGTAGCTTTCATTTACCTTGCATAGCCTAGCTTGTACTTCTTGCTGTTTTTCAAATTACTAATAATTAATACAGATCCTATATATTTTTCTCATTTTGAAATAAAACTCTTTCTTGAGTATAAATGGACAAAATAGCATTGTTTCCCTGCTACCCAGATGCATGAATTTTCACTCTGACATCATCATTTTCTGCTTCCTTTTTTTATTTTATTTTTTTTTTATCAGAGGTAATCCAGAACCAACCCCAGAGAGTTAAAAAATGTACAAATGCAAATTTACAGGTTTGGTCCCTCTGCAGTTTCTAACTTTCACACGTGTTAGTGATCTGTACTTGGGCTTACTGAGCTGAAAGCAGAATGTCATGTCTAAGTACAGTTTAGACAATCCATGCAGCAATGATTTTGAATGTGAGTATCTCATTCATTTGGGTAATTAAAACACTCCATTACAATTGTTCAGTATATAAATGTCGATCTTTGAAATCTGGAATGGAAATAATTGTATTATTCTGGATCTGTGACCGTAGAGCTACGGCACCCCAACTCTTCGCACAGTGATATCAAAGAATAACTTCAATGGCCTCCAAGTCTATTAATTTAATTACTGGATTACAGGAATGCTGAAAACCCTCTTTAACCAGGATTCTGTTGTGTCAAGGTGGTGTACAAAATCAGAATGAAAAATGACCTCTCTTGACATGGGGTTGGAAAATAACCCAACAAGTCTCCCCTATACTCCTCCTCCCACTGATTTTGGAAGTGGTCATCAAATGAAAGGGTCAGAGCTAGAGGGAGAGAAGATGGTGATTTAATTAGAGATCTAAGGGATCTTTTTTTCCCCCCAGCATGTAGTATTGTAATTCAGCACCTTTCCAGTGACAGCTATTGATGTGTGATGATTACAGGCAGCCGAGAAACTGGCCTGTAGGTCCACTTTTCTAGACTTACGATGGCAGAGACAGAACCCTTTGCTTTTAAGAATTAGCAGTTTGCTCACTTTGTTGACAGTTAAACTGATCTAGGGAAAAGATTCAGTGAAAATGAAATTAGATTAAATATATAGAAAGGATAGCTGGAAAGGCAAAGCAAATGTTAAAAATGGACAGTGGTTGTTTACAAAGCAGACAAAACTTTGAAAATACGCTCAAGAGATTTAGGAGTATAGACTTTATTAAAAGTCTATCAAAAGTCTATCAAAATAGCCTTTACCTATTCTAAACACCACATAGAGTTTTGAGTGTTTTCCCTATTATTTGTACTTCAGTTTAACAAAAAGAAAACCTATTTAAAATGTTTAGTTTTGAAGTTTAAGATGCAGAACTTTGAGTGGGAAATGATTAATTTAGCTTTAAAGATGTTTACTTACTAAATCTTTGGTTTTGATCAGAGCTTTCAGTTTTACCTAGTGCTGCTGAAGTCAAAGTATTACTTGAGAAATTATGCTTTCTTTCATTCGTTCAAAAAAGAAAATAAGATTCTGACTCTTAACTGGCTGGAAGAGCTCATGATTTAAAAAGCTATCTTGTATGTGAGGGTGGAGAGATGTCTGATCTGTGATTTTTTAAAATTATTTTTAATACTTGCTTTTGGCAGGAGCATTACGAAAAATGACAAACAAAAAGTTTCTTAGTGATGATTAAACATCAAGGCACTAGTGGTGAAAGGAAGCTGCTGGATATCTTAACAATTTAAGTTAATGCTGTAATCAAGTTGCCTTCATTTGCTCCTTTGTTTTGTTAGGATAGAAATAGTGGACCACGCTCAGCTGTTAATCCTTTTGCATGCCTCCCAATGAACTAAGAAGGTGGCCCTTGCTTAAAACAGATAGACAACCATCAGACCACTAAGGCAGCCAGTTGTAGCTTCATTCACAGTGGTGCTGAGTGGATACCAAGCGTTGGCAGGATCAGGGCCAATATTTATAACTTCAGTCTACTGCATAGCTCTTTTTCAGTTCTTGATTCTTAACAGGTGCTCTCCCCCTGCCCAGTGCTCTGCAGACTGTGGAAGCAATTGAAGGTATTATGGTTAGACGCTAAATACATCATGAAGATTAACTTGATAAATGATCAATTCTGGCCTCATGCTTGAAATTTAAGTCAATTGTCTGGATGAAATGTGTAAATCCCTGTATAACAGACATTTATCTCTTTCCAGACTTTTCAGTGCTCTGCACAAGATGAAAGCAAGCAAGTGGATAATCTTTTCTGGAGGTGATTCTGTATTTTTTTTCTTTCACTAGGAATAATTTCCTGGGTGTGGTGTCCAGCTGTGTGCATACAGCGTATGTCAACATTAAGGGACACAGGTACTTTGGCGAGTGTTTCTGCTGGTGAAGCTCTGAATAACCTAGGATCTGATAGACATCCCAGGTAGAAAATGGGATCTTCCCTTCCAAGCATTCCTGCCAATGTCCTACTGGTCACATCCCTGTGCTTGGGGCTTGCCCCTGAGAAAAGTGATGGGAGTGTTTATTCTTCCTAATAGCCTGCAGGAATTGTGCTGCATATGCTTTAATGGGAATATTCTCTTTTTCTCTTACCTCTTTCCCTTCCCCCCTCTCTCCTGACCCTAGCTTCTCCCCTTCTTTTACCTTTTCTGAATGGATTGTACATTTTCTAAGTTTAACGCTTGCTTATTTTCTCGGTGTTCCCTAAGCTGCACAGCTGAAGTATTACAGGCCGGTCATCAAAGCACCTTTAAAAAGGGAGCTGTCAGGAATTCATGTGTGTATGAAGTATATGTCTTTGCACAGCAATTTTTGTGGGTTATCAGAGCAAAATATGTCTTGCTTTGACAGTGGTCCCATCATAAGCTCTTACCTTCAGGAATTCAACCTCCTACTTTTACAACCTATTCATAGTCCCTTTGGAAATTTTAAACACAGCATGTTAGGATGTTGGTTAACAGCAAATAAACCTGTGCGCTGACCTGCCCATGTGCTAATAATAAGTCACGAGCCTGCTTTTTAAGAAACTCTGTCACAAACGGTGGTTGAAAAAATAAATGAACGACCGAATTCCTACAGATAAGACCATCCAGATGGGACTGCTGGGGAGTAGGTTAATGATTTGGCCCTGCGGCCTTGACAGTCTTCCTTCAAAAAAAGGGGCACATGTTGTTCAGACGAGCCCATGGCCTCTATTTTCCAAAGGTGAAATTTACCATGGAGTGAAGGGCCAGCAAAAGGTCTCTGCCTCAGGCTCGCATGGGGCTTGACTGATAGATAAGGCTTGTGCTGGCAAACCTCATTTTTAGGGAGTAAACTAGCCCTTTTGGTGAGTTCCTGAAGAGCAAGCAAGCCTAGGCGTGAACACTTTGTACAGGCTTTTGATACGCTCCTGGTCCTTAAGGGTTTGCAGAGAGCCATGTGTTTATGGGTTAGATAGGGGATGTATGATTATCTTGCTTATACCTTTTAATGAGTGTGCATAAAGACTGCGTATGTGGGAAATACGCCATCATTTTCTGCAAGAATTGGATGGCTTTAATTTCTAGCTTTGTTTTTTTGTTATATCACTATAGTAATTAGTTCCACTTTTCCATAATACTAATCAGTTCAGCATTTTCTGAAAGGACTTTTTGTACTGCAGAAATTACTTCCATTTGCATGGAATGTTGGATTTGCTTAAAATAAGAAATGATGTTTTTGGCCAGTGGACACACCAGATATTAGGTACCTTTTTGGGGGGGTGGGAGGTGGCTAAAGAATAATACCAACAGAAACAACAACGATATGCAGCTATTATCTCTATTGCAATAGCATTTCAGTTTCTGCGGGTATGTGGTGGCTCTGTTGCTTTATGTCTTGGACAAAAACATAGCATGGATAAGAACAACTAAACTCCTTGGTCTTTGGAGTTGCTTCCTCTTTTGGCTGATGGACAATTTACAGAGTTAGTTCCATGATTTCTGGTGTCTCAAGAGTGCATTAGAGTTTCACAGCAGGAGATTTGTAAAAGGGAAAGGAATGGTGTACAGGGAATTAAAAGGTCTGTAAAACTAGAGGCTCGCTCTCCTGTGAGGAGTGATCTTGTCTAAATCAATAAACGTCCATGGTCTGTGTTTTTCAGCTGTGATTATTAGGACTGTGTGTTCAGTCAGTGCGCTCTGAGCAGAGCCAATATTGGCTTAATAACACAAAAAAATGTATTTACAGCTATTTGTCCAAATTCTGAATAACTGTTCCTTTTGTTCTCTGTCCTTTGCTATTCCCAAACCATAATGCAAACAGGTTTTGGCTCTAAGTCCAGTGAAGTATTTCTAAGCATGCTTAACTCCAGGCACATGACTACTCCAGTTAACATTTGTAAGACTTTCTACAGACTTAAAGGTAAGCACATGCTTAAATGGTTTGCTAACTCCAAATCTCATTTTTCCTGAGTATTTCGGAGAATGTTATTTTTAATGACTGTGCCACGCACAATAAAAGATGTTCTTGAATAAAGATCATTATTATCTGTCATTCATTTTCCATTATCCTATATTCATTGTTACCTATGCTCCTGCTGAACTGTTTATCTTGGATCAAAAACTGTAGTAAAGAGACATCAATGAAAAGTTGCACTTGGATATAACAAGTAATCAAAGCCAATGACTGAGCAAAATGCTTAGAAGTCCCAAGATTTCTTTTGCAGAAATGCTATGTAAACATGTGGAAAAAAGAAATATAGCTAAAGAATAGGAAAGCAGGAAAGAAGTGGCTATGTATATGTTTTTACTGCAAAAGGGTATTTTTTTTACTGCAGAGTAACTGGTGCCTGCTAAGCCTTACCCTGCAAGGTCCTACAGGCATTACGGATTTCTACCACACGGTAGCTAAGTAGGCTTAACTCTCTTGCAGTCAGCAGTGACTGACTTTGCCTACTTCGATCTCTTAGAAAAACTATAGTGCTTAGCTTCTGCTAAGTGGGATAGCTAATAGCTAACTTTTAATACTGTAAACTTATGCAACTACCACAGCAAAACCAGACTAATATTGGCAGTGAAGGGAAGACCTATCTTCATTTACAATAATTATTAAATCAGTTCTAATTCCAGGGCAGAACTAGGGAAATGAAATTCACAGGTATTAGGCAAAGATACAGTCACAGCTGAATTCTTAAAAGTAAGAACATGAAACAGAAAACCAACTAGCTGGTTATGAGGAGGACATGTTGTTTATGAGCTGTTCGGTTACATTTTCTGCTGATCCATCTGCCTGTGGAAATCCTTTGCCATCCCTTGAAGACTAAAATATCGTTCTGAAGATAGAGGCAGGATTCAAGCAGTACCATTCTCCCTAGATATCTTCTGATGAGGTGTCAGCTTCCTTTTGGCAGAGTCTGGAAGATAGATAAGGGACTGTGGTTACAGGCACAAAGGGCTTTTATGACAAGGTGAGAAAGAAAAAGTTTCAGATTAACAGGAATTTGTATCTTTATTGTGCTTTTAACTTCAGTTTCAAATCTTAAAACAGATTTTTGCTGGTACATGAACTCAGTGAACTAATGTCCTATTGCATTTTAATTTCATCACTCTAGCTCTCTGACTTCAAAGCCCGCTCCAAGTCTAGAGAAAAGTTCACAATCCGCTTGATTTGGCTACAGAAATGTGGGTTTATTGTATGTGGTCACAAAACAGGGAAAGATCTTGAAATAGATCAGCCAAGAATAAAAAAAGTCTACTATATATTTTGAAAGATCCATTGTATTTGTACCTGAATAATGAATAATCCTAACTAGCTCTTCACTGTTAAAGTAAGGACTACTAATTTTTAGGGAAACAAATAGAATAAGCCTCAGAGGTAGGTGTTTAAACTAACTGAAAATAAAATTAAGTAAATCAGTAAAACAAATATAAAAAACTGCAGCATGTATTTCTTTGCTCTCCCTAACCCTCTCTTCCATTGTTGTCTTATTCTTTTGTTTTGTTCATCCAAAAAAGTTTTTAGATTTGCAAATCTGTTCCGCAAATTCAAGTTTTGGAGCTTTAAAATTGCGACCTGCCAAAGTTCACTCTAAGCCAGAGGGATATAACACATTCCGTAAAATTGTTAAGACTGTCCATCAGATCAGATGGAAATCTAATAAGTGCAGTGGTATCTCACCACTTAGGAATCATACTTAGCATTTTGTGCAGCCATCCTTTGAGACAAAAGTCACTGGTGTGTGAATTCAATTATTTCACATACATAAAACTTTCCAAATCACTCCTGAGTTCCTATGTTTTAGGTGTACCCATATCTGTTATGTTACTTCAGGGAGTGTCAACTGTTCCTTGTCTTTGTGGGAAATGAGATCAAAAAGAAATGATTTGGTTCATTGGAAAAGGACAGTTAGAGAGAGTGGAGCTGCTGAAAATTCATGAGGGTAGATTTTAAATTCCCTTTCTCTAGGTTGTTGAAAGAATCCATGCAGACTGGGGAAATGGTGTTATTACTACCGCTGCACCGTACAGAAGCTGCAGAGCAGAAATCAGCAAAGAATATTGAGGAGAAGACCCCAGGTTTTGCCCTGAACATTTCTCAGAAGTGGTAAGAAATTCAGGTCACTGTCTTCATCACTAGAAACTCGATGGGTCCAAATATAGCGACTGATTCAGGTAATAAGCCAGGTGCAAATATTGTTCTTATGGTGGTCTGTCAGATCTATCAGTCCATTCTCATTTACAGCGGAGCTCTCTGTACAGTAACAATAATTTGGCCTCTGGTGCATTAGGACAACTACTACAACGAGGCAAGTAGTGGCCAATACTGAACATACCTGAACTCTGGTTCTGGATGTGCGTATCAGTCCACAGACCCATCTCCATCAGAATCTGCAAAGGAAGATAAGTGGTCCAGTACTGAAAAATGCCACTTCTCTTTGTGGTCCAGCGGAACTGCTGGGTACTCAAATGTTTTTCAGAGCAGGACATTTAGAAGCATAAAAATAGATGCAGTGCCTAACTTTAGGTGCTTACTTCAAAAGTCTTGGTAGTCCTTATTTGGGCAAAACAAATATCAACTTCTTTGGAGTTTTCATGATGTGAAGGCTGCTGAATAGTCATATAGCTATTTTTTCGTTTACTCAAAAGCGATTTCTTTATTTCTGCTATATCTTAGTGTATAATATTATCATTCAATGGCAGATGAATATATAAACAATCCTAGGTTGGTGTAAAACAGCAGCATCCATCAGGAGTCTGGCCCTGTGCGCTCACTTGCATTATCTGAATTTCTCTAACTTTTCCTTTTCTGTGTACTACATGAAGTCTTTGCTCCTCTCATATCTGTGCAAGGAGATTTATTTGGCAGTAAAAATGTCCACTTAAATTGAAAGTTCAGTTATTTACTTTATAGAAGTGAATAGCCTTCAATAAATCAGTCTTTCTTTCACTTTCCTATTGTTATTTATTGTTTACATTACTGTAACAGACATGTCTCCTGTAAAGCCTTTCATCTTTAATCCACCAAAGGGGGGAAAATGTGATGTTGAAGTACAATTGAAGCAAAGGAACAGCCAGACCTCTGAATTTTATTCCCCACCAATGGGCAAGGGGCTGCTCTCTGCGTTGTCATTCAGTATCAGAAAAAAGCAGTTTTAATTTGCTTTTTGAGGCAAGAATTATTGCCTCTTTAAAGGGGTGCTGAGGGCCTAGAAGAGAAGGACAAGGGTCTCTGAGAGGGATGTGTGGCTGCTGCCACAGAGGAAATGGCAGAAAGTAGGCAGTGTGCTGCAGTAAAAACGCTGTATAAGCCTCCTAGAAAGTTAGGAATACCTTGTGTAAAAATCCAGATACCTATCTGTAAGCCTAGACACCTATGTGCTTTAAAAACATGACTCTAAAGTGTCTTCTGGGAGGAGGATTTAGGTCCCTGGTCACAGGTGAATGCCCTGTCCCTCGGAATGCTCCGGCGTGGTGCGGGAATGGTGAATCCCAACTCAGTAAGGAGTTGCTCTTAGGTAGAACGTAAATGATATTCATTTTGTATGCTTTCTGATTTGTGCATTGGAGATGGTAACTCTGCTCCAATACAGACATTTATTATATGATTTAAGTGCATTCTTATTTAACCCTGTTGATGTCTTGGCTGACTTCATCCCTTCTGTAGAAGTTTCACCTCTTTGTCTACACTTATTTACTGCTTGTACTGCTGAAAATCATTCAAGGGCACCAGTGATTGAAAGAACCTTACTAAACGTGTTCTAAAGAAAAGCAGGACAAATCTGTAAAATTGGTTGCAAAATGTACTTATCAGCATGTGCTGTAGTATGGTATGTACTCAGTGTCATGTGGCAAGAATCCCCGGTCTGTCTCTGCAGCTCTTCCTTATGTTAAAATTGCTTTCCACCCTGATGTTATTTCTGTCTTTATTTTTGGCAGCAGGATTAACAAGTTTAAATTTTGAAAGGCGGGGAACGAGAGAGATACTGCTTGGCAAAGGGGTCAGAAAGGACAGGCTAGCTGAAAGCAGTCGGGGCTGCTAATGCATTCCTCTTCCGTCTCCTTGCGGGGCAGAGGAAGGCGAAGTCCTACATGGAGCCCAGAGGTCCCTTCCCCCCACTTTCATCTCAACCACCCTATAAGCTTTGTGTCAAAGGCAACCTCTTCCTGCTGGAGGACGACTGGATACGATTCCTTTCAGAGGCTGTCAGCGCTCCTCCTGTAACTGCCCTGTGGAGATGCTGTTGAGTGACATGAAACACTTTTTCTCCTGACAGGATTAGCGAACCATCTCTCCACACTGCCCTGCTTCCCCCTCTGCCTCCACCAGCTCTCTGTATCTGGCTGAAGAGGCATGCTTGGGTCTTGGATAGCAAAATAGCATTGGGTCACTTGTCCCCCATTTGCTACTGAGAGAGGAACTCTGTTATTAGAGGAAACTTTCACTCTTCACACAGCAAATTAACCCAGTTTTGGAGCAAGAACGGGAATTGTTAGTCTATGTCCATTTCTTTTGTGTCTCTCCATTTAGATCTTGTGGAAGCATAGGGATTGTCGAGCGTTATGCCCAGTTCGCGGTCCTTCCAGATGAGTTCCTGCTCTGACCACAGTCTCATCAGGTGTTCTGTAGGAGGGTTAGCCTGTCCCAGCAGAAATGCCATGACTTATCTCTGGTGATGGAAAACTTCCCTCTTTCTGGGAAGATATATGATAAAAATCTTGCCAATGGGACTCCCAAAATCAGGGTTTTTATTCTGGGTGTTCATTTGGCTCCTTGAGTAACAGTGTAAGATGGACAGAGAGATGTTTTTTTAGGCACTCTAGTGGGTGATCAGTCTATTTGGGTGATGAGTTTGCTGGAGGGAATCAAGAAATTGGTACTAACTTGCCTCTCCCCTATGGCAACTATGTGCCATAGTTGATACTGGGTTATCCTGTCCCTCTTTCCATTGTCCCCTTGACCAGTTTGTACTCTCCATTATTATTTGGCTACATTGGGTTACTCAAGCAGGTCTTATCTTTCATTTGACTACTTTCCGTTCATCCCAAAGTTACTGTGCCTGTTTTGAATGAATGCCTTGCCTGTGCTTCTGTTAACTTATGCTAACTAAAACATGCCAGCCAGGTCTTCAAAGACCAATTATCTTGCATTTAAATGTATACTTTTCTCATTGCCAAAATATAGACGCAAATATGTATGAAAAAGTACATTTATTACATGACTACATAAAATAACTGGAAAGAAGCAGCACAATTTTTTTTCATTGCATATATAGTGGGGTTAGGATGTATTCAGCCAAGTATGTATTCAGATTATTCATTCAGCTTGCAGTAAGCATGTATATTGAAATCAATGTTGGGTCTGCTTATGGGTTGAATCTGGCTCTGCTAATTTACAATATTATGTTACTACATTACAATATGCTGTCATGTTCAAACCTTTGAATTTATTAAGCAGGATGTAATATGACAAATCTTTACAAATTACTCATTGTTTTGGTACTGGATGTTGGCAGTATTATCATTAACATAGCAAGCCAAATGACCCTTGCACGAGATTTTCCATGTTATTTTCCAAGCAGATGTCAATGCAAGAAACTAATCTCAGTTTATCTCAAATTATTGTACTTTCAGATGGTTATTCAATCCGTGAAGTATGGGACGGTCCATATTCACATTATCCCAAAGGAAGCCCTTTGAAAGAACTGTGACCTCTTTGCTCTTGAAGGTTAGAGGAAAGCGTTTTCTTCCGACTCTTTACAACTCTGCTTCCATATGCTGCCAACTCTACTAATCCTTTTGCCAAGGAAAAACAGCCCTTTCCTTTCTGTCCTATTCCACCTTTAATTTGTCCTGTTCAGATTTATTTCTGGAGAAGAGGGCTTGTTTCTCCTCTAAAGCAATCTTTTCTTGCAACAACCACTCAAGCATTATGGTCTTACCATGGCTTGACCCTTTTGGAAACACTGAAATGTGAAAAAGGGCACTTGGATCCCATGGTGATGAGCAGGCTTAAAAACACTTAGGTAGATCAAAAAGGCTGAGTTGCTGAGTTTTGTGGCTTCTGTTTGGATTTTTTGTTTCATTTAACCTGCAGTGTCAACAGAGCCAAAACTCTGAAAGGCATACCAGACAGGAAAAGCCAGTTGGGAAATGACCTGAAACTGTTGTTGGCACTGCATTTTAAAAGTGAGCCTTTTTATTGTCTGCAAAAGAGTGGCTGCAGATCACTATCCTTGTGTTATTATTAGCTGGTGCAATGCTGAGGTTACCTCTGAATAGTGGCATTTCATGTACAAAAAGAAAATCCAAGAAAACTCTCATTTCAGACCTGAAGTTTTTATTTTCCTATGGCAGGAATTTTTCTTCATCTGATTTTGAAGCCAAAGAAAAATTGTGTCACAGGGCCTGACTTTTCATCAGACACTTGAAATCAATTATAAGGCATGCTGAAAGGACTTCGAGACTGCGTCAGAGAATCCTGATTATTTTCTTGACACAAGTTTCCTATTGTCTAACTAGCATCACTGAGAAAAACAAAATGGTTGTCTGCTATGCAACAATTATGCCATAAAAAGAAAAAAAGGAATGGGAAAGGCAAAGGCATTATAAACCTACAAAGGAAACCAAATATAGAGTGACCTGTCTTGATCTTTACTATCAAGGCACCAAGAATGTGTTTCTTAATGTCCAATTCTAGCTAAATCTAATCTATACACTGTCTACCATATTCCCTCTAGGGAATGCAATGCCAAACGAGCACACAGTGTTCTCACATTAAAATCTTCCATCAGCATTGCTGTGGGCTGTGGGGGATATTAAGTCAGCCAGTCTCCTTGCTGCTTTAGCCTGAAAAAGAGGCCAAAGTTCAATAGTTTCATTAATTCATTCAGGAAGAGAGGAAAGTAAAAACAAACCAAGTATTTGTTTTCATTGATTGTCCAGGTTTCATTGATTGTCCAGACAACCAACTCACTTGGTTGTCTTTTTCTTTTTTCCCTTTCCCCTTTTTCCCCTTCTAGAAATCAAAGGGTTATGGAATTTTAATGTGCGCACTGAAGATACTGAAAATACTTAAATCATTCCATCACAGTCAAGTTTTCACTGAAAATTTTAGTTTTTGTTTTAAACTTCCTTTTGCTTCATTAGTTTATCAGACTGATAGTAATTTTTAAGCATAAACTCTTTATTTGGTTATGGTTCTTTATCCAATGAAACTTTACTAGTTTTCGTTTCTTACTAGGCACTGAACAAAGACTGCGTTTCAAGACTGCTGGCTGGTTTACAGAGCTCTGGCTGTATGAGATAGCTCCTTCTCTCTCAGAAAATGCAACCTCACGTAGCATAGAGCAATTAAGCTGTTGGGAAATCTGAGAAACCCTGTGGTCACAGGAGATGCAATCCTACATTGACTGCAAAACTCCCTGCCAGATGAAATAAAAATAGCTGTTAATTTCACCATGTTAGGAGCTAAGAGCGCATACAGGAGCCAAGCTCAAAAGCCATCCCTTTGTACAGGCTTTCCCCCAAATGTAAATGCAATCATGCTGTCAAATAAAAACAGAGGCAACAATTTTAATACAAGACACTGCTGTTGCACTTGTATAATCTGAAGAAATGCTTGGATTGAGACTGATGTGTACCAGTTTGAGTACCCCACTGGAAGCTCAGAGATCATATTCACTGTGCTAATACATGGTTCACCCTTACAAATGTATGAAAGTTACAGCAACGAGGCCAGAGAAATGAAAGATGGGGCCGGACCAGAAATATGGAGGATAGCAATAGATTACCTTGGTTAACTTGGTAGTTCAGGAGTTCACGAGAAGTTTGTGACTGCTGTTCTTTGTTTTTCTTCTGCAGAGCAATTTCCCTTGTTCTCTTCCGCCTCTTTCATGTTATTTATTTTCTAGTAACACTGACCTTCTGCATTGAAAAATAAAAAGCGTTTCCTCCTCAAAGAAGGACTCTTCCATGTGAAAAGATTTGTCTCGTGTGTGAGTTCACATTTTGTAAATATATTTTCTTGCAGGTTTTGCTGGCTTGTGCATAAAACTGTATTTTAGATTTTAGGTAAATGCTTCAAAAGTGCATGACTTGGAAGCCTACATCCCCTGGTTTTCATTAAGATCTGAATTAGTCTTTTAAGTCAGATTTGAAAATAAAGCTGAGGCTCATAAGTCACTTAGGTGCTCTTCAAATTTACTTTTAGGGTAAATCCTGAATGCATTTTTTTCCCTGTGTATTGTTAATAAAGATAGCCTAATGTTTAGCCAATGCTTGGCTGTGGAACAACAGAGTGTTGTGAGATGACCAAGCTCATTTCCTGAGCAGCATCTTTTTGTTTTCATAACAAGTCTTTATTTAACATTTCATTTAACAAGCCTTGTGGACTATCTCTTGATTAGATTCTGCATGTTTCCTGCCACTTGCATGAACTGAGAAATGTAACCTTAAAGCCAGAGCCAATATAAATATTTTTCCATGGAGTGATGTAACAACCAGCTTTTTGTTTCACAAAATTCAGACTTACTAGAAACTCTGAAATTTTCCTCCATTTTCAGTCTGTCCTGAAAAATCGTTTCAGGTGGTCGCTTATGTAAGTGAGGAAGCTGGGGATTTAGCATTGTAAGAAATTATTGCAGAATCACTATCAGAAAAAAAATGGTTAAACTTTCAGAAGGAAGGTTGGGATGTCAGTATTCTTAGGATTAAATTATAATCTGACCTAGGATAACCTGGGTGCATTGCACTTACATGTGTGTGTGAAGTAGGAGTCCCCTTGTATTATTTGTTCACTGTTCATATATTCATTGGTATGCAGACAAGTTATAAAAACCTTCATCTAATTTGCCTTGCAGTCAAAATCAACTAAAACTTTTTCCTCCCTGCATAATTCCTGGATTTAATTGCTAATTTGTGAGACTAAGTTTGTAGGGCCCATACTCTGCTCTTAGGTTTCGTGGTGGAAACCTGGAGTGACTTCAGCTGAATAAAGTTACTCTGCAAATGTGCTTGTGTGGAGACCAGCAGCTAGTCCAGAAGAAGAGAGTTATAGTGGGTATTTCTGGAGGGTCTGAATGAGATATTGTGGTTGATGGTAATATCAAGACCAAGAAAAAATGGAATTGGAGTTTAAGGGAGAAGTTTGTGCTATAGGCATACTTTTGGGGAAGAAGTCAGCTGAGATAGTCAAGACTAAAGATTGTCACCATGGGATATGCCCCTGAGAGGTTCAGCCAAAGGACTTGAATGTTGGAAGTTTTTCAGGTTTTTTTTTTTTCTTTTTTCTTTTTTCCCTCAACCAGTGTAAGATTAATTTATAGTCTTTGGGCAGGGGGGAAGTTGGGGGATGGGGTCAAATTGATGGCAAGCTGCCAAAATCTGCTTAACTTCTTTATCAAAAGAAAAATAAACTTTCATCTGCTTTTCTGATGTCTTTGAGTGTGAAAATGGGCGTGTTGCAAACCAAATGCATAAGCTGCTCTGCAGCAATGAATTTCAAATTCTTAAAGTTTATGGGACATTATTAAACCTGTAGTTATGGTGGTATGTTAGCAATTGCTGAGTTTTACTAGCTTTACTTGAGTTCACTTTAAAAAAATGAAAAATCTTGGTGAATTGCTGCTGCTCTTAGTTTCCAATGGTCAATGTTCAATTGCTGCTTGGATTTCTCTGCTGATTGTTTTGATTTGCTGCTCAAAGGCCAACATGTAATTCACTCAGTCTGGTTCCTGAGTCTGATTACGATTTTTATAGTGCCATCTCCCAGTCTCAGTCTTTATAGGTTTTTTTGATTGGTGTAGGGCCATTGCAGCTTGGTTTTCTATTGTGAACTTTCAGTGAGATGTGCCAGGTCTGCAAGATGGTCTTATTTTTTCCCCTTCTATCTGACTGTTGTGAAACTGCACTTCTTCAAGGACGCCAAAGCTCCCAAAATATTCTAATTTACTCTTTGGTATCCAAATTAATCATGGTCCTAATAAGTTCCCCAGTTATTGAATTTGCCTGGCTCTTCTGTCCATTTTCATAAAACTGTTCTTGTAAGACCCCATTAAATAAGACCCTATTTTCAGTCTCTTTAGCTTTGCCAGACTTTAACTGTTAGGTTTAAATTTTGTCAAGTATCTGCATCAAGCAGAATGTGTTTGCTTGGACAAAAAATACACCAACATATTCTAGCATTTTTCAGAGTAATGCAAAGGAAAAAAAATACAGTTTCATTTATATTTTGACTGTTAAGTATTAAAAAGATAAAAAAAGTATCTGTAGCCACGTGCTTTGAATCAGAGACCTGACAAAGCCCAAGGTTTGAGTACTTGGGCCAGAAATATATCTTTTGATATCTACCCTAAAAAAAACTTACCTTATTTGATGAGGTTATCATCTTTTTTTAGAAATCAGAATTCAAATATATTTTTCAGAAATGTTTTAGCTTATGAAGTCTGAATTATATGAAGCATTGACATTTCCTGGGTGTTGAAAATTTCAGGTTTGCTCAGCTATTACCAAGGTAATTTCTTCTTTGATACCATGTGGTAAAATGCTCTTGGATATCATATTGTGAAGCTACTAGGAGTACCATTGAAAATGCTAAGAAGTCAATTCCCAATTCCGATTTCTGGAAGATTTTAAGTAAGCATGGTAAAAAAGGAAAAAAATTCCATTGTCATATGCAGACACTTTCTCTTCACTCATGGTTAAGTTACTCATGGTGGATGTGGCAGGTTCGGTGGTGAAGGTGGCCTACAGCCGTGCAGTTGAAGATCCTGTCATGTAGGGAATACACCGGAAAGGCTGAATGAAAACACTGGAAAGGGACAGATAAGGATTTTCCTAAATGTTAAGTTTGTCACAGGCAAAATAGTCTTGACTTGGGGAATTTTACTTAATTTAATTTATTGCCAATTAACATAAACTTTTAATTACCGAATCAAGTATTGAGGAAAAAAAGACAATTAAAGGAACACTTAAGGAAACACCTTTCCTCCCCCTTCCCCAGGCTCGGCTTCAGTCCGACTCCTCTCCTCTTCCTTCCTGGCCTCAGCCTCCCCTGTCGCCACACGTGTTACCACAGCCTCCCAGTCCCCTCAGTGAGGTGACAGGTGGCACAGCAGGTTGGGATCACCGGCCTAAGGCCTTTCTGCTGCTCCTTACTTGTTTTCCTCTGCACCAGTGTGGGTGACCCATGGCTGCATTCCCTCAGGGGTGTCCCTGCTCAGGTATGGGGTGCCCACAGGCCACAGTCCCTCAGGGGTGTGCCCGCCCTGGTGTGGGGCGACCTAGTCCCATGGAGGTATCCCTCATCTGTCAGGGAGTGCCTCCTTCCGAGAGCATGTCTCCGGCCATGTCCCCAAGGATGACATCTTCCACGTGCCCCCTCCATTTTGTTTCCTTTTCTTGCTCAAAACACGTCCCTTCCTCACGTGTCTCCTGCCCCAGCGGCTGCTTTCTTTAACTACGTCTGAGCAGAGGTGCCGCGGGCTCCCCTGACAGGCTGTAGTTTTGGGGTGCGCACAGCGGTGTCGGAGTCACCAGGACCTTGTGGCGACCAGCCCCAGACCTCCTCCACGCAGGGCCCCTGCAGCCCCCTGCTACCCACCCCCTGCCATTTAGGGCCAGTAGAAATTTAGGAACGTCTTCTAACTTACCAGTTCTTGGCTTTACACCATAAATACATTTTTGGTAAATACAGGGCTTGTTATAAGTCTATTTTCAGAGCATCTGAATATGAACTTGTATAGTTGGGTCTGCTATTTGGAATTAGATTATGCTGAAGCAAAATGCTTTCATGCAGTAGCACTTTGTATCGTAACGATGGGCCAAGACACCTCATGACCAGGTGAGTGCTAATGAAGCTTGACATGATTAAATGTCCCTGAAAAATCCGAAGACGATTTGTTATAAAAGAAAATCCGAAGGCGTTTTTTTACAGGAATTCACGTTGCTCTTTCCTGATTGGGATCTTTCTTGGTATCAATCATCTGTTGAATAACTTGAGCTGAGAGCACTGTAGATGAGCATACCCTGAAATCTGAGTTTTAGAGAAGACATTCAGATTTGGTACATTTGGTAGAGAGCTGATTCATTAATATCTCTTGTGTTTCGCTACTGCATGGAATATTGCTTTACCAGATTTTTGATGCTTTTCTGCAAAAGTTACAGATAAAATTTTGAGGAGAAAAGGAGACATCAAATATCTTTTCCAGTATTTTCTGGTTCTGGGGCTGAAAAGCTGCTACGGCTAATTTATCCCTCTAAACATTAGGTGCTGCTAGTTGAAAACATGAGGAGAGAAGTAGGACAGCAGTGTCCAATAAAAGTATGGGTTTAGTGAAGATGTGAAAATACAGGACTGGCGGAAACAGGAGCGAATATTGTAATGTTTTCATCCTGCAACTTTGTTATGTTGATTTTTAAATACCGTTCTAATGAAAATGGTATCCCTGCTTATAGTTGAACTGCAGTCAGCTGCCTTTGTGCAAAACACCAATTGATATGAATGAGTTATGCCAGCAAGAAATAAAGATAGAATACGTTATTTGAAATCCATGCTTGTCAGATAAAAGGGGGAATAATTTATTAGGATTATATCTTACTGTACCTTTGAAAAAAAATACATTAAAAATACAAACAGTGAAGAGAAAAGCATTGGGTGAAGAAATATAGTTAAAAGAGCACATCTGTTTCAAATTCTTATTTGGGGCAAAAAATCCCCACATATGTTTTTATTTTAAATTTGCATGTGTGTTGTTATCCTTGTGTTAACTATTAGGTAAATAAAAGTATTGAGAATCCATTTTTCAGTGAAGTTTGGTTAGGAATATTTGTACACATTGTGAGAGAGATAATTTGAAAGGTAATTGAAGCTTTGTGAGGAACCAATTCCCTGCAGGTCCGTTAATTTAAAATACCTGCCTTTTGTGTACTAGTGTTGACCAAAGGCACTTATTTATTTTGGAAATGAAATAACTTTACCCTACAGTTTGTGTTTTTGACATGCCTTGCTAGAGTACAGCATAACACAGACCCATGTCACTGAGTTTGCTCCAGCCCAGCAAATACAGCTGCAGCAAGAACTGAACTGTAGAGGAAAACACAGTTGGTTTTGGTTAATGACGTACATGTATTCAGCCATGATTGGTTTAGATAGTGATTTTAGATACACTCTTGTAAAGTTAATAAGTTTTCTACTGAATAGATAGGGGGATCTCATGCTAATAAACCTAGCCATTTGGGCATAAGTAGGAGTGAAATTCCAGTGCCATTGAAATCTGTGGTAAAACCTCCATCAGTTTCCTTCAGTGGAACTTGTATTTTACCTTACAGCCATGGTATGGGTCTCCCAATCTCAGTCTGCACTTTTGTAAAGATTTGTGGTGAAAAAGTATTCACTTTATTTTATGTTGCAAGGTCCCTGACATTAGAAAAACTACTTGTGTGAGGGTCTAGAACCATCCTGTTTGGCTTTTGTCATCAAATTAAAGTGCCTAAATTAGGAGCCTTGACCCTTTTCAAGGCCAGCCAAGAGACATGGGGCAATTTATTCCACCTGGGATCTGATTCATTCTCTGGAGGGAGCTGCCCTGTGCTCTGCACAGGTGGGGTAAGCCAGGCTGGGGAGCTGCCCATTACTTCTGCACTTCCCTGGAGAGCACGAGATCCTCAGGTGTTCAAGGGGACATTGATCTGCTCTATCGCAGGCACTCTAAGGAACAGTCACTGGAATATCACAAAACAGAAGTCAAGGTGGGACTTTTGAAATTACCCCCCAGATAACTGGGCAGCATGAGCTTACCTCCTGATGTTAACTAGGAGAGTGCACAGGTAAGAAGGAGCTTTTACTCTGTGTTTTGCAGGAGCTAGAAACGCTGGGCTTTGAATAGAAATAACTTCATGGACTCAGTATGCTCCCTTCTTCGCTGCAGAAAAGTCAGTGGTTCAATATCGTTGCCTCTGCCGCTTTATTACTCCAAGAAATAGTCATAAAAAGTAGCAATAGAGTCATTAGAGAACTCTATTAAAACCATCACTGTGCCTCCAACTGCTGCAGGAAAAGAAAAAGGCTTCTGGACCAAAGTTTTCTATCCAAGATTTTTGCCCTCTGTAGAGACGAAGGAGGCTAAAAAAGAAATCCCTGTCTGTAGTTCTTGCCAAATAGGCATGGCTTCAGTGTTTGGACAGTCCCTCTCGGGAGATCAGGAATGGTTTGATGTAGAAAGATTTATGGGCACTTAAAACTTATAATGAAACTGTTATCTTTGCTCTCTCTCCTCTTTCTAAATCATATAAAGTCAGGTGGTATGTACTCACAGTAGAATTAATAACTGTCAAGTCAGGTATAAAGCAAAAAATATTCCTGACGAGTAGAAATTAGAGCTGAGGACGAAAACTGTCAGTGGAGAAGTGATTTTTGTGTTGTCTCCAATAGTAAGTAAGGTGCTGCTCTTGCAAATCATGCTCTATAAGAAGATCTTGTGCCAAGTCTCATTAACTTCAGCAGGAGCTTCATGAGAGCGTGGGGATCCTGCCTTTCAGAGCAATTTGTGTGTCTGAGGCCGAGTTGGAGAAAGAGCATTGTGTGTTGGAGGGCAAGGTGGGGAGCTGCTGGCAGAGGGAACTAAGCAGGAAGGAGTGAAGGGGAAAACAGGAAGGTAGTAATGCCATTACAATCAGAAGAGTTTTCTTGGGTTAAAAATCCCGCTAAAATACATTCGCTGTTCTATTTAAAAAATACAGCCTTAATAATCCTGGATTGCCAGGGATCAATCCTGCCTCCACTGAGGGCACTGAAGTCTGTTGGTTGGTTTTACAAGCCTGGGATTTCAGCCCCTGTCAGATCATTCACATATGTGTATTTCTGACTTGCACAAGGTTGCCAGAGCATTGCAGGGTTGGTTTATACCCTCCCTTGTTTTCAGGCTAAGATGAAAACATTCTGAAACCCAACTCAGAAAAAGTGAAATTCTGAAAGAAAACACAGAAGTTCCTGTTAAGTACTCTGGAGCTTATGTGGGATTATAAAAATTCTCCAAAGCTGGCTTGATAAATGTGGGAGACTGAGGATACATCACCCTATCTGTTTTTAGACTTTCCCTGCCTTTAACCACAAAAATTGCTGCTATGGTAATCATTGCAACTGATGCTCTTAGGAGTGCAAACACAGTTTGTCAGACCGAGGTATCCAGAGAGAGAAGGTGAGAATACATTGAAATCCACAGTTTCCCTTTTCTCCATGTATTTTCTTGTCCAAGAAAAATTTTCTTGTCTACTTTATTTTCTCCTACCCTGTTTAAGATCCTCAGTTAAAAACTTAGCTTACTTACTGTCAGGACTGGCCTGCTAATCTCATCCCCAGCTCAGTCCTACATTCTGTTTCACAGAGGCCAGCACTATCCGTGCCAGAGAAGGTTTCATGAGTCGCTGAGATAAGAGTTGCTGAAAAACCTGTCTTTAGGGTAAGTTTCTTTCCTCTCACCCCCTTTAATAAGAGTTTTGCTGATGTGGTGAAGTCTGAGTGCTTGTCATTAATAACAATTAAAAAATAGTGTCTACAGGTTTGAAAAGGCTGATTGAAAACAGGAGTATACGTGATTTTTGTGCATTCGAAGTTAATACATAATCTATTTTTGCTGTACTACAGTATAATATAAATTTGTTTTAAATAACTTTTTGTTACTTTCAGAGATTTGCTCTTTAAACTACCTTTTTTTTTTTCCCTGGTGGCTAAACACTTTTAACCTCCCTTTCCTAAATCTTATTCTGTCCTCCAAATACATGAGATCTCATTTTGAACACTTACTGTTCATTTTTATGATTGGTGTAAAAGAGAAGCATGGAATCCAGGTCACTCGGATTGAATCCATGGGAAAATGCCACTAAAAATTAATTTATGATGGATGAGAATGATGCTGAAAAGGCTGACTTAATTTGTTTCATTATGTTTGGAGAATGAAGCTGAAGGCTTGACAGCACCAAACTGAGGTGGGCACTGCAAAGCCCAGTTCTTGGCAATATTCAGTCACAGCTTTGTCCATGCATCTCTTTAATGATAGGTAATATGCTGCTCTTTGGTAACTCCTGAACAAAATCCTGAATTAATTTTGCACCCAGAGGAGAGTTCAAATCATCAGTGTGATGCTGTTGGTGGTGTTTATTTTTCAGAAACTTCAGTAGTGCAATGAAATTGCACCACAGGCTGGGGGAGGGAGAAACAGGAGAAATGGGGTAGCCAGAGTAGGAAAAGAGGATATTTCTTACCACTCTGTCCAAGGAAGAACGGAGATTGAGGGCTGAAGACTGGGTACTGCTTAACCTGTGAAAACCGCGTGTCCTTAGCAGGGATTTGTCCTTCCACAAACACAGTAACTGTTTAGTGCTTAGTGTGTGATGGTCTGCTGGTAACAAGAGGACGTCAGCAAATTCATTTCTCTTTGGGATCTGAATCATCTTTAAGCTTCTAAAATGGCGTAATTTCTCTTTTTATGCCATCATTGAATCAGATCAAGTATAAAGTACAATTTTTTTTTTTAACTAATATCAGAATAGCTCTCAGATATGTTATTGCAAAAACTTTTCATGAGCAGAAGCATTAAGTGCTGCCCCTCTCATTTGACTAATGAAGAGAATGACTAATGAAGTGAGAGTGCAAGAGTTCACACATAATTTCATTCTATTTGAATTTAAAAATGCTGAGCTACAAAAGTGCTAAGAATTTCCATTTGTGGAAGAAAGAGGAAGATGGCTATCAGAACAGAGCTCCTACTTCAAACTTATTGCAGTGATTTTCTTTAGCATTGCTTCTTTTGTTGTAGGAAAATGTAGAGCTTCTGAAAATATTTTTCCATTTTAAACAAAGGGAGCTGTGTTTCTGGGTTAGTGTATGCTGGTGCTGTCTGTGTCTTCATATGTGATCTTGACACTCTGGATCTATCACAAGAAAAACTGAGGGCTTGGCATCTAATTAATAATGATGGGAATCTACGTTCTTTGTCATCAAAACTCAGTTTTGGGAAAAAGAAAATTTCTTTAAAAAATAAAATGTTTAAGCCTATTTATAGATTCAGGCAATTTTCAGAAATAAAGGCATGCGTAACTGCTAGCACCTCATGGTATATCAGACAGCAATGCTGTAAACTGCTATTGCCCATGCAAATGGTGTTTCTATATGCAAACGTGGAGAAGTCTATGGCCACTTAGGCGTTTACAAGCACACAACGTGTTCATGTTTATGACTATGCAACGGTACATGGACTTTGGCCGCGGAAATGTTGTCAATAAAGTGCAAAACCATAGATGTATACATAAGCGCATTCCCTGCTTATTAGCAACCTGCTATAAACCCCTGTTGACATAGCTATCGGTTGTGCGTAATCATCGTGCGCATTTTTAACTATCACATTAAGATTCCCAGTTTCTTGTAAAATCAGTCACTACAGTATTTTCTTTTTTTATTAATACCTGTGTGTATGAGGTGTCTGACAGAGTTATTATCCACTTTGGTGATGAAAAACTCCTGCTGAGGTCCGGGAGAACAGGATTGCAAAGACCAGCATGATGTCTGTCTTATAAAGCACTCATTCTCCTGACTGACCATCTGTGTGTGAAAAAGGACTGCTATTACGCAGCAGTAGTTTTGTTGAGTTTGGCCTTGATTTCTTTTTTCCAGATTCTGCCTAGCAAAGAGGGAGGGAGAGAAGGGAAAAGGAGAATTTCATTGGGGAACGGAGGAGGTGGGGGTGGAGGGAAGGTGGGTTGAAAGCTTAAAAAATGAGTGACTGGTAGAAGAGTACAGTAAAGTCAGTGAATAATTTTACTGTCCTGGTCTAGCAGCTTGGGAACGTGCCATGTTAAACAATAACATCTTCCAAGTGAGAAAGGCAGAGAGGGAGGGGAAAGTTAGGGTGAAGCATAGGGAGGGGACTGGAGGCAAGAGAGGGATTGGGTCCCTGAGTACAGTCATTGCCAGTTCTTGGATCAGCTACTTTTTTCGTTAAATATTTGACACTGAGTCAATGCCCAGGATATAAAAATCTGTACTAGTCTGTTACCATTGCTTGACAAATAACATTACAGGTAGGCTGCTGGCTTCGGGTTTTACCTACATAAATTAAATCATTATTGCTTCTTTGGAGCCTTATGGACCTCATTTCTCTAAAATCGTCGTATGGCACTGACTGAGATCTAGAGGCAGGGCTCCAGGAAAGATGTAGGGCTGCCATGCAACTTGGCCTGGGTCTTTTTTCATTTTCTTTCCCTCCACCTACTGCAAATGTTATCCAGGGGCTTCTGAAGGCTTCATAGATTGTTTTCCAGGAGTCTAGTAGGCTTATCAATTTTGACACTTTCTGCCACTTTGCTCATAGCCAGGACTACAGTACACGTCTGGCATTTTGGCACGGAGGACGTCTCGGTCAGCGTGCTGAGCTGCTGGAAAAAATTAAGGTAAATATATAAATAAAAGTAACTATGTATGCACTGCACCGTTACTGGATGCCTTGGCAAGAAGTATGCTGCTTTGGGAAGCTTTGGGTAAACCCTACAGAGCATTTCCTGCCAGGCTGTTTTCTATGCCCGGTTAGCACAGCGACATGTTGCAGGAGCATTGGTTTCATGTGCTCCATGCAGGATAGAGGAGGCTTTCAGGGCATGGTGGCCCAGAATAAAGGGGCTGTCAGTTCGCTGCTGGAGAAGACTTCTTGTCCTGACAGAGATGGTATATGAGGCTCGGGCAGTGGCCACCCGCAGCCTGGGTTTGGGCTCACATGAATACAATTTTTGTGGTATCTTGCAGACATCTGGTTTGGAGGAAACTGATGCTGTGACTGAATGTGGCCCTTAGTTCTTAGTTTAATTAAAAGTTAAACTGCAACAGGTCTGATGCACCATCTGGTAAGAAGATGTACTGTGTGTGCCTGGCTATATATGTGTGGTGTGCCCCTCCTCTTCCCCCAGCATCAACGCACCGGGGACAGCAACACCGAGCTGCCGCTGGAGCCGCAGAAGATTTCATGCTTAAGCCTGCCTTTCATCAGCGGGTGAACAGACCCCATGAGACATGTTTCTCTGGAAAGGTGAAGCAAACACGTGTCTCAGCTGCTAGTTTGACTGGTAGGTTTTTCTGGAGGGTGTGAAACTCTAGCAGGCTCTGGGCTTGCTGTGCAGGAGAGGGGGCAGGCCTAAAAACCTGAGAACATCCTGGGGATATTTGATTATTTCAGTCATTTGAGCCAATGATGATAGGAGGCAAGCCCCGGACCGGCACTGAACTGGTCTGAAAAAAAACCCCAAAACAAAAAGCCAACCAAGAAAAACAAAAAAAGATGTAGGAAGCTGAGCTTCCTATATCAGGTCTTTTCTTTAAGAGCTAACACGTATCATAGCATTGATGGAGACCCAGCAAGAAGGTAAGAAAGAGAAACATGTTGCTTTACTGACTCATAACCCATGTCAGTTAAGAGGTATTTCATGCTTTTATGAGGACGGATGTGGCAAGCCTCCAAGAAATGGGTGAAAATCATGTAGAAAACACTTCCCCAATTAGCTAGAACATTGCAATGATGTAATAGAAGGAATGGCAATCACAGGAGGGGGAAGTTACTGACAAAAATCTGTTCCATGTTATTCAAATTATTCCTGATCTAAAAATGGGGATAAGCAGTAAAAGGACAAGATTTGCTAATGACACAAAACTATTCAGGAAAATCTAAACTCAAATCAACCTTGGGGATTTCCGGATGCTATTAGGATGATGATGAATGATGAAAATATCTTTTCTCAGGTTATTTTCTAATCTTAGTAAACGAAGAGTGAAGAAACTAGCACAAATTTTATATATGCCATGACTAGCAGGAAATAGCTATTCCCATCTGGGGGGGAAGCACCTCAGGTGTCATTATGGTTAGCTCTGACAATGTCACTTCAAAACAATGGCAGAGTTGGCTGGAATGCTAGGAGTTGGTAGGAAGGGAATAGAAGTCATAGCATAGAGAACAGAGCATTCACACCTGGTCTTCTATGTGAAACTCTGGAAACATTGTAACTTAAAAATCCTGAGGATTTTAAGAAAAACTGGAGGAATGGATCATAAGGATGCTATGGAATGACTTTTTCGTGACAGAGCTTGATGGACTTCCTAGGCTGGAAGAGAGTGACTGTGGGGGAAAGATGATAATAATCTTTAAAAGCAGTGAGGGTGAACAAAGAAGGATAGAGAAGGTGAATAAAGAGCTATTTCTCTATTCATTGTTTCTCACTAAACAAGAACTATGAAAACTCAGTTGAATTCTCAGATAGCTGATTTTAAACTACCAAAAGGAAGTGCGATGAAGTTGTGGACCTCATTGCCACAGGATGTTCTCCTGGACAAAAACATAAGCAGGTTTAGAAAAGGATTAGGCAAATTAGAGGAGAATGGGTTCGTAAGTACCTATTAAACACGGTGGTGCAGGTGCAAACTCTCGGTTCGGGAAGTCTCTAAGCTGGTACCTTGCTGGTAGCTGGGTGAATACAGCAGGGAAAGAATTACTTTGTATATACCCCTTTTCTTATAGCTGTTATTAGACTGGACTACACAGACTTTTGATTGGCTCAGTATGGCAGTGCTAGATTATGAAATATATTTTTTCCTCACTTGGTAGCACAAGAAGTGACTTCTTGTCAGCCTGGTACAAATGGCACAACACATCACCGAGTGAATAGGGGGAGTGTTTCTGGAGGGTGTTTCGTGACGAGTTAGGCTACACACAGCCTACAGGAGAACCGTGCTTGTGGCAAGGGTGCCCACGTTCCTCTCTGGCTTTACAAGTGGAGGGAATGATAGAAAGTACTATAAGGCAACACGCTCTTCATTTAATACAAATCATCTGTCTTGGTCCCAAAGGTGATTGAAAACACATTTTTACAACAGAGAAAATGAATGGCCACAGTTAATTTGGTAGATGGGAATCTGCTCTGGGAAAGTGAACAATGGCTGATCAGAGGGTCGTGTTCTTGCTGATAGTGCGGCTGATGATGTTTTTTTCCATATCAGTGTCAAAGAGGGAAACCAGCAGCAACTATGCCAATGAGAGTGCTATCTGTTATGAATGTTAGCACTTTGTAAACTACTTCACTATACTCCCTTTCTCTTCCCTTCAACTCTTAGCCTCCGCTTTAAATATTTTAGCCGGAGAGATATTCTCTGCAAGACATAAATGTGCTGTGTAGATGTACTGTAAATGTGTAGAACAGAGCCTCCTTCTACCACCTGCTCTGAGTTCCACTCACAAAAAATCTGATGGTAAAAATGAGTAGGATAGACTGAGAAGTCGGTGAAAAAGTAAATATGCTCCGATTCAGACATGAAGGCTGATATTTAAAAAAAGATCACTAAAACACTTGATAAGAAATCTATGTGAGTAGACTCTGACTTTTAGAGTTTAACTTAAACAAGTTGTGCTGAGGTTCTGCAATATTTAATTCATGCTAAGTGTTTTTTCCTTTTTTTTTCCACTTCTGATTTTTGCCCAAAATTGGAAGTGCAGGAAATCCCCCAAGAAAGGCAGTTCTGGAGATTTCCAGCTCATTTTGGGGCTCTAGAGATTCAGATAGTTTGGGTAAACCTGTGAACTTTTGGATGTTTGTCTGAACTGAACCTGAACTCTAAATCTTCTAGGGTTTACCCAGCTAAGTCAAAGGGAGGAAGGCCTGTAATGATAATTTTAATGTTCTTTTCTCATTCAGCCATGGATACGACCCTCCCCAGCCTCCTGAGAATTTCTATGTGCTGCGTTAAACAAAGAAAAAGCTAAATAGTGTGTATCACATATGCACAATTAAACATTGTACGCACCATTACAGCTTCAGCTGCTATACATCCCAGTTGCTAGCTGCTGTCTTTGTAGGAGGATTTAGCTAGAAAACAGATGACTTACCAACCTGACACTGCCTCTAATGATGTCTTTCATGTCAGATGAAGATAACTTACAAAAAACCACTAGAAACAAAATTACTGAGCTATAGTAAGCAAAGCAATAAAAAGAAAAGAAAGCTCATTAAATAAACGCATACACGAATATGTAGTGTTCATTCTGTCAAGTTTTTAGAAGTGAATATAGTAACGTTTTCCTTGTCTGACCTTATAATCACACCATCTGAGTTCTTGATGTTTATCTGTGGAGACCTCTGGGAAACAGGGGAGCAGTTTATAATCTGTATTCTATAGAAAAGATTTTTTTATAATACCAAAGATAACATCATAGCCTTCCTGATGTCAAAGGCAAGGCACTAGCTGATTTTTCTTGCACCAAGATTTTCCTAGCAGAAGTTTTTACAGCAGTATGAGGAATGGAGAAAAGATTTCCATCTACTTTGTCAAACTATCCGCACATACCCCATCATCCACCATGGTCATCACTGGCTCAAATTTGTACTCTTGTATTACATGTAAGGAAGCCATGATATGTTCCCTAAGGGTTCTCCAGCTTGAAAACACCCAAATGTGCTACACTGGCCTAGCTCTCATATCTTCTGTCCTTTTCAGACTCTATCAGGGATGACGGTGGTCTTACACTCATTAACAAATAGGTGTGATGAAAACATAGGGTCCGTGTTCCAGTGTCCTTCCAGATGCAAGAAAATTAATTGCTAGAAAAATGCGTAACTAAATTTCCTTTGGTGAACCTGCAGATTAGCGGTTTGGTAGCAAGTCCGAAGAGGCAGTGCGCTTCATTAGGTACTTAACGCCTTCTTTGCCACAGTCTTTAATAGTCAGAGCAGTTATCCTCAGGTTACTCAGCCCCCTGAGCTGGAAGACAGGGACGATGAGCAGGATAAAGCCCCCATAATCCAAGAGGAAGAAGTTAATGACCTGCTACGCCACCTGGACGCTCACAAGTCTATGGGGCCGGATGGGATCCACCCGAGGGTACTGAGGGGGCTGGCGGAGGAGCTTGCCAAGCCACTCTCCATCATTTACCAGCAGTCCTGCTTAACTGGGGAGGTCCCGGACGACTGGAGGCTTGCCAATGTGATGCCCATCTACAAGAAGGGCCGGAAGGAGGATCTGGGGAACTACAAGCCGGTCAGCCTGACCTCGGTGCTGGGGAAGATTACGGAGCGGTTGGTTTTGAGGGTGCTCACGAGTCATGTCTGGGACAGCCAGGGGATCAGGCCCAGCCAGCACGGGTTCATGGAAGGCAGGTCCTGTTTGACCAACCTGATCTCCTTCTATGACCAGGTGACCCACCCCGTGGATGACGGAAAGGCTGTGGATGTGGTCTGCCTGGACTTCAGTAAAGCCTTTGACACTGTCTCCCACAGCATTCTCCTAGAGAAGCTGGCGGCTCACGGCTCAGACAGGTACACTCTTCGCTGGGTAAAAAACTGGCTGGACGGCCGAGCCCAGAGAGTTGTGGTGAATGGAGTTAAATCCAGTTGGCGGCCGGTCACGAGCGGTGTTCCCCAGGGCTCAGTTTTGGGGCCAGTCTTGTTCAATATCTTTATCAATGATCTGGACGAGGGGATCGAGTGCTCCCTCAGTCAGTTTGCAGACGACACCAAGCTGGGCGGGAGTGTTGGTCTGCTGGAGGGTAGGAAGGCTCTGCAGAGGGACCTGGACAGGCTGGATCGATGGGCTGAGGCCAACTGTATGAGGTTCAACAAGGCCAAGTGCCGGGTCCTGCACTTGGGCCACAACAACCCCAGGCAACGCTACAGGCTTGGGGAAGAGTGGCTGGAAAGCTGCCCAGAGGAAAAGGACCTGGGGGTGCTGGTTGACAGCCGGCTGAACATGAGCCGGCAGTGTGCCCAGATGGCCAAGAAGGCCAATGGCATCCTGGCCTGTATCAGAAATAGTGTGGCCAGCAGGAGCAGGGAGGTGATCGTGCCCCTGTACTCGGCACTGGTGAGGCCGCACCTCGAATCCTGTGTTCAGTTTTGGGCCCCTCACCACAAGAAGGACATGGAGGTGCTGGAGCGTGTCCAGAGGAGGGCAACGAAGCTGGTGAAGGGCCTGGAGCACAAGTCTTATGAGGAGCGGCTGAGGGAACTGGGGTTGTTTAGCCTGGAGAAGAGGAGGCTGAGGGGAGACCTCATTGCGCTCTACAACTACCTGAAAGGAGGTTGTAGTGAGGTGGGTGTTGGTCTCTTCTCCCAAGTAACTAGCGATAGGACGAGAGGAAATGGCCTCAAGTTGCACCAAGGGAAGTTTAGATTGGACATTAGGAGAAATTTCTTTACTGAAAGAGTGGTCAGGCCTTGGAACAGGCTGCCCAGGGAAGTGGTGGAGTCACCATCCCTGGAAGTATTTAAAAGACGTGTAGATGAGGTGCTTAGGGACATGGTTTAGTGGACATTGTGTGTTGGGTTGATGGTTGGACTCGATGATCTTAGAGGTCTTTTCCAACCTTAATGATTCTATGATTCTATGATTCTGTGATTCATTGCTGAGGTTTGGGAACATGATGCCCTCTATTCCTGTCACCTGCCTTCGGGCACCGAGGTGAGTACCACCGCTAGGAGCCTTCAGTGCTTCCTCCAGTCTGTGGAGACAGGACTAGTGACCGCACTGTAAGATCTGGCTAACTTTCTGGTGGTGCCTGGAGTTACAAGGGATAAATCTAAAGCTTACTTCCCAAATGCCTTCCCAAGTCATACTTCTAATGTTTGTGAAATCACTGTGACTGTTTGACCACAGCAGCAATCATTTATGCCTTTGGAGCTGCTGCCACTGCAGGGGAAATTTGGAAGAGCCCATTTTATTTTCAAAGGAATTTGGAAACTATCAGTGCTCGGTTTGAGCTCCTGGGTTTACCGCGGAGCTCGGCGTTCAGCAGGGGTATGCTGCTCTCATCAGCTTCTCTCTGTGGGAGCAGCTGCATGTTGAGATCTCTTCAAAACTTTAAGGACTGCTGTTAGGTCCTTCAGTCACATGAAATGTCTGTTGCAAAGTTCAGACTGGGCTCGTTCACAGATTTTTGACAGGACTCTCAAACAAATTGCAGTTAACTTATACTTTTGAACAGGAAACTGTGTGGGATTCAGTAATTTTGTGGGATTTCCAGATTTTTGAAATTTGGCTAGCTTTCTGTTTTATTCTGTGTGTGGATCCATGCAGGCATGAAGTTCATAGATATGAAGCTATAAAAGCTGTAGCTTAAGGAATGATTTTCATCAGTCCCTGTGAATGGAGACTTCCAGTCTGGCATACTTATATTGCACACCTTACTTCACATTGCACTCAGTCTTTCTAAAATACCACCTCCTGGAGAGTATGCTTGAATAAAAACACCCTCCAAACTCATTCAGCTTCTAGGAATATCCTATTGGAAAGGGTTTTTTCCCTCCTGTTGAAACCAATACAATGGAGCACTGAGTGGGAGAAAGATATTAATGAACCTCTAGAGGTAATGGCTTAGGAGAAATGTCCATGCCAGCAGAATGCAGGAATGCCTCCTAGATATACTTTAACCTGGTATGTGCAACTGTGTTTACATAGCAAATGAAGGAAGATTAGCTTCTATACACAAGGTCCAAGGAGATCTGAACCAGGGGGATTATACTTAATTGAAGGATACAGCACAGTGAACTTTTTATGATCAAAGATTACTTTGGAGCCTTTCCCACAGATCAAACTCTTAGCCTCAGCTTGAGATATAGGCATAAAATTGATTCAAATGTTCACTTTCTGGAACCTTTTTAGTTTATCTAAATATGCATCATTCCTCTGCTTTTGTTCTAGTATCGATAATACTAATTTTGCCATCCAAAGAACGGTTATGACTTTCTTTTGAAGCCAGAGTATTAGATGCAAGTTTACAAAATTGAATACTTGCAAGAAATAGTTAGATGGGAGTCTTGCAATATCTTTTATTCTGAAAATGTTTTACAGAGAAGTCCCACTGAAAGCAGGTCACCATCAGCAGTAAGATTCTGGCACTGATGTGGCTTTATCTCGGAGAGAGAGAAAAGCCAGGCAATAAAATGGGATTATCAGTGGAAATAAAAACATTCAAAGGAGTGAAGCATAAGAATAAACAATCTCTCTCACACACCCTCAGAAGAGGATTTTTCAACTGGGGCTTCTGATAAGGAAACATTTCTACTAGAGGTGCAATTAGGAGAAATAACTGGGTCAGTTGAACTCTGGGTCAGTTGACCTCATTGTGGCTTACATCTGATTCTGCCCTGAGCAGGAGCAGATCAGGGAATGTGACTATACATGATCTTTGTGGAGCCCAGATTCATCCCTTTCTGAGTCCAAATGCCACAGGTTGAAGCACTGACTCTTAATATTGCCAAACAGTGAGAGAGCTAAGATCCAGATCCGGATGGGGATCTACGCGGTGTGGTTTTAGATCCCTTTTATCTCTAAGGCACCCTAGCATGCTATCACAGTTTTGCTTTCCCTTGTTGCATTTACTTATTTGTGAGTCATGCAATTCTGTCAGCTCACAGTCTGGTTTCCTCTCCTCTGATGAAGTCTGAGAATGGTGATTAATGTCTTATGTTTTGTTGTGCCATGAGTTGCCATGGGAATGAGCTCGAGGTTGCAAATCTAATGAAGTAGCCTATCTTGTGGAACAAAGAAGAGCAGGAAGTGGTGACACTGCGGGCAAGAAGCCTTATGTGAAAGTCTGTTGTCTGAGATCAGTTCAGGTCAGCCTGGCTGTCCTGGTACTTCCTATCTTGTCTTTCAGCACGTCAGGAAATCTTATTAGAACTTGCTCTGATTAGGAATTATTCGTTACTTAAATATGGACTTTAGAGCCTAATTTCCTATGAGCTTTTTAAAATAATGGCTGTGAAATTCTTGTTGTTTACTGACTGAAAGTTTTTTACTTGCAGAAAAAGGAAGAAAATATACCTAAAACCAAAAATATATGGGGCAAAAATTCAAGAATTGCTGAGAAAAATGCCAACACCCTCCTTTCTAGCCCAGGATGCAGTGCTTTGTAGTGGATGTACTGAAAGAAGTGTAAAACCAGAGCAATATCAGAGTGATGCTTTCATTGTTAAACTGTCGAAACAGCTGGTAATCCGCAGCATAGGGACTTCCTGGGGCAAGGGTTGTATCTTGACTTTTGTGTTTTATAGCCAGTGGTCCTCACTTCCTTCACCTCTAATATGCTTCAAAATTATACAGGCTTTTGCAGAGTGGAAGAGATATCTCATTCTGCACAAAGTTATTTGAAAGGGTGGTGCAGTCTCTGAACAGCTAGTATTATCGTTTCCTGGTCAGTGATACTGCCAAGTGTGTAGGAAGCTGAATTCTTCCTGTACAAGTATTTTGCATAATTTGTACCTTAATTTCCACTATGCTAAGTAAAATCACTTCCTGTCCTAGGGTGGGCTTTGTTTTCTCTTTGGGCATGTGGAAAGGCTGGAAAACTATATGGATAATGCCGTTGCTCAGTATTGCCCTTTTCTAGAACTTTGGTCCACATGGCGTGCAGAATTGTGCTGGGAATTTCCCTCCTCGTGTTTGAGCCCTGCCTGCGATTTATTGGAGAAGGATGGAAGTCCTGACATTTGGAACACGGCAATGCCTATTGCTTATTTCCCAGTAGAACTTTCGACTTAAAAGATTTAGATGCTTTTCTTTATTAAATGGAGTGAATACTTCAGTGTTTTCAACTCAAAGCCCATCAACATATCTCCATATTTTGTCAAGGGGCCCAGCTGCCAATTCTCAGTGGAAGTGCTGTTAGCAGTGGTGGTAATCCAGCATGGTGGTCTAAGAAGAGGATAGGAGCCAGACATTTGTGTTCAGGCTCCAGTTTTCTCTCTTGTATTTGGCTACAGTCACCAAAACCGAAGCTTTAAAAAAAAGTCTCTGGTTCATGATAAACGAGATGGTCACCCCAGAATCAGGGCCACCCTGCTTTTGAAAATGCTGTCTCTTACCTTTGTGCCTCTGTTTCTTGGTCTGTCAACTCTCAATGATGCTACATTTCTTAAAACAGACTTGGCTGTTTGGTAAATGTTTGCAGTGCAATGGTTAAATCTAAGGAAGTAGATGTGCAGATGGTAGACTAGGTTGTTAATTTTGGTCTGTAATTGCAAACTGAGAATAGAGTAGGAAAAGCCATACAAAACTGGATTATATATTTGAGACTTTAATCTCTGCCATTAAATCTCCATCTCTCTCTCTTATGCACACACGTCCCCAGGCCTCATACTTTCTGCTCTGGCTCCCAGCTCATCCCCGCTGTCACCACAGTGGCATTTGGCAGTCCCTGAGGTGAGAGAGGGAGCTGAAAGTGTGCTGTATGGTGTCCTGCAGCTCTGCCCTGATACAAAACACATTTCCCACCTCCAGGACACTTTTTCACGTCTTCTCTTCCTGAGCCTTCCCTCTTCCCCTACCCCTGCAGGACAGCACTCACTTTCCTTTAAGAAAAGTTTTTTATTCAGATTACTAATTTTAACCTGATCATTGTTTGTGAAACCAATAATTGGAAGAAGTCAGTTATTGGTTAACAGCTTTAGTGGTAAATCAGTTCCAGCAGCTCGCTGTGCTGCTGCTAGCATGAATCCACGTGCTTCTCAGCTAGAAGCTCTCGTCTCTCTCTCCTCCCCTCTCTCTCTCTCTCTGAGATCCTTTGCTGGGTCCATATGGTGTTGGGGATGCAAGCACTTCAGAGGAGTGTTTCAATATACAGTTATGATTCTAATTTTTGGCGTCAGCTTTTTATTACAAGTTGTTGCCTGGCTGGAGGCGTGAGAGAGTGGGAGCAGGGAGGGTTCTCGACCATGTGTAAAGCAAGGAGACGGCAGGCAGCAGTAGCAGAAATAATACAATAGCTTATCTCTGGAGCATGAAAATGGGGTCTGAAGCAATCCCCTTGGACCCTAATCTCTTGCTAATTGATATCTGTTGCTAGCTCTGCGTTTTATAGCATGGACCATGACAGTTTTGCTGTGAGGAAGGGTCAGGATTTCAACCACAATAAAAGTTGCATCTCAAGTTATTAGCATGTAAAGTGTTTTGGTCTGGCATAAAAAAGGGTGCATGAAGTAGGAAATCCACACCTCTGTTTTAAAATAAGACCTATTCTAGGTACTGGTGCTCATTTTCTGTATTGTCTTGAGTTTGATTTTCATGTAGGTCTAAAAAGGTAACGAAAATGTAAACAGTTGTGTTTCTATGATAATACAGGATAGGCTCCTGATACACAGCAATTTGGTTTGTATTTTATATTAGGTAGAAGCTGATACTTATACATAAGGTCAGTACATGCAATCATATTTCCAAACAAGACTAGTAATAACTGTAAGAGATTGCATGAAATTATTAGTAAATGGCAAAGATGCAGAGTAATATCCTCTGATTAGCAATTACAAAACCTGGAGACGCAAAAAGTAAAACTAAACTCAAAAAGGAATGAAAAGATGTCAGGGATGGGTATGCTCAGGTTTACGTTCTGTCCTGAAATGATCTCGTGTAGTAGCCTCATAATATCAGACATTATTACCACGCACACAATACCACACACAGCTCTCCGTGACGAAGCATTGAGGTTCCATGGCTGATGGGAAAACCAGAATAACAGAGATTCCCTAGGACACAAAGGGAGCAAAAGCTTCAGACTGACTTAGCATGGAGCCAGATCTGATCCAGCTGAAATTGTTAATTCTAGTCCAACACCAGCCCTACTAAGCGTAACCTGGTCACTTTGAGATTATGCGGGTCCCTGTGTACCATGTTCCCCTGTGCTCTGAGTTGTGCTGAGCTTTATATAAAATAAACAGTAAGAACCAGAGCAGTCCTGTTGAGTGGGCTGAGGGAAAGAGCACAGGTACGCCCTGAGGAGGTGGCTCAAGGCTGGATTTGCTCAGTGGTAGCATGTTGAAGCAGCTGGATGGAGGCTCCTGAGGAGCAATACGGGAGGTCAGAGGTTCCCAGAGAGGTGCGGGTGCTAGGTGTGTCTGGGTTTTGTGTCTTACTCTGAGGTGCTTGTTCCTCCTCACAAACTACGCAGGGAGCTGAGGTGCCTAAATGAGGGTTAGAGATCCCACTCAGGAGCTAGGAGTGAGGCGGACTGCATGATCTTGTGTATTGTGTAAGAGAAAGCTTTGTGGTCTGTTAAATTTTGGATGAGTTTTGGGCCTTCCTGAAAGTAGTTAGGGAACGAATGAGTGTACAGAGTCCTTCTGAAGGAGAAAAGGATAAGAGTATTCCACGGAGACGTATTAAAGTCAATCCAAAGTGAACTGATGACTTTACAACCCTCAAGCAAAGTACCCCCAGATCGTTTGTTTTGTGCAACAGGATAGTGTACGAAATATGAAAATGTGTACATGACCTTCTTTTAAACTGCTGTGATTTATTGATGCCAGAACCATGAGGGAATCAAGATGAGCTTATGAAGAAATCAACGTTATGTGGGATTGCAAAATGATGTTAGGTCTGACGAATCCTTTCTGAAACCCTTTAACCACAAGAAATCTGCTGCTTTACTCAGATGTTGTGGAGTGGATATCTCATCCACTCTGATTCCAAAAAGCCTTACGTCTCTAAATGATTTTCAGGAAGGTGATGTTTGCCTTTTTTTAGTATCAGTGTTTGTGTTTCATGCAATCTTTTGCAGGCATTTAGATTTTGTTATCATAATGTCTTTTAATTGCTGAGAAACTTGAATGGTGCTGGTTTTATTTTCTTTGGCAGCGTAAAACAACCCAATTTACCTTTTTCAGATTATTCAGCAACCTTTATTTGCCTTGCTCTCCTAAATATGTTTTAGTTTAAAAGCTACTATGTTATTTCATACTTATAATTTGACGTGTGCTTCTCCCATTTTCCCCATCCTTCTCAATACCTTCATTCTGAGCTGCCATCTTCAGGTGATAGTTTTGAGGCAGGCAGAGGAATAGCGGGGAGAACAAAAATTTTTTATTTGTTTTCTTCAGAAGACACTGTTAATCTGCTAAAGCAAAAAAATTCTTTGAGCTGAAAAATAGGACAGCCTTTAAATCATAATACAATTACTTGCGTTTGGGAAAGTACCATAGCATGACTTCTGATTTTCGTTGCCTATTGGTGTTTCCTACAGTATAGGAGTAAATCTATCTGATATTTACAACTAGGGTTTTTTTCTCCTTTTCTCTGTATGCTTTTGTGAACAACTAGTGCATCAAGTAGCATGCCTGAAACCTCGAGATACCTCAAGCAGGCATTGTTTTCCTAAAATACTGAGGTCTCAATCTCTCCTGGGTGATTCAAAGCAGGAGCCCAAAATCACAGATTACTTTCAAAAATCTTTAATGGCTTTTGATCTAAGTGGACTTTTGACCTATCCAAGAACTATCTTATAAAGGTATTGCAGTACATGAGCTGTCAAATGTCTCTTGACTTCTTGGTAGAGCAATAAAGTGGTCAGCTTTGCGCTGTGCAGAGCTAACCTTTGTGGAGGTTACCTGTACAACAGCTACGCTAGGGGGTAGTCGGTCCTCTTTAGGTAGGTGTGATGGAAAGTCCCCATCAGACAGATGTAACGCACCTAGTGAGTGTCTCGTAGAGCGCAGCCACATGGCACGTACGCAGCCAGGGGAATGTGCTGCAGCCTCAGTGCAGCGATGTGCTGCTGCTGTAAGGCTGCCTGGGATCAGACCTCCTTCCCACCTGTCGAGCCACAGTCATGCTCCACTGCCGTGCCTCACCCATCCTCAAAACCCGCTGGCATTTGGGGTCGGTTGGTGGCAGTAATCTACCTGATCTTGTGCTAAACTCGACTCCCTCTTTCTCCTCGCTGGGGCCATCAAAACGTGGTGAGGCTTTATTAGGCTTGACTTGGGAGTTTCGGTGGCTTCTTCTCAGCTCTCCTGAATCTGTCACGGCAAACTTCTCTGTTGCTACAGAGTCCTCCACTATAGGGGTGTGAGAGCAGGAAAGTGCTCCCCCGCAGCCCAAATGATGTCTGCTTATGATAATGTTCCTACCAGAGATGCTGGCTGAAAGCCTTTGCCAATGGAACTGTCTTCGGCAACAGGTTTCCCTTCTTACCAGAAGGGGAGGAGGATGACATTTATTTCGCTGAAGCTCCTGGCCATAGGTCTTAGAATAGGCAAAATTTCTTTTGCTTCTGGTGAAAGAACAATGAAGATTATGTATGACAGGGCTGTGTCCTGTGTGGATCATGTTAATTGTATATGCGTCTCAGCTTGAGGTAAGTCTGGCCTGACTCACCATTACTTTGTGGTTGTGTATGATAGACAGGGATTTCTTCTTCTCAAAAAATATTTTTTTTTAATTAGAAAAACTTTGTGCTCAGACAAGATTAATCATTTTAGTCAAAGTTTCCAATGTTTTGGTGAAAAATCAGATCCTGTAATGTTTATTTTGTTATTATTGCATGTGTTACTGTTATTGTCATCGTTTTCAGTCAAACCTGTGAGTTTGTTTCAGTTTTCTTTTCAGATGAAAGTTTTTGCCTTGGGACCTTAATTTGAAAGTGATTTTCTTTCTTTAGGTCTGGTTTGGCAACATACTGTCCTTCAATAGGGATGAAATCAGCTCAGGAGGTGCTTGGTTCAAGTGTCAGGATTTTGGGACTGGCCTTGCTTGGCAGTCACACTTTGAGTAGAGGAGTTGCTTGGCAGGTCACACTTTGTTTCCTCTCTCTCTGCTCCCACATTCTGCTTATGTGAACAGAGCAATTGGTGCTGAGGAGCTGATGTCCGCATGAAGCACATTTCAGATGCTCTACCTTGAACTAATTCTAATCTGGTCCCGTAGGCTGCATACCTGTAACTGCTTGGAGTGCAGCAGGTGTGCTGCTGGAGCAGATCTTCCAATTTAGTTTCATAATCCAGTTTGTGAGCTCTAAGGCTGTTTGAAGTGCAAAACAAAGCACGGTAAGTGGGATGATGAGGACATTTTCTTCAAAAGCTTGCTCCTGATTTGAAACAGAAAGCTAGTGTGATCACACTTCCTTTATTTCTTGTGCGCAGTGATTCCTAACACGTTACCCTCTGTGTGAATATCCCTTGCATGGTTAAATCTTCAGAAATGCAGCTGTGCTCTCATGCAAACTTAAGCATTATGGGCCTTTACACAGTAAAAAAGAAAAAAATAATCTAGTATAGTAAGAAGTCCTGTGCAATGTGCATTAAAACTGTGTGAATGGTTGTCCTCTCTGTGCTTCAGATCATTTATAAGTCATCTGGAGCAAGTATCTTATGTGCAATTTTTATCAGTTCAAGATGTGGACTAATTTTCACATATTCAGCAGCCTTCAGCAGTAAGTTTTTTCAAAGCCCCATGCTATCTAAGGTGTCAGCTACTTTTTTTACCTGGCCTGGATTCTCTTCCACTTACATTACACCCTCACTTCTACCTAAAGTCTACTTCTGCTCTGTTTTGGCTTATCACCTGTAAAATAGTCACCTACCTTCTGAGATAAAAGCCCAAATGATAACAGTGTGATGTGTCTATCCACCCCAGCCCAACTTAAATTTGGGAGCGAAAGGTGTCCTGTTAAATTCAGGATTATCTTCATCTGTCAGTCACCAGTGTAAGTAGCGCTACAAATCCAAAGAATGTAGTGCTATATTTGCCGCATTTTTCTATGTCTGTATGTTTATAAGAAAACTATGGTCTAGCATGTTTCTAGTACGTTAAATATATACAACAAACATCCATTAACGAGTTTTAAAACTGTGATGCTTATTCAGTCCACTCAGTGCTCTTGAATGCGAGCCAACATTAATTCAAGCCCAGTTGATCCTAATAAGTAACTAAGACCCCATTTCATAAACATGCAATTCTAGCTTGTTATTTCTGGCACTGCCATTAAGCAAAAGTCACTACCCTCAGAACGACAGAATTAAGGGATTAGGGATAAACTGAAATTTGTGAATAATTCACAATTTCTTCTCTCTTCTTCTCCTCACCAAAGACAACTCTAGAAGGGGTCAGTAACTGCTCTCAGTCATATACCCTTTCTTCTGTGAGTTATGCGCAGAAGTGTGACCTGCCAGGGCAATGGGATTTGCTCATATGAGTGCAGTCTGTAGGATCAGATGTAATCTGATGTGATCTGATACTTTCTATTATCATCACAGGATCACTAGGACAAAGCACCAATGCCTGCACTAAAAGCTACTACTTACACTTAGCCATTCTGAACAGGGATCTTTAGTGCCTCTCTAATGTGTGTTGTCCCAATACATATTTCTTTTCAAAAGAAATCTATGACATTTCAAAAGAATCTATTACATTTTTTTACTAAGATGCAGTCAGTGTCATTTCTTACCCTGGTCCTTCAGATAATCTGGAACATGTGTTATACTTGTTCCTTAAATAGATTTTCTCTTCTACTTCTCTGATTTTGCAGAAAGACATTTTATGAAGATCTTGTGGAAAAGAAGAAATTTTGCAGCAAATTATCAGGAGATGCATTTTGTTACATAAAATCCAGTGATGTAGGAGTTCAGATTAAAGCAACAAAGACTGAAAAACAATGTATTTCTCAATACAGACATTTCTTACTCGACCTTTGTCTCTACCATGCCACTGGATTTCTCATGCAGGTGTTGCAGTCTTAGAACTGTGGAATATAGGTTTAGGACTGTCCTTTTATGTGTTTGTACAGTGCTCAGTCACCAGTGTCTTTGACTTTCTGAGCTTCTAAGCATTATGGTGATATGGAGGAGAGTAAGAGGTAAGGATACACTTCGCCGCTCTCCTGCAGTGAGAATTACTTGCTTGTGTTCATAAAGTCTGTGTTGCTAACATACTTCTTTGCTCAAACTCTGAGCCTTCTTGCTGATGCTGCAATGTTCATGTAACGCTGTTGTATTGTTGCAGCATTGTGCCAAAATTAAAAAAAGAAGTCTAGTTAAATTAAAAATTGGGTTACTAGTGGCCTTATTGACTTGCTGTCTTGTTTATTCAGTGTCAGTGAATGGCTGTGCTGTTTGGCAGCACTCATTAATTTTTCTCAAGTGGTTGCTGATGTCGTTATTGTTCTGGGTTTTCTTTTTTCTTCATGTGCAATTGTTATTTTTATCGAAGCATGTGGGGAGAATTCTGTGCACACAGCTGTGTGACGAACAAATTCAGAAAAGGCCAAGTCAGTTTGTAAGAAAAATCAGGTGTGTTGCCATCAGGTTTTGGGTCAGTAGCAGGGCACCAAGTGACTTAGCTTTCTTAAAAAACAGACTAAGGCTTTTAATTTCTGAACAGGACAGGGGAATGCATGCAACCCACAGAGACTGGAGTGTCTCCAGGCCTATCTAACATAATGAGAGAATTCTTTGTGAAATGCATAAAACGATGACATTTTAGTGGCGAGTGAAATATTTGATTACTTTTTCCATAACCTAAAATAATGGGAATGTTCTTTTGCAATTCTGTTCACAGTGAGGACTATGAATGTGTAACCTTACCATATATCATCCTCAGAGACATCTCCAGGGCAGCGTGTGGTGATATGGAAAAATGGGTTGAAAAGTCTTTTTTAAGCCCCAAGGAAAAGTTACAGGCATGTTCATCTGGGAAAACATCCAGAAGATGAATTCAGAGTCATGACCACAAGTCTGAGGAGAGGAAAGATGGTCTGGGCAAGGTTTGGTGAGCGCTGCGGTGGTCAGTGAGATAAGGGTGAGTGTCTGGCGCAGCCTGGCGTGTCCGTGCAGCCGTTTGCAGAGGGGAAGAAGGGGCACACTGCTGGCTGGCACTCGGGGACAGGGCAGCACAACCTTGGTCTGGGGCATGAGGTCTGGTCCCGGTCCGGCTGGACTGACTGGCAAAAAGGCAGCCTGACCTGCCTTTGTCCCCTTTCAGCACACCCTGCTGGGTGTCTACATGCATGCTGAGCTCTCCTGGGGCTGGTGTGGTTTCTCCTCAAGTTTGGACATGGAGGACTCGTCCCTGTGGGTGACAGACAAAGTCTGGCTGTGCCAGCTCAGCACTGGGCCCCTGGCTGGCTTGCCGCTGTGGCCTTACAGGGTTGATGCTAAAAGGATGGTGTATTCCCAAGGAGTTTAACGGTGAATGGCAGACAAACAGAAAGGAATAAAATTGCACTCACTCCTGGCTGAGGGCTGAAATGGCTACAAGACACTGAGGTTTGTCTTAGTTCTGACAATCATCAGTATTTATCGGTGTGTGAGGAGTAAGTGAATAATACAGAAGGGATTTTGGCGCTTTGCAACACAGAGGAGATTTTTAACATCAGGTAACACCTCTGGCTAGCATGGGTGGTGGGTTAGCGTGGTCTTTCACAACAAAGCTTATTTGGTACATTGAGAGGCATGATTTAGCATTTCAACAGCAGTAAAGAACAATTCAGATCTATTAAATTGATCCTTGACATTCAGAACATGTTATGCTCCTGCAGCAATAGGAGTACTCCTAGGTACTATGTTAGGGTTTTGTATTTGGTGTATGGAGACACTGAGCAGCTCTGACACAAGCCATAGCCAACCACAGAAGAAAAGGATAGTCTCTGCTCTGTGGAAATGGCAACGGGACATTCAGGAGGAATCTCATGGGTTGAGATTCCCAATACACCGAGAGCTGCATTGGCATATGAAACAGGAAAAGACAGGCATTGGGTGATATCCTTTTGAACAGCTTGGGATTGCTTTAAAGGTAGACCAATCTTTCTACTCCCAGTAACATCATAAGCCTGCCAGCAGAGGACTATGTGTATTTAGTCACTGAGGACAGAGTATATATTGCTCAGCATGGCTGTTTTATCACACTGCTCGTGGATGGTTCTTTCATATTTTATATTGTGTAAATACAGAAAGACAGTTTCTCAAAGAGTAGTTTGCAACTGGACTGTGTTGACATAGCATTTCATGAGGACCCAGAATACCCTGAATGGCTGTTTCTAATGTAAAAACATTAAACCATTTAAAGCTGGACCAGTTTCATTGATGAGTTGGACCATAAATAGTCTGGTGCAAAGGAGCTAATATCTGTAAGAGGTTGAAAGACTGGAAAGGGATGGTAGGAGTAATATATTGATAGAAGATGAGCCAGGCTACATCATGCTTGTTTGCCAAATTAATTATTTGTTTCAATATTTATAAAAGTGAATAGGAAACAGATGGTAGAAATGGAGATGTCTGTCAGGTTTTTGTAATGGAGAAAGGAAAAAGAGTGAGAGGAAATCAGAATCCCACCATAATAGGGGAACAGGAAATTAAAATGTCAGACAACTGACAAAACTGCAGGACCACACACAAATATAAAGAGGTTTCTCATAGGATCTCTAAAACATTTTAAATTTAAGTCTTCTCTCTTTTGCCACCCAGAAATCAGAATAAAGATTTAAAAAAGAAAAAAGAGGAAAGTCATAGACTTTTCCTCAACCCATATACCCTCAACCCAGTCCGTTAGAATGCAGTGTGTTGAACATTTCTTTGGAAACATGTCTGAGCAGTTTGGAAAGGTATTACTGTAATATCCAGTAAGAAGACACAGAGGAGAGGAGATGAGGAGTTCCTGACTCATGTTTCGAATTTGGTTGTATCCACATCCTTATCCTTGGCAGTAAGAATTCATAGTCTTTACTCATAAAGACTGGTGATATGGCAGGCAAAGGTCTTGCAGACTAGGGTTAACAGGGAACTCTGGCTTATGTTTGTTCTCTGCAGCTGTTCTGAGCACCTGTTTTTTGTGGTTTGTCCTTACATTTGGCTGTGTTTATGCTAATACTTTCACCTGAGGTGCAAGATGTGAGAGATGGGGACAAGGGAGTACTGCTGGGTAGAGGTAGCCTTACAGTAAATGTTACACCTAGAACGTTAGAGGAGAGAAAGAGGAAAATAAGGGGGTAAAAGGACAGGAAGTTTTCATGTTGAACAGATTTGGTGGAAATGTGCCAGGTGTGTTAACTGAGGGGCAGGGATCCCGAATCCACGTGGGATTCTGATAGTCTCCCTGCAGCCAGCACGCAGCAACGTATTCTCCATGCCTGTCAGTAGAAGACAGTCCTGAAAAGTCAAGTTGCTCTTTGCAGAAATCTGTGCTGCATCATTATCTGAACCAGCTGAATTTGGAAAGAGGTTGTGAATCCAGATAGGGTTACCGGTCTCTTCCCCTCTCAGAATTGCTTCTGGTTTTTAGCATCCATGGGAGCACAGAGAGATACATGCTTTGTACAGCACCCTTCCCAGCTGGGGAGGGTTTGCTGCTGCTCTAATAATCTCTGCTTCTTTAGCTGCCCCTTGCTTATGTCTCTCCATATTCAGCAATCATCACTGAATAAGGGCTGTCTGCTGACCTTTCCTTCAACAGTAAATTCTCAGCCAGCTGTGCTGCTCTGCTGAGATATGGATGTTTTTCTTTCTTTCTGTCTGTCTTGTGGTAGGGTTTTATATGTCTCACTTTGACTTTGGCCACGTGCCTCACAAGCTATGGACTCTGAATATCTGCCTTATTTGGAGAAAAACGTAGGCTTTTCAGTTGGCTTGACCTCCCAGTAAGTTTCCTACTCTCCTTTGACCTTGTTTCTGCCTTGCCAGTCTTTGCGTGAAGCTTTTTTCTCTCTTTCACATCTAAGAGTTCAGTGATATCTCTTCCTTCCCCAATAAAAAGAGGAGAAAATTTTAGTAGCTACTGCTAATTGTGCCCCAGTCCTTCTGCTGATGTTTGATGTTCATCCCATGAATAAGACATTTGCAAGTTCACATTCACACCAGGTCAGCAGATGCTGCTGCTGAGGATTGTATTGAAACTTGTAAAATAGCCTACTTTAATCATGAGCATGGAAAGGTCTGCCTCATAGAACTATTGGCCACTGCTTTTTAGTATAGACTGGCAAATTCAGCCCTTTGCAAGCAGGCTCTATAGACGCTCCCTGAGAAGTAGTCTATTGTATCTTCATGTTCCAAGAGTAGGCTTTTCAGGATGGTATTGGTGAATATAACGATAATTTTGGAGGCAAATGCTGGTCCCTTGGTTGCATCAATGAGATCAAGATTAAGCCCTTTAGATGAAATGCAGATCACAGTCCACCAGAAAAATGATTGTCTGCAATCCGCTCTTCCTCCTGTCAACAACTGGTAAACCACAAAAAAAAAATGAGGAGCAAAACGTGGCACGGTGGAGTCCTTGGTCAATGACAATAAGATGCCTGCCAAGAAGATGGATTTTGTGATTTCCTCTGTGTGGGCTTTCAAAAGGAGAAATGTTGGAAGGAGAGGAGAAATGAGAATGCAAATCAATGGTGCAGCAGTTCAGAGACAAGCGGAGCGTTGGATGGATCTATTCTTTATTTGTCCGATGGTCTAAAATGGGAGCTTTCCATAAATGCATGACTTTATATGGCATTGATTGTAAGCAAGTAGCATGGAAGCAGCAAATAGATTTTTAGCTGGATGCCAAAAGGAGAAGCAGTTAGCACTTTTCCCTTTTGCTTTTCTCCCTTCCTCCAAACACTGGGAGCTTTAGCAGGTGCCTACTTTGGGACATAGATATCTCAGGAGCATGGTGTTTCTGCAAGATCTGAACTGAACTTGTCTGAACTTGTCAACTTGTCTGAAGTTATCATTTACTGACCATGTGAAGAAATAAGGGATGTTCAGGTGTGGGACACTAGGAGTCCGTGTCTTTGCTGATCACTGAGTGAGATGAGATTCACCCATGTATGGTCAGTGCAGGATATGAAGGATTTTTTTGCACAATTTTCATCTACTTTTCATCTGACGCTACTTCTATTAAAGCTAGACCTAAATTCATGCCAGGGGCTACTCCAAAGATGAGTTGTATTTGGTCCATTGAATTTGTGACTTAAAGGCTAAAAAGAAGATAGACATGTTACAGAAATGTTGCCTATGACTGACTGGAGAGGAAAAAGACTCCAGTCCCTTATCCCAGCATGTTCACCTCTGTGGGGTTTTTCCCTTACAATTTATTTTTTCAAGGATCTGACTGAAGCTGATTTGTCCTTGGTAATGACCAGCCTGGAATAAATCTTAAAGATGTTTTCCTCCTTTCCTCTCCACTTAACTGAAGCCTGAAATGTGTTGCCCTGCCATTCTTCCTGCCTGTCCCCCCACCATCGCACTCTCACAGGACGGCTGTTACTCACAGAGAGCTGTCGCTGTAATGGATAGGAGTGACGTGAGGAAGGCTCAGTCCTATGGAGGAGAAATGCACTGGTAGACAGGGAAGGAGAAGGATTAGCATCAGCACAATATCCAAGGAATCGATGTCTTTTTCAGAGTTACGCTTCGCTGTACCCTTGAAGCGTGCCTTTCATAATGCTTCCTTCACCTGCTTCCTTCACCTCCCTTTGCATCGGTCCCCATCTTACCACACAGCCGCTGCTGTCTGTGTGGTCTTTGAAATTCACACGGCTTGGTGGCAACCAGTAGGGAGGGAAAATAACGTGTTTTATTTATTTAGAGTCAAGCACAGTTTAAACTCCATTCTAAATAAATAAAAACTCTTAGCCAGATTTATATAAATAAAAAAGCAGATTTCCCCCTCTCTTTTGGCTGCTGTTAAATAGCATCAGTTTCAAGACCACACAAGGAGCTGTGTCGACAGTTCTGAAATGTGTGGTGGAGGCAAAGGTAGGAGGGGTAGGAAGGACCTTGATAACTTGCTTTGGGCTTCTAATGCATGGAGGTTCCCTGTGTACCTAAAGGAGTAGCCTGACACTGGGTTAAAATGTTAGAAGGAAACTGGGAGCATCTTATGTCGTTAATGGAGGAATATTTCTATAAAAGACCAGTTTTTCTTCAGATTGTTCATCCACTCTACCAAGTCACCTGTGTGAATGGTAGGATTAGTTGGCACAGCTGAGCACAATTATCTCAGTCTTCTAGTATAGCCTAGAGTTGATAGAGCACCCATAAAAAGCAGTGATTTGAGGAAGAAACGTTTTATTCTTAGGAGGTTGATCATGTTTGGCCTTTGAGGATTGAGTCTGCATTACACAAAGGTTCCCAGTTTCCATCAAATGGTGCTCCCACACAGGTGCTGACAGTGCCGTGTCTCCTGTTACAGCTGTCACTTAGGGAAACTCCAAGCATGGTTTCATTTTCTTGGGAATGAAACGTATTATGTCTGCACAAGGTTTCAGATCTCTCTTCACTTTCAGACCTGCCAAGCTATCAGGAAGGGTGACAAGCAGCTGCTATGTGGAGCACCTGGATTTTGTTACTCCAGATGAGATATTGTAACAGGCCTTAAATAGATATCCGCTTTAAGTGGGTTCTCCTCGCGGCAGCATTTACTCTGCTGCTCGTGGATGAGGATGGGCTGGAGGACATGGTTCTGCTGGTTGCAAGACTAGGCTGAGAGTAAAAAGGACCCAATTAGTGATTGTTATTTTGTGACTGGTCAGATTCCACTACAATTCTGACAAAAAAATCAAAGAAACACTCTTGCAAAGCAAAGCCTTGCTCACAGTTCATTACCTCTTTCATATTCTGAACCTCCTTGGGCTGGCGGACAAAATGACCAACAGATGTTAGTCACATTGAGGAAAAATTTCAAAGAATAATTTTTTAAACATGTCCTTTTATAGCTTACTTTACCAACTTTATATATTAATTTAAAGTTATGTATGGTTATCTATTCCACAATACTTTTGGGTTGTCTTGTTCTATTAGTAAAACATTAATTCTTTTTTCTCTTCCCACTTAATGATGCAGCTACGGTCGCAGCTTATCATAGGCAATGGTAGCAGAACAGCACAAACTCCTAAACATCTTCACAAAACCCTTATCCTTAAGGTAGTTAGTACATCTCAAGGCTGTATTGCTCTATGGTCCAATTAGCAATAAAATGCCATTTTTCCTTGCACAGATGAAGTAATTACCCTACTCCTACTTCTGCTGTGCCAACCTGCAGATGGTTGCTTCAACTGCCAAAACCCTTCAACATAGCAAATGGTCTCTGTCTCAGCCCGCTCAACCCAGAGACGTGAAGAGTTTCCCTCCTGGCTCCAGCCGGTGGTGGTTCACTGAGTCTTTTTCCTTGAGAACACTGCTTGCCTTACTAGAAAGAGCATACACTTTGAAAATGCTACCAGATGCATGAACATAGATAGTGTGGCATAGGCTCACACTGCGTGTCTGCACGGATTTCAAGGCCCCCCAAATTGTTCCATGCATAGGGGAGTGGATTCAATTTTTATGTGTGCATATTACAATTTCAGAAAGAGGTGCTGCATTTTGAAAACCTGAATGTAGGAAGGCTAGGAAAGATGGTGCAAAATACTTTCAAACCTGAATTGTATTGATTTTTTTCATTTTCCTTCTTTTTTTTCTTTAAAAAAAAAGGTTTTTAATGCTTTCTTCTATGAAAATATAGTGGCAATGGACTGTTTGTGCAATAAACAGCTTTTTGTGGTTTTTAAACACCCCAGACTTGCCTTACAATTTAACCAGCTATAAGTAATTTATTGCATTGTCTGCTGAGTTGCCATGAAGGATATCACTTACTTATTGCAGCATTCTAAGTAACTACACCAAAGAGACTATTCATTTTCACAACAGAGAACAAAAATGATTCACCTGATTTTAACTCTTAATAGTAATGTGAGATGTTTAAGACCTTGAAGATAATTTAATACGTGACTTTTGATTCTTTTCTAAAAATGATAGCTGAGCTATTAGAACTGAACCGGAAAGCGGGTGGTTCTACACCTCTTGTATTGGTGACTATGAAATACCATACTATCTGGCAAGAATGGACTCCTGGAGAAATTCTGTGCAAATTTACAGAAAACAACCAACAAATATAGATCTTGCGATTCTGAATGAGAGGGAGCTGCTATTCCATTTTAATTATTTTACCAGAATTCAGTGTAAATGTTAGCTCTGAAAGATCAAAGAAATTCCAAGGAGTAAAAAATAAAAACCTATGGGAGGCTATGTTTAAGGAGAATAAACAGAATAGTCTGTGTAACTGTAGGCAGGCTAATCTGACACTATTCTGATCAAAAATCATTAAAATCTTCTTAGGACACACAATTAGCTAAAGATTGTAAAGTAATTGTTGCCAATGAAGATAGTTTTATTTAAATCTGCCCTTGTCAAATAACTAGATTAAATTTCAAATATTGTTGGTAAAGTTAAATGTGATCACAAGCTGCTCACTTAACAGATTAGATTAAGATAATTAGTAGGAGATAAAACCACTCACTCCATATTGCAAGGATTAAAAATATTTTGTAAAAAGTATTTATAAAAAGGTTATCATCATCACAAGGGTAGAAAAGGTTTTTTTATTCAGGAAGTCAGTCAGGCTAATTGTTACCCCAGTGCTAGTCAGTTGACTCTTTTCTTCCAGTTATTTGGAAATAAGTATGAAGCTATTGTTAGAAAAATATCCTGATGTAATCATACTTTTTTCTGATAGGACGTTTTTGCTAACCAGGGGGGACTGTTTGATAGGGTATGTTTGGAAGAACAGACAAATGTGAGCACAAAGGTCTGTATTTAAGAGGAAGAAGGCCCTGCATGTAAGATTTCTGCATGCTAGAAATCAGTGATCCTGAAAGTTTTAAAGTTCATGGTAGTCAGCTGAGTTAACATGAGCTTTTAGGCTGCTTTTAGGAGCATGACTGTATGAGCAGGTTGGAGAATATTGCGCAGGATTGGAGAGGTGATTATTCTCATAGATAGGACTGATGAGCTATTTATTAAAAGCAGGTTAATTTCCGGTGCTTGTTAGCAAAGGGGATCATAAACCAAGGAAATATGGGGGAAAAAAATCTGGGGATGCTCTGAGGGTCTATCGATACTATAGATCTTTAAGACTCTCAAGTGCACCATGTATAACTTACATGTATAACACATAATATATACCAGTATTTCTGGTGTTATAATTTTATCTATAAATATGTATGTATTTATATAAAGAAGTATGTATGTATGTGTGTGTGTATGCTTGGGAACTTTGTGATAACATAACTTCTTCTCGATTGTGATAACATACCTTCTTCTGTCTGTGTAAAAATCTTAGCCATTTAAAAGAGCAAATTAATTCTTGTATTAAGCTGTTGTAATTCATCTTGCTTTACCTTATACAATATTTTTATACTTAAAATGCAGCAGTATCTGGTGTGACTAGTACTGTGTACACAACTATAGCTCCAGACTAGCTTCATTGATCTCAGTAGCATAATGGACAGTAGAACCTGGCCCTCTAAAATGTAATATGTCAGACCTAAAATAATTTTAAAAGGTATTTATATATCTCCTCCTCCTCCACACTGCTTGTAACGTGAGAGCATCCATGTGGCTAAGAATACAGACTTGTCTTTTCTAAATTGAAGACGTTCTGCTCATACCACTGGAGAAACAAACTAAAAAATAAGGCAACCAGATGTTTAAAAATGTTGAAAGTTCCTTTTTTTGGAAAGGTAGCTACGTTAAATAAACATTAAAATGCTATTTTTTCTATATAACTATTCATTTTAATGGCACCCCAAGAGTTCGTCCAAGGGTCTCTGGGTCACTTGGGAGAAAGTACAGTATATTTTGGCTTCACAGTCTTCGACTTGCTACAAAGAGCTAATTCTTCCAATTAATGAAATAAATGTTGCTGATATAGATGGATTGACAAATTATTTTAAAGGCTAGTTTATTCAAGCAGATGGCAAGTCTGATAGGACTAGAATGCTTTTCCCAGAAAAAGCAGCTCTTGGAAGAACAAGATACAGTGACTATTCACCTCCATTCACCTGGTGGTGTTTATTCCTTTGGGCATCTTCTGTCCACAGTGGCACTGCAACGAAGCTAGGAAATATGAAGACTTTTTGTCCTATAGGGTTTTCTGTTTAGGGCAAAAGAAACCTGTTCGGACAAGATACCAGTGATGAACGTCAACAGCTGAGGTAGCTGTAGATCTGGGAGTCCCTGCTGGGCATACTGCAGTTTGATGAGCTATTTAATAGAAAAGGAGGTTAATTTCTGGTGTCTGTTAGGAAAGGTGATCATAAATCAAGAAAATACGGGAAAAGAATTCCAGGGATGCTCTGAAGTTTATTGATACTTGCTTTATGATCAGATGCTGAAAAGCTAAATAGAGCAAGGAAACTAAAGGGAGAATTTCATGGTTACAATTCTGTTTATGTGGGTAAAAGACTTTTGGAAACAATATGTTTTCCTTTCAAAAATATATTCCTTTCTTCGGGACAGCATCCTAAAATAGCCACATTTTAATTCAGTTTGCAACAGTTTATGAGAGCATTTGTATTGCAGTGTTGATATTTCAGGAGTGGATCAGCTCCATGAATTAATGCATTTATGTGTATCAGTAATGGTGAAGGTGGGTTACTGCACACCTGAGACCCTCTGTAGGGCATATTGATGTCTGGTTACAATTTCTGAGCTTTACAACTTTAGCTGACTAATGTGATAGCCTCAGCATTCCCAGATAGGAAATAACACTCGCTGTCAGCCGTACTGTACATGGTCATGGAAGCTGTGTTCCTGCCTTGATAGTTACAGAGAAAAGCTTCTCATCTCTCAGGGACCACATCTACCTCTAGTTATGGCTTGAAAAATACACAAAAAAAAAGAGTTGAAGAAGTTAAATGCAGGATTCCTTTTGCCTTCTTTGGAAGCAAGACTTGAGGCTCTCAGCTGGTGCCCATCAGTGTAACGTCAGAGGGCTGTAAGATGATATAGGATGTTGCACACTGCAGTAATCTGGATCTACCAGAACTGGCTTTAAATGCACTACCTGATGTACCACAGCCAGACCTCCTACACCACAGTGCTCAGCTAGGTCTTTGGCAGAGCATGAGGGTCTATAGAGCATATGCAGGGCTCCATGTTGCTGTAGCTGAGCTGCTTTTTTTCCCCATATGTTAGCTTGACAGCCTGGTCAGCTGTCTATATGCTATATGCTGTGCTGTACTATATACAAAAGACAAATGTCACAACTGGGCAGAAAGCAACCATTCCCGTAGTGGAGTTAAGATCCATAGTCTCTGGGACTAGCTCAGTGAGAATAATAACTTCAAGACGTGGAATTAAATTGCTTTGCTACTGTATGAGCTTTAATGTTAATTAGCTGTGTGCGTGGACATCTGTGCAGGACTAGCTAAACCTCCAAATCCTGAGTGAACATTACTCTATCGGGAAATGCTGGACCTCAGTCTATGTAGGTGGGTGGGGTTTTTCTTTCTTCCTGTTTATGGCAAGGGAGCTTTTGGAGGCTGTTTTATTTTCAGTCACTTGGAGCTCAAATACGAGCTGTCAACCCGCACAGCAGTGTAATATTACAGATAGTTGGATTTTGTTCACTGAGCCCCAAAGGCTAAATCACCTCTGGTTAAAATATCAGTTTTCATTGTTAGTGAAATTTGATTTTTCTAAAGAGAAATGTCAGGAATACATGGAAGAAACTGGCTTATCATTCATGTTCTGGTAGTAGCTTAGTCGTAAAAACAGGTTGTGTTTGCAGTACATGTGGATAACCTCTTATAATGTATTGTTTACAGAGCCCAGGAGAGAAATCTCAGCATCATGCCAATGCAAGAATTTTGTTATCCCTTCTCTTGGGAGAAAGGTATGCAAAGAAAATAATTCATTTGTTGTTTTAAGAGGAATATATTTACCTTCCAAGAATTACGTATTGCAGATTGGTTTGATTACTACCACTAGCCTATCTGCTGCTGCAGAGTGTTTGCTTTGTTTCTTAAAGAGAAAACAAAATGTGGTGGTACAGCTCAAACATAGGGAATATGAAGAGTATGGATTTCCATTAAGACGACTGCTTTTTCTGGCTGCATCTATAGATAGATGTTAAGAAAGCAGCCAATGAGGCAGTTTCAGCAGAGAAATCTGTGTGTGCTCAAAAGTCTTTTTTTTTTTTTTTTTAAAGTTTGTAGACTGAATAAAACACAATCCCCAATTTCTCCAGCTGCGCTCTGTCTACAGATTGCTCCAGAATTTCTGTGCCTTCAACCTCATCTCTCTCTTTTTTTTTTTTTTCCTTTCTCTAAACATTCCCAAGAGCCAAGAGGATAGTTGCTGGTATGCGATGAAGGCTCTGAAAGGAGAAGATTAAATTAACATCAAATGGGCTTCTCCTCCTCCCACTCTGCATACAGAATGTCTTAAGGAGACCATAGCACAGTATCAGTACTGCCTCCTGACACATTCTGTATCCCAAGAACCCCTCCTAGTCCTTTGCAAGCTCCAATAACTTCACTTAAAATAAAACTCCTACTTTACTCTTTCTTCTGTGAAATTATTGGTGGTGTCTTCTGGAAGGTGCAAATTGATGAATTCCCTCAGTTGTAATGTCTGAACGAAGTGGGATTGTAAGATATTTTCAGGGGCTATTTAAGGATAGCATCCTTAATTAATATCCAATTGGATTCAGCTATTGACATCTGCTATTTCACACTGTTAAAGAAACTGGTATATTCTTGATGTCACCTATCTTTTCAAGGGTACCCTACTTCTGTTGTTTCTATCTAGCCTACATATTAAAGAAGAAGTGTCAGTAAAATGTCAGCACTTACTGCATTGTTGTATTGGTGAATACTCTTTAGCAAATCAGAGGCTTATGGTTACCTTACATTTCTTGGTTCAGGCAACAGAGGTGAGAACTGAGATTTGGAAGAACACTTTCCCGGGCAGGGCAGCACCCCTGGTTGTGGCTCTCCTGTGGGTCCCCTCCCAGCTTCACTGGAGACCTCCAAGATGTCCAGCTGACAAAAAGGTGCATGTAAAGTTTAATGTGCAAAGATGGGATTTATTTCTGAACTTCAAAATGCCAACTTGTTTTCCCACGATTAACAAGGAAAGAAACCTCTGATGCTTGTGGTAAGAGAATATGGCTGAGAGTGTGGAGGGATGGCAGTTTAGCTGCACTGTTTGTAGCTTTCTTTTGTCCTGTATGAGATAAAATAATCATGTTTAAACCTCAGTGAAAGCAGTCAGAAAACCCTTGTCACTACATTGTATCAGCTTTGATCTGTTGTACTTGATTATGTATTTTTTGTTTGTTACAGGCTCCCAATTTTCCTTCTTTGCTCTAAAAACTATGCGCAGAGTATTGGATCACTTTTCTCCATATCAGTGAATCTGCTTATTGACATCCTGTTAGAAGCCTGTGCAAATAGTCTTCAAAAAAGAATAAATGAAAGACACTAGTGAAAAGTGAAGTTTGACCAGAGGGCAAAAACACTTTATCTTTCTTTGTTACTGAGACACGACCAGATGTTTGTTTATAACAAAATGCCTGCGTTGGGATTTTTGAAAGCCCAGATGAGGAAAACTGTATCTAATTGTTGCTAGGAGTGCAGCCGTGTCCTAGCTGCAACCTGGGTTCATGTGTCCTAAAATACTATATTTGGAGATTCTGGGAGTGAAATAAAAGTGTATATGTTTTTGGTGAAAGGAGATAGGGCTGTCAGTTCAGAAACACACTGAACATCTGCTCTGCCTGAGTCCTGTGGTTTAACTAGATTAAAGCCCCACATTAAAATGATCATCAGTCAATCAGAACGCTTCCTCAGTCTGAGAAACATAACATCACGCTCAGTGCTGCAGTTTCCAAAGAAGCCGATGTGTCGTGGTAAGAAAAAAACTTATCAGAACAGTGAAATATTTCACAATTGTGGTTTGTTTGGCTTGTGTGACATGTTTAACCTAGGATCAAACAACTTGGAATTTGTTGCCCTAAATGATTTTAAATCTAGCTAATTATTTTGAGCACATCTTGGCTATTAACTCTAGTTAGCAAAATGAAATGTAATTCATGTTCTTCTAGCTGTGGGAGAGTTTCCAATCAATAAAGCTGTAGCACAGACCACAAATTTGGGTTGTTTCAGTGGCACAGAGATCATTTTCCTTTTATTTAAACCCCTAGATAGCCATTTAAGACTACCAGACTACAGGACTTATAAATTATAGGAGTATGAATTGCCAGGAAAGCTCTGTTTTATTAATAAAAAGAAAGCCACCATTGCAAAGAGAAAACCCAACCCTGCCAGTCGAATCAAGATAACCCTCTTCAGTTGGTATTTGGCTGTGAGCTTGTTATATCATGTGTATAGAAATAATCCTTTGCCATAGACAAGTTGCTAACAATTGAGTAAATGTTGGTCTGAAGTATCTTACATGATGATTTGCAAGGCCTTTTGCTGTAGAAATTTTGAATTATTTAGAATTAAATGCCTTGTTGCATTTTTAAAAGTATTTAACTAGTTTGATTTTGGTTTTGTTGTAGTGAAACAGAGAAGATGATAGAAATGTATATTTTCTTCTGCACAGTGCATGTAACAACATAATTTTTGAAGTCTATTTAATTTAGACCAGCCAGAAAATGGCTCTCAGCATTGTTGAGACAGTGTTAATGAAAAAAAATTCTATAAATCACTGTACAGCAAGTTGATGCTCCCTTTCAGAAACGCCCACTGCATGTTGAGGAAGCATCTGGTGCAACTTGGATATTTTTTGTCACTGATTTTAATAGCCAAATGTGCAAAAGAACTTACTGCAAATATTTCAAGATTTTTGCTGATGGAAGTTACAGATATGAATTGAGAGACTGGAACCAAGGGACAGATTATGGCTATCTGCAGCCTGAAGCACATTTTAGCATACGGATTGGATGTGCTTTTCCTGCCCCCCTTCTCATTCCTTTCCTCACACACTTGGAAGTGCAGTGGAAGGAAGGCTTCCCTCTCGGGCAGCATCAGTGATCCCTTTTCCTTTGCAGACAGGGAATTTCTTGGAAGACAGGCAGCTATGTTTCCCCATGCTTTGAAGTCTTGGCTTGGCTTGGCCCAGCCTGCTGCCTTTTCTCCTGGTAATATTTGACCAGTCCTTTAGTGGGGTGATGCTGAAAGAGACCTTGCAGCAATAGATCTCACTGAGATGAATGAATGTGTTCATATTACAGACCTTAACACCACGCTACATCAGATAAACACCATGTTGTCAATCTTTTTTTTGAAAGTTGTGGGCTAGAATAATTTGAAAAATAAAAAAGGAACTGGGAATCCAATATTATCAGATGAACTCATGATCTGGGATGGTAAGGAACAGCATTTAGGTGTCTGTACGTTAACCTCTCCTACCCGAAGCTGCTCCAAAAAGTCACATTTACAGGCAACAGTGTAGTTCTATGTAAAGTTCTGAGGAAGAAGGCTCTGTTCTTTAAGGGAAGAAGAGGATGGTAGAACAAAACAGTGGAAGATCAAAATGAGATAATTGTTACTTTCTCATCTTGGATATTTTGTTTCTATTGTTTACTGACTATGTCAGATTACTGATGTCATGTCCACAAACCCCAGCTCCTTTCCTATTGTAACTTTTACTCTCTTCCAAAGGAAAAAAACACTGTAGGGGCAATGAGTGACTTGTTGACAAAACAAGTAAGGTTCTCATTATGGAGGGAAGCATTCTCTATCATTTAGAGTGGAATTTTAGTCTTCCAAGTGTCTTCAGACGTCACCATGTGTTCATGGTGACTACTGTATTGGAAGGCAGGGCATTTGTCTGATCAAGGGCTGAGTTTCTTGGTCATGTGGTTTGCATTACATCATGGATGTTCAAGTTACTGATAATGCTCTTCATATGCATTAGAGATTTGGTGTAGCTGGTCTAGACTCGCACTAAATGTTAGGTGTCACAAAGTGGCTTCATCCTGGAAGAAAAGCAATGGGCAAACTGCTGAAATGAAGCACCAATTCAATTGTAATAAAAAAAAATGGAGTGTAGAAAGGTGATTTTGCTGGAGCTTCTCTTGAGAGGATAGACATTTATCAGATAAAAGGAGATATACGATATGTAGAGAGCAACAAAGAAATCAACACCACTGGCTGTGAAAAGCATTGCACTGGCATCAAAAAAGAAATTTATAAAACTGGTGAACTAGCAGCATTACTCCATGGACCAGAAACTACAGCCTTAAACGAACTGTATGCAGTTAAGCTATGAGTTCTTCACGAAGTGTCAGGTGTAAAGAAAAATAATTTTAAGATTAAAAAGTCAGAGGGAGAAGAGAGTATGAAATTAGAGAATTTAATGGTTACAATGGTGGGAACTTGAGAGAGGGCAAATAAATTATGAAAAGACAGGTAGAAGCCTATTAGAGCAAGGAACCAAGTGTGGTCCAATTTGAAGAATTGTCTATGGGCATTGTCTATGGGGATATGATTGGGCTGAGCAGAGTGGAAGAACAATACCAGGAACTGAAAGAACAATGACTCTGCTTTGTTCCTGGGATCTGCAAATCTGCTTCAGATCAAAAGAAAAACAGGCCTGCTGGCACACAGGCTAGCAGGAGAATATTTTATACCTTGATTTTCTAATTAGAACTCATCTGCAATCACATTTCTAATTCCTGTGGTATTTTCAGCTGGTAAAGCAGCCACTTGTCTAGTAATGCCTATCACCCAGACACTGCATCAGTCTCCAGCTGTGGACTCCCCCAACGCTAGATCCTGAAAGCAGAAACCTTCAAACAATTCAGCCACGCAGCAAAACTACGGGAACAAGATAACATGTGACTGGCTGGGACGGAGATGCCCTGGATTAGTTTCCCAGGTTACCACCATGCATGGTGACCAGCGGCAGCACTGGCCAATGCCTCCCACAGGGATCTGCACTGTGACTCAGTCTGGCGGCTCCAGATCGATGGCAGAAGGGAGCTGTGGTCACCATGTGTCACAGGGTGAGTGTGCCTGGCCAAGGGTGACAGCACACAGCCTGTCGGCTCTTCTTTAACTGCCCCATCACATGCTCCCACCCCACATTTCTGCTCAAGGGCAAGTTTGTCACGGCTATGCACAATGCTGAGTACACGGGCAGTTATTGTGAGAGCAGTTAATGCACCGAAAAGTTAGTCCTGACCCTGCCTTCTGGTATCTTCTCTGTGCTGTCACACCTTCTTCAGTGTTTTATTGACACTTGAGGATTTTGGAAACGCATGCAGTAATTACAGTGTATTATTATCATCTGCATTTCTGATACGTAGCTTATCATAAAACGCCTCTTAAACAATTCCTTGTTTTTTCCTGAAGTGTTGCTGCAAATGACATCATTTGTGTGTGAACTTCAGTTGGATATGGTAACACCTTGTAAAGTACTTTAACAAGACAGAAATGCTTAAATAAAGTTTGGGTTTGGTTTCAAAGATCTTCCCTTTAGGAGACTGCAGTAAATTCAACCCTCAGATTGACACCCAGTTCTCTGTATAAATTTAGTTTTCCATGGTTAAAATTTCTTCATGGTGCAATTTAATTGCTTTACAAGGAAAGACTACAATAGTGCTATATATCTATAGTGGCTTTCCCTAGCTTTTGGAAAGTATTTGGTTTTACAATTAAGCAACAGGGATGCTCCAGTCTGTCACATATTTGGGTTTGCTAAATCCATTAGCAAGCAATAAAATCCCTGGTATTCCATCTTTCTCACTATTTATATATTTTTTTTATCCCACCCTTTCACCCTCGGCTTTGATTTTCTTTCACTTTTGCCAGTTTATTTACAACCACTAAATAGAAACGATGCCAATTCTGCTTCATAGCTCAGCAGGCAGGTAATGGTGAATCACCGTGCTGGGCCATGCCTATTCAGCCTCTGCTGCCTAAGCAGTTTTTTATAACTGAGCCTGGCTTTCTCCATCACACCTCTAAAGCCCCCCTGAATGAAGTCTATCTAGTAAGGCCAGGCTCTTAAAATGGGTGTGAGTACTACAGGTTTCCTGTAGTTCTCTGTTTTCAGCGATTTAAGCACAACTGTTTTTCACAATATCCTTCTTTAACCCAATACACTTCTGCACTCTCCAGCCTGATGTAATCCTGCTAGTGCTGGGCAAGGCCTAGGAGTCCCAAGGGATTCACTGAAATGTCAGTGTATTTTCAAGCCCTAAACTGAGATTTTGTTTAAAAAAAATTGAAATAATAAAAAAGAAAGGGCTAGAATTGAATAGATTCTCTGTACACAGTACGGAAAGCACCTCTCCTTAGCTAAAAGTCTTCATAATTCCCTCTCCCCAGGTTCTGACTAATCCTGGATGGATTAGTCACGAGGATGTCTCACTTGTAGGGTTTAGTCTTACGAGACCAGGGCACGTTCATCCTCACTCAAAAGGCAAGAAAGGGAAAGGACCTCACCCTGTTAGTCACCGCGGTGGTTAGAACATTGCTAGTTGTGGCTGGGAAGGACTGATGCACGAAGCCTGCTCCCTGTGAACGTGTTAGCCACTGGCCTGGTTGTGGGGAATGGTGTTCTTTGCCACAGCCTATTGTGTAATGGGTAAACTTGGTTTGTGACCAGTTAGAAACTCCTCTCTGGAATGAAGTAGACCTCTAACAAAATCTTTGCCCTGAGCAATTACAAGTGACATCCACATTGATACCGAGGAGAAAAAGCAGTCTGAAGTCTGAAAGAGGTCTAGGGAAGTATTCAGAATTTGCTGGGCAGGCTTCAGAATGAAATCTTGAGAAAAAAAGATGCCTGTGTGGATATTTTGGTGAATTTAAAAATCTTACAAAGAAAAGGCAGGAAATCACAAGGCAGGTGAAGCCTAAAGTCTGTCATTTGTTTTGTGGCAATCTTGAGTCCCGACAATGCTTGGCATTTGGAAGGAGGTATAGGAACTGGAGGAGCTACCATCCCCCGGAGAGAATTTGGAAGTGTTCACGGAGAGTGCACAGCATGCAGAAGGGGGCGTGGTAAAAGTGCCACTAAACAAGAGGAATTCCTTGGGGGAGCACTGAACACCAGCACAGCAGGTAAATTAATCTGGAAATAATTTGCTAGCTGTTGGCTGGGGGTATAACTGAGACAAGGCCTGAATACAGAGGCAAGAGCTTCTATTCAGCCAAACTATGTAGCTGCATAAAATATGATGTAGGAGCCTCCTCTGAGTCTGAAGGAGATACAAAGCTTTACACAAAGCAAAATACAGATTGAGAAATACTGCTCTGCATTCAACTAGGTTATGTTTATCTGCAGGGCAATTTTAGAGGACTGGAACACTTTTAATTTAGCTGTAGACAGTGTGATGATGGGATCATTTCAGGAAAGGCTGTAGGCAACAACAGGTGAAATGGAAACACAAGCTTTACAACTAAGGGTTTCCCAGCATATATGGGTAAACAAGTTGATGAGGATAAAATTTGCAATTGTATTTCAGGAAAAATACAGACCAAATTACTAGACCAAAACCATGTCAACCACATCAAGAGGGCATGCTCACTGGAAAGACAGGGGACTTAACCTACTAGAGCCTTTGAACTCATCTTTCAGGTAACAGGGATGCTCCCAGCAGGGTATGAAGTGGTCTGAGGAATGGGCTTGTCTCTAGGAGACTTCCTTTGCTATGGAGGTGGGGTTCATAAAAAGCCTGGTAGGCTTTGCTCAGAGCTCGTAGACCAAGTAGCCAAACTGTGCTGTCACGGTGACAAATTTGGGCTCCACTGGCTACGGAAATGGAGTAATTTGGCTTAACTCATTAGCATGGGGTGGGGGTTTCTGAGGTCCAGTCTTGCTCAGAGGACTGCTCCTGAGAGCTGAGCTACATCTTTTAGGCCTTCCCATGAGCTTGGCTTCACCTGCTGAACTTCTGCCAGCATCACAGTCTCCAGCACAGAAACATCACCTGAAACCCCCTCTCCTGTGTTTTTGGTGGGAGTCACAGCCCGGTCCATGCGGGAAGCGAGCCAGCGTGTCAAACAGCAGCCAAGCAGCTTGCCTCCTGCCCACCATGCAGGGTGGGCAGCACGTGCTGGGCTCAACTCCCCCGTGGAGCAACCTCAGCCTTCAAAACTGTTACTTCTCAGGTTACGGTAAGTTCAATTAGAGTTAACGTGACTGTTTCACTCCAAGCTGTTGATGAACTGGCAACTGCTATCTTGATGATCTGTTTGTGATTATCCTACCGAGAGTTTAATTTTATTTTATTTTTGTCTGTTGATACTTGCTGTCCCAGGGGCAGGGCATTACATTACATGCTCTGTATACAATATTATGGTTACTCTTCAAATATGTACATAGAGACATGTTGTTTCTCTCAAATCTCTAGCTATTAGGACTTATTTTTAATGCTACATACGTTTGCTACACAACGCTTGGTTTTCGAAGCCCCTGTTTCTGTTCTCAAACCTCAGTCTTTATTTAAAAGTAGTATTAGAGTTGAATAACTGTAAAAAAATGAGATGTTTTTGCTGACTAAAGCAATGTCCCCAAACAGAGCAGATATAGATTATCGTCAGTGATGGATTCAAACACCTCTGGGGGCTGCTTGGCCTTTCTATTTACTATTATCAATGCTGTAATTTTGTTATCAAGATTGGCAGTTTCTTCTCACAGAAAAACTTTATTACAAGGCTGACCCACCTAACACCTCCCTATTAGTAACAGAAACAAATAAGAGTTGATTGTTCAGCTGCTGTCATTTAAAAAGACTAAATCAACCTGCCACAAAAGAATAATTCCCTCTGGTAACTTTATCCATTTGCCCTTGGTGGTGACACTGCGGATACCACCCTGGTTGAACTACATATTAGTTCCTAGAGAAGCACTTTGAAATATATAGCTTTGCACAATGCTGTAATTGAAAAAAATTGAATAGCCATACATGGTTCAGTAATCTGAAAAGAATGCAAATGTTCAGTTCTAATTGCTTTGCACAATTTAATACTATTTTGCTGCACTTTCCAAATGGGTTTATTCTGCTGTTCTACGTATATCTATTATACAATTTTGCTGCACAGGCTATATACAGGCAGCACTGTTTTTTAAAAGGATGTGTCAGTATTTTTATATTTTATGTTCTGACCATATTTTTAAAAGACTTACCTAACTAAATGACCCATTCCAGGTGTTTGCTATTCCAGTGAGAAGGGTGGCTGCTCCTCCAGAGTCCTGAAAAGGGTTCAGTAACCTGTGAGATGAGTTAAAGGCCTACTTTAAGCTGATCCATTAAAGTAGTCTTTTTTCTATTGTGTCTTGGAATCAAGTCTCTAAATTCTCTTTGGATTGGGGGAGCTTTAAAAACTGCCGTGAAATATGTGCTTTTTAAAATTTACTTTATAACATCCACTCAGATTGGTTTCTATTTATTTTACATACAATTCTTCTAGGTGTTTCTGGATCTTAAACTCTATATACTGCCTATCTGTGAAAAGCAGCTATTCTGAAATCTAAGGAAGAATGACTCTGAACAGACAGTCATCAGAACGGAACTTCAGATTTAACTTATAATTGCTTTTTTTTGTTAACCACTTGACATAATGTTAATGTCACATTTTGCTCTTAGTGCATTCCTCTCATAAATCCTACATACAATATGACTGTGCTTGAGACTACTTCTTTAAAAAAAAAAAAAGTTTATCTAAAAGAATCATTAATAGTAATATCTATAAATACCACAGAGACTAAATCACTGTGATCGTTTTCAAAGCAAATTATTTTACTGCTGATAGGGATGGTAATAAAAGCTTGTTAAGATGTAATTCAGAAAATACATATACATATTTTTCAAGCCTTCTCCTAAGGCTTGAACTAAGTAGAGGATTCTTTCTGTTGGTGGGGTTTTGCATCTGGTTGTTTTAAGGTTTCTGTGTTGTTTTTATAATGATACTAATGAAAAAAGAGTCATACTGGGATTTAAAGCAGGCAACACCAATAGGGTCAAATTGTTAAAAAGCTTAGGAAAAACACTTGCAATATTTTCAAGATCTGTATAGATGTATATATGCAAAAAAGCATGAATATAAATACAATCACACATTTCATGTGTGCCAAAATGTATGCTAGTAAATATTACAGTGCTTTTGGGAGGCTTATTGGAAACACAATCCCAGATGAGGGAAGTGTATCAGACTATCAGGATGTGAACTGCACAATGGAACAGAATGAACAGCAGAGAGAAGAAACTTCCTTTTAAAAAGTAAATTAAAAATAAAATGCATCTTCTTCATTTGTGGTGGGAAAATCAAAGACAAATGGAGACTAAGGAAAAGAGAAGATAAAGAGAAATTAATAAATGAAGATACACTGAAATAAAAACAATTGATGGTTGAGAGGAAGCTGAGACTGAAACTGCTTTTGGATGTCACTTAGTGGCATTGCACAGTGTTCTTTGTTCTAGGGCAAGCAGGCTTTAGAAAGCCTGTAGGAGATATGAGGTTCGTCCAGAGTTTCTAGGTGTTGGATTCTATTTTGTATTTATGTCAGTCTCCAAGTAGTTCTAGATGTAAATTCTTGAAGCATCCTAACTTTCAGCATATTTGTATCCCAATGATACTACCTTTATTATTCAAGAATAAAAGAGTCTTTTATACAAACTTATTTCTGATTACCTGTCAGTACACTGATTATAGAACATAATACCCGTTTTTAAGAGAGGTATTTCTTAAAATTAAGACAGACAATAGTAATTTTCTCTCTCTAGCCTATTTTGATTAGTCCTGCCAATAGTTTGGAACTGATTACTCAAATCTTGGCTAAGCAATGGTCAGGTCCAGATTGCTTTCTATGGAGGTAGGTATAGAGTCCACTGAAGGTTATTTTACTATAGCTGAAAAAAGAAGCATTGAATTGGGAATCAATATTAAGATATAGAATGAAAGAGTTAACTTCTGCAGTTTCACTGCCACTCTTCTGTTGGGACATTATTAACAAAGGCCTGATTGTTGTTCTGACTACAAGTATTAAGTACAAAAGAAAAGAACTTTATGAAGGTCCCAGACACAGACTGGCATTTAGACTGACTGTCCTTTTCCAAAGCAGCTTTTCTATTAAATAAGTCCATTATTTAAACATGGTAGCTTTAATTAAATCTCTATAATCTCCCATCAGGAAAATGACATTAGCCTGCTAGCCAGGAAAATATGGTAAGTCCAAACAGTATCCCTGTTATTAGCGCTTGATTGTCTGTTGGAGTGTTTGATCAAAGGCATGGAGATTTTGATGTTGTTTTACAGTAAGGCTAGCCCAATGTACTCAGGAGTGTGTGTGTGGCGGGGGTTTATAATAATTACAACTCTTTCTAAATAACTGGACCTAAAATCCTAAAGGCTGCACAAAATACTGCTCTTGTACTGGTCTAGCTCCTCCTCGCGCGGTGCGGTTGCATCACTATAGAAGTGCTTGCGTCACTATAGAACTAGCAGAATTTATTGGCAGATGAGAAAGCAGATAAGTGTGTAAGATGCATTTACCAAACACAGATGTGTCTTCCCCTAAAGGCTGTAGTATTGGGAACTGTAGGTATATACACAAATAAAGTTCTTTATTTTTCATTTAAGTTTTGGTTAATTTATGCTAAATATCTTGATTTAAGATCACACCTTTAAATACTGTTTCAGATGTGAGATCAGAAGCATCTCTAAAGGATTTCACCCATCTCTTTGGATAAAAGCAGTAGAGATACAGAACTGGTAAATATAATCATTGATGTGGTTGTTTAATTAGTGGATTTGTTTGCATATTTCTGTCCAATTTGGCTTTATGGTTTACACTTAATTCTTGTCTACTCACCACTTTTGAGTAAGTGACGTAGTTAGACCAGATTGAGAGGGGGTGGTGCACAGGAGACCTACCTGCATAGTGTCTGAGTACACACTACCATGGAGAAGTACTCAGATTGTCTGTGTCATCAAATGGGCTAATTCTTTCTTCTAGGGAAAGGCAATAAAATAAAAGATCATGGAGTTGTTTGTGCTGGAAGTCCACTTGTCACCTGTCCATCATCACTGCCCTTCCTGTTTCCACTGAAATCACTGACAGCTGCTGTTGACTTCAAGGGAATGAGCATGAAGTCCCATGTGACAAATATGAAAATGATGGTAGTCCTAGACTTCTGAGTTTTATAGGAATGCAATTATCTTAAATATGGGCTGTTACTACCACCACAAAAAAAAAAAAAAGGGAGGGGAGGGATGCAATTACCCAGAGAGCATGTGGCATGCTTTTCACTGATTAGACTGTCCTGTTTGATTAAATTCCTCAGTATTTTTAATTTTCTAGCCCTAATTGCTGCCTTACATCTTTCTTGGGTCCCTTTGTTCTAACTCATCTGCTTTCAGGTCCAGATTTATTTTTTCAATGCATTCAGATTCCCCACAAACGTATCCTGTCATTATGTGTTTTATCTGTCTCTGCAGATGGTTATTTGACAGTAAGTTTCCATCGACTCCAGAGAGTGGGTCCTGTAAATACCCTTTGTGGTTCTCAGACGGAGTAGTTGCAAAATGGAATTGATTAAAAGGTCAAAAAACATTACTGTTGCAATGTCTGAATTGCTCCATCAAAGTAGTAGTGTGACAAATGTGTGCAAATCTTTTCAAGGGACTCGTCTGGATTTTTAAAAATTGTTCTTTTTCACATCAGCTTCCTGATGTTTCCCAATGAGAGAGATATTTTCAAATTGTAGATACAAATTAGTATCTCCTCTTACACTAGTGTCAATTAGTAGTAACTCTGGAGGTAATGAGGTTCCCCTAGTCTGAATTACGGTAGGATTGAGATTCATAGTATTTAATCTGTTTTCCAAATTCTGATGCTAAGTTGTTCAAAATAGCTGTTTTGAAACCAATAGCTTTATTAGTATAACTAGGTAAGGTGAGACTTCTTGCAGAAAGTGCAAGTAACGAGACCATACCTGGCTCTTTCAACATCAGAATGACTGACGGGGAGCCAGTGAGTACAAGTAATTCCAGATTTGTTTCACATATAGTACATGACACAGGAGAAGGAGTAGCTATATGTCCTCTCCTGCTCAGAAAGTCATAGAAGGCCAATGAAGTCTCAAAGGTGATGATACTAATTTATAAGGATGTCATGGCCAGGGCTTGGCAAAAGGTTCATTCTCAACTTATCTTCACAGCAGCCTTTACCATCTAGTTATCTAGCCATTCTACATCAGGATATAATTTTCCCCCTCACCATTTAAAATACATATCCCACAAATAATTATTAGCCACTGCATCTTAGTTATCTGCATTGAATCCCAATGGAGTCAGCATAATTGTAACTTTTATTGCCAGCTAGGTAAGCCCCATATGGTGCCTGCTCCTTGTGATTTTTCGGGCAGCAGAACCTCACTGAGCTGATGTGTACGTTCCACAGTAAAACACAAACCTTTGCTCCATGATGAAGGCAAAGCCTCGGTGTGAACAACCTCTGTGTCTCTCCATCCACATGAGAGTAGAGAGAGATAATTTATGTCCATCTGCCACATCATTAGTGAATTGGGCACTTGAACTAATCTTCAGGGCTTGAATAGGGAATTGTTTTTACATTTCCTTATGTGCTCTCGTAAAAGCAGAACTTCTTTTCGGATGTAGTAAGTCAGTTTGTCTCACTCTTGGTTTAGCTAGGCAATCACTGGGCAGACGGGCATCAAACTGAGAACTGTCTTCTTGACAGATTGCGCACATATTCTTTGCAGAGTTTATATATGTTTCAGGTGGATTTAAGACTGGACTTCACACAGGAGTTTGAGGGAAGTTTCCTTCAAATTCTGGTCACAGATTCACAGCATGGTTGAGTTGGAAGGGACCTGTGGAAGTCATCTGGACAAACTCCCCTGCTCAAGCAGGGCCACCTAAAAGCCAGTTGCCCAGGACACGTCCAGACAGCTTTTGAATACGTTTAAAGGGGGAGACTCCACAACCTCCCTGGGCAACCTGTGCCAGTGCTCGGTCACCCTCACAGTAAAAAGTGATTCCTGATGTTCAGAAGGAAGCTCTTGTGTTTCAGTTTGTGCCCATGGCCTCTGGTTCTGTCACTGGGCACCACTGAGAAGAGCCTGGCTCCATCTTCTTTGCGTCCTCCCTTCAGGTATTTATACACATTGACGAGATCCTTGATCCTATCAAAAAAATAATTTCAAAGGGAACAGGATTTGTGAGGGAAAATCAGTTTGCCTATGGGTTTGAACAAAGCTGCTTTTGCATGAATTCTGGAGTACCTATATCTGTAGGATGTGTCGCTGGTGCCTAACTTCCACTCCGTAATCTGCAGCCATTTGCAGACCTGACTCTCGATCACAAAGGAGCGCTTCACTGCCTGGGCAACAGAGCTGACTGGCACATGCACAGTAAATTTGAGGCACGTTGTCACATGCAGGGTGAGGGGAAATATGGTCACAGAGAGCAGCCACCAAGCACTCAATTAGTTTGTGTGACTAGTAAAGGGTGATGTGCGAGATAAACTGCTGTGGGGGGCAGATGGCAACCCATAAGCCTGGGCTGTAGGATGATAAGGAATGTCTTATTGAACCATACAAGTGGCATCGTTTCTTGAACAGTGAGAAGTATTCAACATGTGACACTGTTCTCCAGAAACTTTTAGGTTTTTTTAGTTGCTGGTGTTATTGCAGTTTATCTAAATTATTTGGATGACAAAAAGTACTTCCAGATAAATATGACTTTGCATAATCTTAAAGCAATATATAGAGATGGTAGAAATATTGCAGTTCAGTAGAACAGGAAAACTAAATTCTAAATGGCAGGACAGTCCCAGTTCTGTATTTTGTAGTGTCTAATGAAATGTCAGATGCAGTACAATCGATTATAGATGGCAAATATCAAAGATAGAATATGTTACTACATAATTCTCTCAAGCACATTTAGTTTCTCATTAGAATTAATTCACTATTCTTTCCCAGACTATTATTTCATAGCAACATTTGTGATTTCTCATATTATAATACTGCTTTAAAAAAAGCTCCTTTAGATGAGTGTAGGCTGTAAAGTAGCACATTGCCAAATTAGGAAATATACCTTTTCCACATAAAGTCCTATAACAGGAGAAAATAAACACACACTACTAAGGAGCAGCTGCCAGAGAGGTTCACCAAATTCTGTCACTGCTGGAGAGGCAGACAAATCTTTTTCTTTTGTACTTTTTCCTGGCTAGCAGGAGGAGCTGGACACAAAAGCTTCCCTGGGTCTCTTTGGTTTGCTCTTACACCGCTGTGCACTGGTACTGGGTCTGCTCTTAGCTGGTGGCCCGTACACTCATGCTAACTCCTAGCTTTGTACCTGGCTGTTCTTGCAAAAAACTCAGGGTCTGCCCAATAGATAGGCAGTGTGCCTGCCTGTATCTTAAGGTGCAGGTCCCTACCTTCTTTTAACTCTGTTTAATGTTCCTGCTACAAATTTAAATCTGCTCCCTTGGTTTTACAGTGCGAGAAGCTGAACATGGGAAAGAAAAATATAAGCGTGTAAAGAGGCAATGCATTGCAATCTAGGTGCTGAAGCATGGCTGTCATCCCTCCAATTCACCTGCTGAAACAGCTCTGGTGGTTCTCAGATATCACATACGGCTGTTGCGGCTTTGCTGGCAGTGTTGGCCTACCCTCATAATGTTCATGTTCTGTTGTTGTTTTGGCAGGCTACTAACATTTTCCTGAGGAAGGAACACATACAAGGGAAGAAAAACAATGAATTCAAGAGCGTCAAGCTACTTAAAAATAGGGTTCACTGCCACCTCCCCCAATATACATTGCTGTGAGTAAAGCTTCAGCACCAGTGTTATGTACAGCAATTGCAGCGCAGGGCTGTCAGTTCTCATTATTTAGAAACTGAGCAAATGGATTGCATTACTTCTTCAAACAGTCTTCTGAAATCACGCTGTTGAGCAGAACAAGAGGCACCAGTGCAGCCATAGACTTTCACATGGTTTGAATTGAAGCAGTCTTCTTTCCTCCGTTCTCCCTGCAGCACCATGGAGTGCCAGAGTTGGTGCACTACCTGAACTGAAATGCAAAGTAACCATGCTTTATGATTTTTTTTAAATGAAAATTTAGCAATATTCAGTTGGTCCAGGGCTGAAGTGAAATATTCAGTTAGGAATAAGCCTCACAAATACAAAAATATAAAGGGGACTGTAGCGTGCACTGGAAATGATAGCCTTTTGTTGGGATTCTGCAATATTGTAGCAGTCTGTGAAAAGTTTGAAATTTGTGACAGTCCCAGTAGCATCATGGGATCTGTTTAATGGAAATTTCTGTACTGTGGAGCATTTGTAAAAAACTCACCAGACTAGGAGTACCCATGCGTTGGAAAATTTAATTCTTATAATGCTCTACTACCATTATGAGTTCTTTTGTATTTCAGTAATGAATTACCACTTTAAAAATAATAAAGCAGCAGTTGGGTAGAATTCCTTTCAGCCATAAAAGGGCAATGGGTACAGAAATCCATCATTCTGGTTACAGTGCTAACTTACAAATGATGAAAGTATAATGATTTTTTTATATATACTGTTTGCATGATCCAACTCTTGTTAAATGTGTGCTAAAGTATACTGGAATCACAGGTCCTGAAATATAGTATGTGTGACCCAAAGGCAAGGCTATTTATCACTAGTTTTTCAGATCTGTGGATATTTTGCTTCTGTGGGACTTCTGTGGTCAGTGGCAGTTATCTCTACTGTTTTCTTTTGGTCTTTTGCTTAAGGATTGTGCAGAGCCTCAAACATTTTAAAATAAAGTTTAACAGAAAGAATCTATTTGATAACAGTCACACCCTCTTGCAGTTACGATTTGTGATTAAAAAAAATGTGAGAAAAACACTCTGCGTATAAAAGCCTTTGGTATCACATTGGTGTCAGTGCTGGCTTCGTGTTACCATTACCAGCTTCTTTTCCAGCTTATAGGTTAGCCGAGATAGTTTGTCTTTTCCAGTGACAGTGGCAAGAGGTGGTGGGTATGAAATATGACCACGTACGTGTTTAGAAAAACTCAGGTATTTTTTGTGTAGAAAATGTTGATGTTTTAAGTGAAAATGAGAAGAGAGCTGAGATGAAAATAATAGAAATCATTCTTCAGTTCTAGAAGTATAAAGACCACTTTGTTAAATCTGGGTAAAAAACCCCTCTCTTTTACTTAAAGAGTAAAAACTGAGTACACCTTCTCTTTTATTGCTCTGATGATGCATAATGCTATAATTTCTTTCCCTAATGATACACTTTTGTATCTACCTACTCTATTGCTCTGATGATGCATGATTATGCAATTTCTTTCCCTAATGATACACTTTTGTACTTACCTACTCATGTGTCTGGCAGATTATGAAGAATAGAATAGAATACAGTTTTATATTTATGACTAAAAGCCAAGTTTTAGTTCTTCATGTACTGCCTTCTCTGAGGTGTCATGTTCAATCAATAATGCTACGAACAAATTGCTTCAAGCATGTATTCCTCCTTCTAGTATTATTTACTTTTATTTTGATGAACAAACTAGAACCAGAGTAGACTAAAATTCAAGCGTGGATTCATTTTCAGCAGGTCAGCTTGTAATAAAAAAAAATGTTTAAACTTGTTAGAGAGAGGCATATCAATGAAAGCAAAGGAGATTCAGAAGGCTAGGAAATTAATTTTATTAATCCAATATGGCATATATATGCTCTTTCACATGAATTTTAGTTTATTCTGTTTCTAAACCCACTAAATGCTAATGAGGGGAATAGCAGTGACTTCTGGATCTACTCCTTTTGTCTCTTTTCTAATTTACTGCTGTGGGGTAAAAACCCAGCAGATATGCAATGCCATTGTAGGCACCAGAGACAACAACTTGAAACGCATAATAAAAATTCTCCATTTATTAGATTTGTCGTTCTGTGATTAAAAACATATCTTAACAGCAGACATCTGTTGGACAACTTACGTGGTTCCTTATTGTCTTGGTATGTGAGAAAATACTGCAGGCCGTATTGCTCAGCCTTGTTAGACCCTAGTACATTACGGATGCACAGGAAATTAAGCATATGCTCAGGGATGGAGTTGTAATAACATGCAAGTTTGGTGTAATCTGTTGAAATGAAAGAGTGCCATTCCTTGTTCTGTGCCCTATGGAAAATAAAAGGAGGGAATGACAGGAGCCCTCTTCCCTTGCTTGATTTCATGTGTTATATCTGATTGGCTGTGAATCAAGTTTGACAGAAAAAATAAGTGTGTGGTAAGCAGCATGTTAACATCAACATAATTTTGCAGCTGCTCTTTTGAAGCCTTGTACTATGGCCATTTCGTGAAGACATCACTATAAAGAGCAGTGTTACAGAGCAGAGCTCTGCTTTCACTGATTTTCACATGAGAAGTTAGGTTTTTTTTCCCCCCTCAGTAAAGATACTTCCTTCAGGCTTCCCTAAATGGGATATCTCTTTCCTTGCTATAAGTACTTTTCTCCCTGTGGGCACAACTAACCAGTCTCTTAAAGGTGACTGCTTTGAAGTCAAAATAGCCCTGTGGGCTGCCAGCATGCAGCAGACTTTGTGTGTACTTTCAAAGCAAAAAAACCCTTCATTGTTATAGCAAGGAGTTTCAGAAATATCCAGGGCCAGCTCTGTGTTTTGCAAGTAAATATGCAATGATGCCCGTGAAAAAAGTCACCAAGGACTTGGTCTAAATATAAATAATATTTATTTACTACCCATGGTTCATCTGAAATTTGTGTGCTATAAAGGTATCAAAACAGGTCAATAGCTTAATGAGCTAGATTTTAAAAATGTTGAAGATTCATATGAATAAAAATATATTCAAATTTACAATAGAGAAGGTTTAAATCTTCATGTTTCAGGACACAAAACAGCCTCCATGGAAGTTTAGGAAGGAACTCGTTTTGAGTCTAAACAGGCAATTTCCTGCTGAAATACTGGGCTATTTTCCCCCAAATTGAAGTCAAAGACGGGCTACGTAAGAGCAGTGGGCTACTATTTTGATATGCTGTGGCAATTACCACAGAATTGTATCTCCGTATACTTCCAAGACGACATAAATATATCCTGTCCTTGCGGACAACCCGGGAGCTGCAGTAAGTACTGAATCCTTTTTACAGTGAATACCGTATTGTCAAAGCGCTAAGATTCAGAAATGGGGCTTTGTGCCTTTCTGGGATGTGGACAACAGCTGAGGTCAGGTCTTGCATCAAGGTAACGTGTTCAATAACTAGGAAATACGGAGGTGAAGGTACGTGCTGGGCGGTGTCCTGGTTCCGGCTGGACTTTCTTCCCAGTTAACTTTCTTCCCAGTAGCTTGGGGGTGTGCTGTGTTTTGGGTTTGGTGTGAAAGGAGCATCAATGGCCCATTGATGCTTTGGCTCTTGCTGGGTGAGGCTTGCACCGGGGAGAGGGAGCACAGCCGGGGTGGTGGACCCAGCTGGCCAGTGGGGTATTCTATACCATGTGACATCATGCTCAGTATAAAAACCAGGTGGGTGGGGCTCGCCCCCCATTCGTGACACGCGGTCGGCGGTCAGTGAGCAGTTGTATTGTGCATCGCCTGCTTTGTGTATTCTGTTATTGTTGTTGTTCTCATTGTTATTATTACTGTTCTACTTTGTTTTATCTCAATTATTAAACTGTTTTCATCTCAACCCGGGATTTTTCCTACTTGTGCCCTCCTGATTCTCTCCCTCATCCTACCGGAGGGGGGGGTGAGCGAGCAGCTGCATGGGGTTTATTTGCTGGCTGGGGTTAAACCACGACAGGCAGTTATCAGTCTAACTAACTCTTTAGGACTGATGATCATTGCTGCAAAAATGTTCATCAGAGTTAACAAAGTACCAAATAAGTGGTGGCTTCTCCATTTCTTGACCCTCTCAAGTTGACACTGAAGACATATGGAATACCTGTTTGTAAATCAGAATGTGACCGTTTCAATACCAGAGCAACTGGGTTAATTCTATGCCTTGTGGTATACATGTGTTAGAGGTCGTGGAAGTCAAACTGGATGATTTTATGATGTTTTCTTGCTGTTTATTGGTAGGTATGAGAAAGGCCTAAGAGAATGCCTTCCCCAGCGGTTGTGTCTGGCTCCAAAGGTTAATTTCAATAGGCATTTCAGCTGGATTCACTCTGTTAGCTGTATCTAGACTGAGTGAAAGAGAAATTCCTTGGAGCTAGGCTGTGAGTGTAATGTGAAGTCAACACATGCTATGAGAAATCAGGGATGTCTTTTTCCAGTGTTTAACTTGATACGTTGTATGAACGAAGAGTTTTCTTCCTGAGACAGTGCAAGTGGTATGGTAGCATATATGACAGCGGGCTTTAGGACTCGGCAAGGAGTAAGTGAAGAAGGTTGAGAAATTCTCCTCTGGGAAGTGATGAAGAAGAGGCTAATACCTAGCAAGTATGGAGAGCTTTTCTTATCTGATTTGTAGGCCACAGGCTAGAAGTTCCTTTGAGCGATGTTTTACTGAATTGCATGAAGTGAAAGGTGCTTATTTTTTATAAGATTTGGAACTTTTCCTTTTCCAAAGTCTTCTAGTGCTGGATAGCTAACCTGCAACTTCTATAAGTGGTACAAGTATTTTTCCATCCACAAGATTTCCTTTTCCCATTTTTTTGTTTAATTTTCCCTGTGTCTGATTAAGCAGGTGAATTACTTTGTGTATGAGTAGTATATTTTTCTTGAAAAGAAAGCCTTTGATAGTGCTCAGTTCTGACAAATTTAGTAACTGTATATGCTACCTGATGTCAAAACAATTTATCCATTTTTTTTATAGCTACAGCTAGAGTTGTTTTTTATGGTTACTTTAGTCCAAATAAATATTCCTGACTAAGTGGATCAAGATAAAACCACAATCTGTAGTTGCTTCTTTCAACAAATACTAGATTGGGACAGTCATTTGTCCATTCCACTCATGGGTTTTCTGGCTCCTTTCTTATTAGACATTACCCAGCAGTTAACAAAAAAGTCTAGAAGAAGCTTATGCTTGCTTTTGGACCTTGGTCAAATCTGACCATATTCTGATAAGGAGATTTAAAGCAGTGGGTATGTACATAAATTGTACATTTTCAAGTGAAGTGGTGGGGACAGATGTAACAGTCAAACGGCACAGAGGTCCTGCTTTCTGATGTAGGCACGGTAAAGATGGAAATCCCAAAGTCACTTCTTTTGATCTAAGGAATTTAGGCGGTATCATATAGGAAATGTTTGGTAAAACCAGGAATTGTTCCCACTCCTGCAGACTTTGGCTACCATGAAAATGCTTATTTGTCTTTACTGGTTGACTAAATGATTCCAGGGGGGTGGCCCGTTATAAGGAAGAAGTGTAGACTCTGTTCCTGAATGTAGTTGTCTCCGTATCTTAATTTTCACTACAGAACTAGAAAGATCTACCTCTTTTTTTCTGAGAGGGGAAAAACCCCCACTTTTTGGTGTGCCTCCTGACTTTTAATAATAACACAGACTTCTTTGCCTTGCAGTGAACCAGTTCCACAAGGAGATTGCCACATCAGATTACGTGATTTTGCTTCATTTCCAGGCAGTGCTATTTAATATACATCTGCTATGTAATAGATGCAAAAAACCAAAATGATTTTCAGTTGCGTTAGTCTTTATTGGATCTGACCTCTGGTCTAGGAGGTGAAGGGAGAGTGGAAAATGAAAGCTGATTTGGTATTAGCCCACTATTCATATTAGAAAAAGTAAACGCTTTTGCGGTTTTCCTTACAGAGGTGTCTTTATTCATTTGACATGCCTTTAATAACTAATTCTAGTTGTCTGGTTGCCAAGATAGATTTCCTACAGGCAGACTTAAAAGCGATTTTGTCCTCTTTGAATGCATGGCTTCAAATGATCCCAGAACAGCAAACATTAAACTTCCCCCTAGACCTTGAGATTTTCTGAAGCACTGCAATAACATAAAAGGATAAGACTATTAGAAAAAAATAAATAAATGAATTAAGCATGCTCCATATGATATGAGCAGGACAATAAAACTCCTTGTTTTTCTGTGCTACCTAATATCTCCTTTCTAGCGTTGGACATATGCTGTGGATTTCTCACTATGCCCATTTTATGGATTTCACTATCACCATTCGTAGATACCTGGGGATGAGAATGTTTTGTAGGTTTCATCTGAAAGCAAGGAGCCAACAGATCCCAAAACTTTTCCTTTCACAGATGACTTTGTCACTGTTTCTTTCTCACATTATCACAAAGTTTTAAATATGTGTCTGGTATGTCTATGAGCGTATGTAAAACTGGCATGTGAACTGGGAAGTAGGATGTCTTCTTTGTCATTTAACTGTGCTATGCACATAAAGCAATTAGGAGCAATTTTCAAACTTGGCTTCATACAAAACCAAATTGAGCTTGGGTCTGCTTGGTGCTAAGAGAAAGAGCATGAGAAAAAATATTGTCATTTCCAGGCATGGAGTCACGCTGTCAGGAGGTATATCTGCTATGGGGCTGTCCCCATGCATTTTGGGTTAAGTTTGGTTAAAATTTGGAAGTTGGCACTCTAGTGCAGTGATAACCAAAATCAACCTGCTCTTTGGGTTACTGAAGTCTAATAAGATATTCATTACAGGTAAATACTACAAAGCTTTTCACTTCAGCGTAGTTTTAAATGAGCTTGGTTCGGTAATAGAAGCAGCCTTGCAACTGAGAAGGTCTCAGGCAGACTTAGTTCTTCAGCTGAGGACCTTGGTGTTGCCATAGACCATAGGTTGTGCTTAGTGACCACGTCACCTCATTCAGTGCAAGAAGTTTCATCTCCGTCCTGTATTGCACTGAGCAGAGAGACCAGTCCCAATCCCTCCCTGAAGTTGAGTAATTTAATTGTCACCTTCTGAGAAGTGATTTCATAGGATGCCACACGCTCTTCCTCTCAGCCCATGCCCACCAGATATTTGTCCACTGCTCCTTTGGCAAGCTCTTTAAGCACTGTTGACAAGAACAATATGTTTTGAAATAAAAGTTCACAGCAATAGCTTGTGCAATGGCCATGCATTTCCATTTCACTGTGGAAAATACCTTGTGGATAAGGCTTGGGTCCATCCCGTTTAGTTTTTTTAATGGTTACATCACAGTGACAGCTCAATAGCGTTATGTGATTGTTTGAAGACATGGGTCCATAGAAACATCCAAAGAGGACCCATTTCTGGCAGCTGAATGCACTGCTTACATCAGAAGTTCTTGTTATTTCTCCTTCCATACATTATCTTACAACTCATACAATGCAATTTAATGTCTTTTCTGTTAATCGAGTAATCTCAAGGCCTTTTGACGTGGCATTCTGACACTTCTGTACTGCCAGTACCATGGTTATCAGCAAATTTTGTCAGCACAGTTTCACATTTTTATGCTAAGGACACTGCTGAAAACATCAAACATGCTCAGACCGAACTGTGAACAACTCCATGAGTAGCCTCCCATGGCGCTGATAATACTTCTCAATCACTAACTCTTCTTAGCCAGTTACCTGTTAATCCTTGGGTTCCCCCCCCCCCCAATAATTTACTCTCTGACCCTGTATTGAATGTTTACAGAAGCATAGACAGATGAGATCTTCCTTTGTCTGGGAGACTGGTTTATTTTCTAAATGAAGCTACAAGGTTTGTAGTTTGGATGATCTGTCTTTGGTAAAAACATGTTGCTTATTACCACATTTTCTAGATTCCTCCACATAATTTCTTAAATTTTTGCAGCTTCCTTGGTACCCATGAACCAGTAAATGTCTGGACCACTGTATGACCCTCAGTGGTGCAGGGATCCTGTGACATAAATTAAATTTCATTTTTAGAGAAAAGCAAAGTCATGCTACACCTCCTTTGCTGCAAAAGCAGTTTTTTTTATGCCAGGGATATGATAAATGATTGCACTTGAAACAGCCTGCAGCTTATAACATCACCCTGCCAAAATAAAACTACGAAAGCTAGCTTGCACTGTACAAACCTGTTTAAGAAATTGCAATTTTAAAAGCAGAGCAGTTGTTTTGAAATGCAATTAAATATTTTGGCAAGTTTCTTCTAAATATTGTATTATTTTTACAGGACACTGATTCTCACGCCATGCAAGTTATAGCCATTTAATTGTATTTTATATGGTATCAAACTTTCTGCCAAAATGCGGTGTTGGAATGTTTTTCGTTGTTACGGGTCTATCAGCATTACATCATTTACTCACTGCATCATGTGTGACACACATGTCTGTGCTTAACCTTTAGAGTTAGGATATTTGAGCCTACTTTAATCAAATGTTATACTACTAAATGGGGGTTATTCTTTAAAGCTTTCTTGCTGAGGAAACAGGTCTGAGTTTTCATATGTCCGCCCACTAGAGGTTTCTATCAAATTTAATAGAATCATAATTACTGACAAATTGGCACGTACTAGAGGCCAAAATTTAAACTTGGTTGCCTTTGTTCTATTGCCTTAACCCTTATTTCTCATGCAAGCATCCAAAAGCTGTGGACTGGAAGATGCATGTCCACACTCTCAGGAAACCAGTAAGACCAGTGGCTTCTTCGCAGGAGACAGAATGGGAAAATGTTGAAGTTGTTCAAATGCAAAGACATATTTCTTCCCTTACAGAGGTGTCTGTGGATGTCCCCAACACACTCTGCCTCTTCTTCACTGCTATCGATCTAGAAAAGAGACAGGCAGCCCTTCAAACAGCCCTTTCAATGCTTCTGTGTGCAGAGCCTTAGGGGTTGGATTTCACACCCCTCAGGATAACCGAAACGAGATTTGCTCACAATGCAGCTACCAGTAACCTGTCCCACAGGGGCCTTTATTCTGGGATCCTTTGATTAAGCTGATGGCTATTTCTCCATTCTAAGCTTTAGGTAGTAAGTCACCCAGCAATTTATGCCATATTTTGGGAAACTTGGATAACTGGGAAGGGTTTCTGTGGTGAATGTGGCTGTCGGTAGTGTGGGAAGAGATGAGCTTTATGAGCACCTTTCAGAACAGAAGGAAATCATAACCCACATAAAGAAAAGCTTTGGCTTAGAAAACCCTCTCCTTCCCCTCTCTTTGCTCAGTCTCCCCAGGTGTTTGTCAACCGTGCAAATGTATAAGACATATACATAGCAAAGACTATCCTAAAAAGCAGGTGCAAGACTATGGTGAGATTCCTATCAAGTTTCTACTTCCATTTTTTTCAGTAAAGTTCAAAAGATAGTGTATTGCAAATCCCAGGCCGGGACTAGAACATGGAGGTAGCACCGCAGTGCTGCACTGGGAAGACACCGAAAAGCCGCTAGATGTGTCACTGACGTAGACCCGCATTGCGCAGGGCTCACCGAAGGCAATGAAAAAGACTGCGGGGCAACTCAATCAGGCTCTGAAGCAGAAGAATGGGGCCACTGAAGCCAACCTGATCTCACTTGATTCGAGCAAGTACTATACTTAGGTATGTTGTGGAGTTTGAGCTAAAGGTTCAGCCCTGATGTTAGTGAGACCAGCAGAGTCGCCTCGCACAACTTCTTAAAGAGAAGTTCCAAATCCAAGCTCCTTTCCCACAGGAACGCTTCCCTGCGTTTGAAGCTTCTTCTGCTCTGTCCTAATCGACATACAGACCTCAGGAAGGCCAGTTCAAATCCACTGTGAAACAAATGGAGACAGCCATTTGCTTGTCTGGATCCTAGAAAAATCTTTGCATTAAAGAGAATATATAGATATCCATCTCAAAAGCTGTTTTCCCAGAAAACAGAAAAGGAAGACAGAGCATGGGTGAACTATCAAGTTAAAGTTTCTCTCTTGACTAAAGTCAGTTGGTTTAAGTAAATACAGATTTTAAACAACATTATAAAAAGTATCTTTTGCCAGATGGTATATTTGTAAATACTAAACATTAATTGAGAAAGACTGTTACCTATGAACCTGTGTGAAGCTAGAGGAATTATTGGAGGGTGGGGTGTAGGGGGTTGGCTGGTTTATTGCTTAACTAATGAAAACATTTCAGTGCCATTAATTACGATCAATGGCTAAGCCTGTATGTGGGTTAAAGACTTAAAAATTATCTGATTTGCAGCTCTTTTCTATTTCATTTTATAGGTAGTGTAAGTGATTCTGTGTCATGAGAAAATGTATACAACACTGATAAATCCATAAAGTATTTGACCTTTAATCAATCCTAATATTTTCAATCCACAGAGCCTTCTTAAATGCCTGTAACCTTGGCCCTTCCACTCCCATTCATCACAATTACTGTTCGAGCTGTCTGATGCAACGCACAAAGCATTGCACGTTGACATCCAATATTTTATCATTAATAAAATAAAAAAAAAAGTAAGAAACTTTCCAAGTACTTCTGCTGTTCTGATATTTTCCAGTGCAGTGCCCAGGAGAGGAAAAGGGACAGTTCTGATTTATGTTAGTGCTAGCAGATACTGTTAATTAGTGTTTACTGTTAGCAGAATGTAGATACAGTTGATTCTCTAAACAACTTGATTCTTGATGCTATGCTAGTTTTCAGTGATTGTTAACCTTTTCATACTGAGAATAGTGTTTGTAAAATAGCCAGGTAGACAGTATGGATTGCATTTTAAACAAGAGTTTAAGGAACCTGGAACAGTAGTAGACATGAATTAAGAGAGCTTTGGACCAAACCATGCAGACCTTATTCATGCTAGAAAACATGAGGTAGGGCTAATAGGATTGTTACAAAAAATCTAACATTTTCTCCCATCCCCCAAGACTTTTATTATTGTCTTGATCAAAGAACACTGCAGTGATGGATGGAAATGCTGACAAAGTTTACCCGCAGAGGAGTTGGCTTCCGTAGACGGCTGAATGATTCAATGCAGAGAACACTGGACTCCTCGTGAAGGAACCTGCAGTCCTGCTGCGCACCCAGGCAGTTGCTTTACCTTTCTGGGGCCTTTTACTCTTTGTGCGCCTTGTCAGTGAAAACGTGAAGGTTTTTTTCTTGGACAGTCTCCCTCCACACACATTCCTCTGCCAAGTACAAAGAATAACAATTTTGGATTGAGATAAGTATGATAAAAATAAATATTACTGAAATTTTCTCTTGTGTAGCATTGGCTTTCACATCACCTATGATTCACAACCCCCATGAGGCAATAGGTGCTGCCCGGGATTTTTGCTGAAAGAGAACTTCCATTTTCTTTGCATTCTGAATGAAATATGAGTTCTTGAACCTCTCCTATATAAAAGCACCATTTGGATATGTTATCCTGCTGCTATTTGTCCAGTTTCAGATCTATAATGTGCTCCCCAGACCTCTCGCACCCAGTACCAAAATACACTTTCATTAGAATCGTAGAATCATTTAGGTTGGAAAAGACCTTTAAGATCATTGAGTCCAACCGTAAACCCAGCACTACCAAGTCTACCACTAAACCACGTCCCTAAGTGCCACATCTACACGTCTTTTAAATACCTCCAGGGATGGTGACTAAACCACTTCCCTGGGCAGCCTGTTCCAATGCTTAATAACCCCTCTAGTAAAGAAATTTTTCCTAATATCCAATCTAAGAGTATGCTTTACCTGTATATAGCTCTTTATATGTACACCTTTATACATATGTATATATTTTTCAGAATAAGAAAGTATCATGACTACTTCAGTGGCGAAAGGTCAGAAATGCAAAGAAACGGCAAAATGTTTTTATACATGCAAGTTCCATCTTAGCTGGAAGGGTTTTATGTTCTCTTTCTCCATCTTGCAGATTTTTCTTAGCATAGTTTTTATAGGTCTTAACGATTTATTAGCAGGACTTATAATTTTAACGGAAATCATGAAAAAATGACATGGGAACATGATCTAAGTCCCCCCTCTCCCCCAGTGATAGTTCTCTCTTGTTTTTCCAGCTATTTTGCCAAGCCAAACAAAATGATTATAACTGAGCACTGATGTGTAAGAATTAGCATGATATGTCTCTGCAATGCTGGATGGAAGAACGAGCATGATTTCATTTTTACTGCAGTTACCCTGTAGACTCTGCAGTTTTGTGCGGGTGGAAGGTTCACAGGAATGCCATGGAAAGATTTACAGACTTTCTGGCCAGGTTGATCACTAGCCTTTCTGACATCCTGTCTCTGTTGACAAGACTCTGATATTAATTACAAGATAAAAATCTTAGCCTGCCCTGGAGAGCTCAGGGATCACATCATTTGAGTGTGGGAAATATGGACTGTAGCATTATTGTACACAGGGTACCCACAGACTAAAGTGCCAGACCTTCAGTTCTGCATAAAAGAGGTTCTGAGAGAACGTTATAGGTGTAAGAGCAGACAAAATTGGTTAATTCTACTGTCTTTAGTGGAACTAGAGAACACTAAAGGAGCTGATAACCTATTCCTAAATAATAAAAACTGTGGCAGCAGTTCCATTCTGCTGAGTATTGAATATCCTTAATCCCCAGAAGAAAATGGCTGATCATCAGAACGCATGTTTTCTGCCATTCATGCAGAAGACGTGAAGTTCGAGAGGTCCCAAAGAACACCCATTCCCTTCACTTCATTTATGCACAAAAACTCCATTGCGTAAATTTTGCACATTTTTATAAGGCTTAATCAGATAGTACTTGCAGCTTTGTTTCAACCTGGCATAAAATGGAGTGGCAAAGGTTTTTGTCTGTGTCCATGCTGATAAGGTTTTCCATGATGGAAGCTCTGCAAAGGAGCCCATCTTAATAGCAGTTCCAGGTACAAGATTGAAAATAGCTGAATTTAGGTTGGAAATCTTTTCACAGTTTTGTGGAACAATTAGGTCTTCTTCATTCAATGATGTAGGATACTACAAGTAGTCTCAGATATTTACCAGTACGTGGCTAAGCCGTTTTCCATGCAGTGGCTAATTGCATGGCTGGTCTATGACCCATTTGTGTTTCCATAAACTCTTCCACATTGCCCTGTGGAGGGAAACACCTAAAGGAAGCTCTTCTTGTGATGTCACCATACTGCTGAAGAGGCTTTGATTTATGGATCAGAAGATCTGACATATACTTGAGTATTGTGACGTCTTCCTTCCTCTCTTTGATTCTGCAGATATATACATCCTCTAAGAAATCTGTTGTTCTTGGCTGCTGTAGCTCATGTTATTAATCCCATATTTTAGGGAAAAACCATTGCTCATATTTGTGAGTAAGGAGTACTATTGCATAGCTCTTGATTGTGCAGAATTCAACCTGCTGCTGAAACTGTTTTTTGCTGCTTTATGTCAGAGATGCAATGCTGGTGGGATTGATTGTCTTGTCATAGATCTGTACTCATTAGTTTCATTGCACGTTGAACATATAACTGCTCCTGAAGTGCTCGTTTATTACTGCCTGAAGTTGTGCCAGTTCTCTAGGAACTGTGAAAAATGTCACTGGAAGTGTCTACCTGGGAAGTAAATGAACTGGACTCAATGATGGTCAGGGTGTAAGCAGGGTGGGTATCAGCAGAATGGATCCCACTGTCTGATACAGTCCTCCATATAGGCAGATTTTATGATGGGGTTTCTGAGCACCTGCATGTGGCAGCCATTTCTTCTGAAGCCTGCCTTCTTTTAAATGCCCACCTCACCCCTTGCACAGAGGAACTGTTCAAGCTGTGGTGAGACACCCTTTTTGAGGACATGCAAGTGGTCATAAGTTTGCTCCTCAGACAAGCGTTTGGGATGTTAATAATAGTGTTGCCTGAGTAAATGGAACAAGATTCATCCCTCATACTCAACTTTCTTCTCCCTTGTATGTGTTTCCTTACTGCTTGGAACCAGTGTCCTTTCTCTTCCCATTCTCTGCCTCCTGTTTCCTTTCATACCCGACACTCATTTGAAAAAGCCAGCCGTACACAGACACTGAAACTGTTTATCTTGGTAGAGTGAGCATTATCTACGCTGTTCAGCTTTTTGCCTTAAGTCTTTTGTGTCTCTTTTTTCTGAACTTATTTCCTTGAGTCTTGTTGCTTAACAGCCTGACTTTTTATCCAGATACTAAATTCATAGCAGGCGACCTTCCCCTGTAACCTCTTTCTCTCCCAGTCTGAGTTTTTCTGAGTTCTTGTCCTTTTTTCTTGTGTTTTGTTTTTTTTTTTTTTTTTTTTTTTTAATTGTCCTTTTGGGGAAGTCCTGAAGCTGGTTTTGGAGGTCAGTGGCCTAGGACAGATTATGCCTAATTGCTCAGCAGATATATTCTCAGGCCAAAGTGTGGTTCCAGACCAGAGAAGAGAGACCTGGTAGCGTGGTAACAGTAATCTCTGAAGATGAGCTGAAGTTCCTCTATTCCTGCATGAACTTTCCATAGGTTTATACCAAATTGTCTAACTGCAGTCCTTTCTTTCAGATGCTAAGCAGAATGACCTCCCAAGGGTAGGGCCAAAGGAAATGCATGTCACTTTTCCAGTGCCTTTAGTGTTCAAAAGATTTTACAAGTTAAATATGATTCTTTCTGTGTATTCTGACTTGTGAGTTTAGGGTGTCCCCCTTCCCCTGCTTTGTGCAAAGGGAAGGGAGGTGTAAGAAGCAAGGCAGGAAATGTTCCTTTTGAAGATATTTATGAGTATGATGTGGTATATGAAGGTCTCGTCCCGAAAATTCCCATAAATTTGCTTAGTAGTTTCCCTTGAAAAACTCAGGAACCCTAAAGTAAAAACACACGCAAGTTTTTAGTCAGTAGAGCTTCTGGATTTGTCCTGTGGGCTTGGCACGTTCCTGTGGACCTACCTCCCCTCAGCAGGAAAACAGAGTTGTGTGGGTAGTGCTGCATCACATAGGAAAGTCAGTGAAACTAAAATAGGAAGATACAGCTCTTTGCCAGGAATTAGTAACAAAATGAAACTTGCATCCAAGTTTCTATGAGGAGTGAAATGATACAATTCCTTTCCAATAGACGAGTCTGCAGAGGCATTGCGGTTGCTCATGTCTACACATATTTATATATGGCATATATATTTATAATTGAAATATCAACAGCTCAGAAAAAAAAATCAAAGTAAACAGGTTTTCCTTCATTTGAATTCTGTAAACTGTTCACAGCTGTTACTTCAACTGTGATGTGGGAATATTCTGTAAAAGGAGAGGAAACTTCATGGGCTAAAGTTCAGTTCCTACATATTCCTCCAGCAGTGGCTTATGGTAGTGGCTTGTGCATATGTGGAGGGGCCTGAGTTTCCCCCTGTTAAACTCACAGAGCTTCAGGAAGTCTGGGCTTCTACGGATACGTACCTTATATGTGTTTTATACTGCTGCTAAGTGAGCATGAAGCTCCGCCGTGCTTGCAGACTGTTGGACAAACATGCTGTGGTAGTCGATGAACTTTACTTTTGGGGCTCGCACTGTCTGGGTTACATGTTGTGGGGGAGAATGCTGCGTTTCCCGGGGGAACACGGGGAAATCTGGAGGAACCTGTTCATCTCCTTTTCCAACCCCCTGACATGTTCAGTGCAGTGAAATCCATCACACAAGGGTTTCTCCAGGTACAGGGCCATCACTCCCTGCCAGTATGTGCATTTACTCACCTTTCTCATCCCCCATGGTAGTGGCTCTGTAATCTTCGGAGATTTGATGTTCCAGAAATATTGTCAAAATCACGTGCCATTGTGAGATTTCACACACACAGAGATATGAGATTCGAAAATGTACTTCCATGAGCAACAGGGTTTAGCGACCCTGTGGTGCTCTCTGATATAAATGCATGAACCTGTGGTTGAACCTTGCGAGGCACTTTTCACTCTTCAGAAGACTCTCTTGTACCACACTGCCTCTTTTTGCAAAAAACACAGAAATTTAACAGCTCAGAGATGTGGGCCTTCAGGTGGGACTCAACTCCAGTTGTGCAGAACTGAGTCCACACACACAGCATTTAAACTGGTGTATCTACAAGGAAGCCGTATGCTTACCTACGAGCTACGACTGAGCTCAGCTCCCGCTATTGGCAGCAGAGATGCAATCAATATGATCAGTGTGTCTCACCAACCAGCTATAAGTGATTGAATTAATTGTCTCGCTGTTGGCAAGAACGGTAGATCAGACATATAGCTCACGTGGTTGAGCATGGGGCTGATCCCACCCTTTCCTTCAAATATGGATGAAATTGGTCAGAGGGCTATAAAGCTGTTAAGAAGGGATTCAGTGAGATTATATGACAGTATGGATTTAGTACTGTTTTCTTGGGAAGCTAGATATTATATAATTAATACCTTTTATTTGTTTCGCTTCTAGTGCCTTCAGGTGTGTTTGGGTCATATAATCAAGTTTTCCTCATTAACACGTGGGATAAAATTTACATTCCTGTAAAGCAGTAAAGACAAAACCAAAAACCTGTTCGTGCTCCCAGAAGATGAAGATGTAAAAAAACTCCAAACACTTAAGCCTTGTAGTAAAATACTGAGTTGGCAACGCTGCTGCTGTTCTCTTATACCAAGATATATAGTGCACACTCCTGCAGAAAGCAACAGTGTTTAGCTTCCAGAGACTTCTCTAAGAAACCCAACAACCACAGCAAAGAGGAAGATTGAAAGGATCCCCTAATGAGTGAATATATCCAGGGTTTTTAGTTCCCCATCTGCTGTTTTGAGAAATACATGTGAGCTATTTTGCCAGCAGATATCACTATGTGTGTCCAAATTACAAGCGAGAATGAGAGAGAAAAAGCATTTCTCTACTCATAAACGACAGGCAGATTTAGGAATGCCTGCTGGAGTATATGTGCATTATTAGGCACGTTTTAAATTCTTTTGTCAACCCCTATTATGAAGTCGTTTCACTTCAATGCAAATTAAAACATAATTTTTCACCTTCCTATGTTCTCTTTTTTCATTATACTTTTTTTTAATACGTTGCTTGATCACGGCCCCTAGAACGATATAAAAGCCTTTAACTGTCTGAATTGAACTACTGTGGCCTTTCTTGTCAAAAAGAGCTCCTGGATTTATTTCTGTGTACATTGACACTATAAAATGTTACTTTTTTTCCTCTCTTCCACAGGCAAGGAGCAATAACAATCAAGTTTCACTGTCATTTCAACCTTTGTTCTAAAACATTATGATGTGTAGAAAATTGATTAACTGGAATTCAGTATATACAACAAAAGGAAACTTTGTTGAAATCCAGAGGGCCATTTCTGTTCATTTGATAAATGTATTAGTTTCTTTGGTTTCCTGAATTACCAGGTAAAGGGCAACATTTTCCAGATCTAACTAATTTCACTGAAACATATGAAAGACAAATACCAGAAGTCAAATCTAACATATTCTTCCCAGGGGCCTTAAAAAAAACCACCCGAAACTCTTTATTTTGAAAAGCTAAAGTAAGAGTTCAAAATTAAATGGATGATTCATGTGAGATATGTGAACTGAACAACACATCAAGCTGTTGTACCAGCTGAAATGGCCTGGGTTTCCTCAGCACCATTAAAGAAAAGAAACAAGAGGTGAAAAAAATAGATTGCTGTTTTATTCCATCTAGGCAAGCATCACCATATCTCAGACTCGCAACAAACCAGACTCTCTACGATGAGCTCTCTGTGCAAGGGTGAGGGCATTTAGCCTCATGGTTACAGAGACAAATTTTGCTTCCTTTGTCTCTCCCGGGCCTGGAGGAGCTGAGGGTTGGACAGGGTCCATAGGAAGAGGATGCTGCTCTGCACTGGTGGCCCTGCGAAGCCTTTACTCACAGTGGCAACCCTACTGCTTCCAGCTGCAGCTCTGCGGTCGTATGTTATTCCTCCGTAAACCTATTCCCTCCTGCTGCTGCTTTCCTGGATGTGGAGCACAGCAGAAGGCTACCATCCCATCCTAAGGAAATTCTCGGATGTGTAGACTCACAGTCACATGCAAAGGGACCTACTGGGGTTTGCCATGAATCTTGCAAGTGTGAGGGATAGAGCAGCCTCTGCAGTCAAGTGGCAGGAGGAAAAAAGCAAAATGGAAATAATAATATTACTTATCAATTCCCTGACGTGATCATAGTATGTTTCTTACTAAAGGTAATTAAAGAAGAAATCATGTTCTCATCTCTGATATGGCCAAATGTAAACGCAGTAAAAATTACAGCATATGATGCTGCTTTTTTTTTTTTGAGTAACAATAATTTTAAGCAAATGTAAATGTTCCCAACTGGGCAAATGAGAATCCTTAATTTAATCTTCTGTAGGAGATACGTTATAGTCCCTACCAAATATTAACCACCACCTCTTCATGCACAAAAGATCCCTCTCACCAGTGTCAGTCACATTTATTTCAGTCTAGACAAAATAGCTCCTAGGTGTCGCAGGAAGAAACAATGGCGTCTGAGTGCCTCCTGGAGAACAGTCAGATCTTGAGCATATTTTGTTTTGTGCTGGAGTTGAATTTGATGTGATAGGTCTGGAAAAATAGAGAGCTGACAGTCTATATACACAACCAGGTTTTTAGTCCACATGGGTAATGAGACCCAAGCACCCAGCCACTTTTTTCATGCCTCTGTCAATTTAAAGTGCATTTTTAAATGAACAGTGGGGTTATTTGCGTCTATTAATTACAGTAATTGTTTCCTGCGTGGAAACCACATGTATGAGCTGTGAAAGGCGCGTGTGTGTGAGAGGGAGCGCTGGCGTGTGCGAGACTGGTGCAATTCCCCTTTGAAGATTTTTTTTTTATCCCTAGAGAGGGAGCTTGTAATGAGCAACAACATTTACACTGAAGACTTCAATGCTCCTTGTTGCCCCATCATTGCCTTGCCTTTCACATGGAGATTAAAGCCAGTGGTTGAAGCTGCTCCTCCTTTTCCCATGTGGCTGATATAAATTCTACATCAAATAGAAAGGAGGAAGGGCAGGTTTGGCTGTCAGCAAAAAATGAAGGAGAGGTCTGACAGCAGCAGGAGCAGGGGCTCAGCTCTCATTAATCTGGAGGGCACCAGAAGAGTAAAAATAAAACCTTGGGAAGATGCCCACTGTGCCCCTTTAAACAAAGAGCCTGTGAATGAGAAGAGCAGCGTTGATAAGTACATGGGAAAACGCTTTTCATAAGGCTCGCCTACTGACGGATATGATGGGAAACTCATGCAGATTTTGATAGTTTGTATAAAACTTGAATGCTGTGGTTTGTGCATTAGGGAAGTACAATAATGATGCTGTAGTTCAATTCCTGACCTGTTTTCTATTACAAGTCTCTCCCTTTTAACTTTCACAAGAAAGCCTTCTTTCTGCCTGATTATGGTATTTTTCCTAGCATAGAATGACGCCAGAGGAAAATTGTTTGGGGAAAGATTGGGATTAATCTCAAACTTTGCAGAATGTTATTTCCCCTTCTTCGTCTCCTTTTGCTGCAGTGACACATCTCAAACGTGGCTCAGCCCGTGTGCTTTCCTACCCTCCGCCCCGTGGACCAGCCCAGTTTGGAGAGAAGAAGGGAGGGATGGAAAAATGTACAGCAACACATCCTGAGAGAGGGCAGCCAGACAGTGCGGCTTTATTGAAATAGGGAAGAGCTATGCGGGGAAGAGAGACAGTAGATCTTCCAGGATATCTAAGAGTAGATAGTTAGCCCTTAAGCTCTGTAGATAGTTTGTATGTTGAAGTCACGGCACAGCCATAAATCACTCCTCAAAGGCACTAGGGTTCATAGTTTATTTTGTCATTCTCTCAGCTTGATTTTAGAAATATTTGCATATTCTCAATTCTGTTTTTTTCCTTCTGTGCTGAGGTCCTGTTCTCTGCTCCTCCGAGTGGTAAATGAATAGCAGAGACTATGTTCTGATGTACCCAGAAGTATAAAAGCAAAAAGTGTAGAGTCAGGACAGGAGTTTTTATCCACCTCTTAGTTTGGAATGTGCATGAACATGGCAAAACTTACTCTCGACAATAAACGGTCAGAAATCAGCATTTTAGCTACTCTAATCAATGCTGTTTTCCCTTCTTTCTTTCCCCTTTTTTCCCAGGGAGACTTTATAGTTCTTGATACTGCTCCTTTTACCCCTTCTCACCCCAATGGAAGATATATGTAAAGACTTCAAGGTTCAGAGACAAGGCTATGAAATAAAACTCTTTTTGTTAGTTAAGCTAGAAATTTGAAGCACCAGAGAAGATTATTAGAAAGGTTTTAGGCCAGGGGAAACTTCGGTAGTATTCGAACACGGAGAAATCCAGATTGCACATCAGAGAAGATTTGTGTCAGCAGTGAGACTCAGCTAAGAGGAAATCACATTTTCTCTCTCAAAAACCCTGTTGCTACCTAATATTGTTTATTGTCTTAGTAGTTAAACTATTTCAGGCTTTTGCCAGAGTTTAACTCCAGGGCTGATGATATTTGAGTCTCTATTGATTTTGATGAATAATAGATGGTTCCTTTGAAGCCACTCCTTTAGTACCAGGTGTCATCACATCACACGAGCACTAAATATCCAGCTGGGCCAAATGAAGAAATAGCTGGGCTTAATGTCAGGCTTAGTGGCCCTCTCCTCCTTTTGGAAGGAGGTGAATTTTGTAGTTCTGCCTAATGTTCATTCAGTGATATCAATGGCAATCTTTTGGCTCTGTTGTTTGTGCGCCACTTGATGGGACAGGTTTCTCGTGGCAGTTTTCTTGTGGCACAGTCAGAACAGAAGGATATTTGTTCTCACCTGGGCTCGATCACCAGAATAAGGAGACTGAGCTAGTTTTTGTGATGTGAGTATTCCTGGGGAGAAATAACTCTGGGAGATACTCTCATGTTAGTGCACTGATACACGAAAGGATGAAGTTCTTGGGAGCTCATTAAGTGCTGGGTACCAGAAAAGGTAAGTCAGAAAAGAGATTAATCTGGGAGGGAATCTGTGATTGATTTGGGTGAAAGTGAAAAATAAAATATGTTCTTCCTAAAATTTTTATTTATTTTGAAATACTGTATATTTGGAAGTATTTTTTGTGATGACCAAGTAATCTATGCAAGTCTTAATACAGTAAGATTCAATTAAAATTAAATAGTTGAATTAATTCTTTTAAATGCATGATTTAAAATAGTGTCTTCAATCAAATGTATAAATACAATAGTCTCTGTAAGTGAACTGTATCAGCCTAATGGCTTGCTATGTTTTTTATTTGCTTTATTAACTAAGAAAAAATGAACTTTTGTATGACTTATGTTTAGGCATGATTAAAAGTTCTCACAGTATCAGGGGATATTAATGGGCAATTATATTTTGAGTTTAAAATGGATTGATTATTCCTTTCTGAGAGAACACCAGTGCACAGCAAACTGCACAGAAATAACATGTCAGTAATATCACACTACTGTACAGATTTTAAAGATAAATTTCCATCTGGCAAGCAGACATTCAGGAAGGAACTGTTGTTAATGCGGCTTTCACACAGACGAAGTTCGTAAGGGATAAAACCCGGCTTGAAGCTTCATTTCTACTTCTCACAGTTGGCAAATGTAAATATACTCTAGATGTTTCTTAAAGGAATTGAACACAAATAACCGATAAGGAAAAAGCTGAGTTTCCTCTCTTGTTCCACTGGAAGTTTTGTACTACTCAGATGGTCCTTCCAGAGAACAAGAGCCAAACAGAAAAACAAAAGGAATTCCAAAAACGACAACTACAAACCAAGAAGAAAACATGCCCTGTAAATACTAATACTTCACTGAAAACTTCAATGTGCTCAACAAATGTCAGTTAACTTAACCCCTGTGAAGGAAGATAAATAATAAAAGCCTCATTTACAAATGAGAAGGCAGGAAGAGAGCCTGAGCCTATCGAAACGATATCCCTGCTGACTTCAGTGGTCGTTGGAGAAGGTCCCCTCTGATCTGTGCGAGGTCAGGGCTGATGACTGCCAGAGGATGCAGAAGAGAGCCAGGCTCTCTTCTGTTCTTCTCCACAATACTAACCCAGCATTGTACAAGGTAAGATAATGGAATAATACAT